>NC_086444.1:943397042-943719542 GCF_028390025.1 Pseudophryne corroboree | reverse complement strand
AGTTTGTATAAAAAGCACAATGGACCCTGGCATGGAAAAAATCTGTGGCCCCTGCATTGTACTGTAGCACTTTGTATACAGAATCAGAGACTCAGACACACGCAGATATATGTGTCGCATATCAATTAATCAGCACATGATCTTGATACGTTCTAGTCGACAAAGTGGAGTTGCACTACTACTGTGGGTGTTATGTGTAAGGTGCACTACTACTGTGGGCATTGAGTGTGGCACTACTGCTGTGGGCGTTTATGTGTATAAGGGTCACTATTGTGGGTATTATGATTAAGGGGCATTACTGTGGGTATTGTGTATAAGGGGTACTACTATCTGTCGTAATGTGAACAAGGTACACTACTATGTGGTGCAATATGAATCATGGGCACTACTTGCGGTGTAATGTGAATACGATTGTGCTAATGTGTGACGTAATTTTAACTGTAGGTACTATAGTATGACCACGCCCCCTTTTTGTTGCCTAAGGTGCTTGCTGTTCCATAATTACGTATGGGAGGGTGCAAATTTATTATTTGCAGGGGGGCACCGTACACTCTAGCACTGACACTGCTTTTCTATGATTCCTATTTTAATTTCCGTTATATATTTTTTCCCCATTGTCCCCTTTTATTTTTTCTCTTGTTTTTCTTATGGAGTGCATAATGCTTTGCATTCCAAAGCTTGGTAAATCTGACAGCATAGCAATCATACCCAGATGTCTTCCTGAGGCATTGCAGATGAGAAAAATGACAGTCTCACAAGTGGTGCCGAGGGATAGCTGTCTATGTTGAGGCTCAGGAACAGATCAACAAGGCGGTGGAACAGTGGCCGAAAGGCTTGGATTGGTTTGCAGAGCACCAGACTGACGTGACACATCTCATGTGGCCCTCACATTCGCCAGATCAGGGACTTTGGGAGTGTTTGGCTAGGTATAGCATTGTACTGTTGGAGCAGTTCCTGACGTGTTTGAAACCGATTGGTGGTTGTTAGGCGCCATAAATGTCTGCGGTCCTGGTTTGTTATGATTGACTTTCTGCCACTATTCTGCTGCTGAGAATTTTGGTATCCATGCTTCTTCCACTGTAGATGGTTACTACTCACTGTCTACGAGGGCACACCAACAAATGCCGCCACCTCCTCCAAGCTATGGCCATGCTTTCAGCCAAAAACAATGGCTCCTTTTTGAGGCTCAGTCGCATTACGTGTATACCCATGGTTCCACCTGAAAAAACTAACAATATCTCAACTAATTCGCATTGTATCAATACTTCAGACATTCACAATGATCATACAATAGTTTTAGTGTTCACATCATGTTCACATCCCACATCATTGAACTTATACCACTTGTCTTTCCGCATTCCATATTATTTTGTCCGGTGTGTTTATGCTGAGGTGCTGTATTGGTGGGAACTTGCAGATGAGAGTTGCAAGTGCTTGTTTCCAACTTTTTACAATCTTGTTTAAACATATATAATTATCACTAGAGAGGCATTTCAATGTACCCCTTTAGAAACTTTTATTTGCTGAAATATACATGCCGGCTATCATTTTTTAAATATTAACTTAGATACTGCTGTCAATGAAAGCCAAGTAAAAGGGAGTCCTATATCTCCTGAGGCTTTTACCACCCTGTCTCAGGCTGTCAGGGAGTTAGTAGTACATGTTTAAGTGTTGTAATTTGGCCTATGTTGAGGACCCGACCAAAAGAGATCCTCCAGAGGAAGGGGATGGGATATCCACCCATGGTTTAAGAGAGGTGCAGTTAAACCAGCCACAAAATTGGGTTACAAGTTATTTCTTTATTAACAGTTTCTTATATAAACTGGGTAATAACAAACAGTCATAGAGGTAAGAAGGCTCTGTTTGCATGCTTACAATCTACAAGTTGGTAAAACTCCAAAGTCTAGCATAGAAGGTCTAGGGCTGACATGATCAACCTGTGGTTCTACAGCTGCTGTGAAGCTACAAGTTCCAGCATGCCCACCACAGTTATGCTGTTAGGGAATGCTAAAACTGTGGCAGGGTATGCTGGGATGTGTAGTTTCAAAACAGCTGGAGAGCCACAGTTTGGCCAGGCCTGGTTGAGGGCATGAAGTATGATTAATTTAGGATTGAAAGGGGTAATTAGGGATAAATTGGGCCAAAATAATAAAGGGCCATTTGAGCACACCGAATTGCGGGTAAACACATTTCAGCTTGCAGCCCCCCCATCCTGAGGATGTATAATGTGCAAAAAGTGACCCGTTTGAGCGCACAAATGGCACTTCTCATGTTGCGCCCAGCACTTTAGTCAGGTTTAGCCATTCTACATGGCTAAACCCGGACTGTCTGGGCACAATGTTCGTGATAAAAAAAACAGAACCCTCCCCCCGATCTCTCATCCCTTTAGACAAGAGATCGGGCGCGATGAACAATTGAATTGCTCCCAAAGAATCTTTGGAAGTAACATCATGTTGTCCATAGTTAGAATAATGAAGTATTTCAGGAGAATTAAGTAAACACAATGAATGACTGATGGAATCAGACACCAAGGTACAGTAACTTTTAGAATAATCTTGTCAGGTGTAGAGATATACAGATTTGAGGAAAAGGAAAGATTTCTGGGTAATACCAAATGCTATTGCTTCAGATTTTGAAGTGTTCAATTTATAGCAGGATGCATCAGAAAATGCCAGGAGGACTGCATGGATGAGCGGCAAAGATACCGCAGGGTTGGTGACAAATAGAAGTACAGCTAATTGTTTGCTGAAAGGACCCAAAGATAATACCCAAGATTTGGTGGTGAGTTCTAATGTATTCATGTTCCATGGTCAATATAAATATTAATAGAGAGAGGAGTCATCCCTGCCTAGTCCAGTCCCATTGGAAATCGTAAATTATTGGATGAAAACTGAATTACTGAAATCTCCTGCTGCCGAACCTTGCTAGGACCCAAGAAATGTACAACCAGTGCATCCTATTGAACACCTTCTCAGCCTCTAATGAAAGTATAATCATAGACGTAAGGTTGGTGGCAGGTTAAGTCAACACATTGAAGGCCCATCATATTATCTGGGGTTTATCTACCCAATGTGAAGCCCACTTGATCCTGATTATTTTCCATCATTTTTGAAGATTGCTTAAATCAACAATTTGACACCCATTATGCCCACGAATAGACTTCTACACTGTCTTGCTATCTTATTTGCCACCTCTTTGGGCTTTTAGGGTGATTTCCCTGATCTTTCATGTACTTCACATAGGTCACAAACTGCAGAATTAACGGGCATAAAAAGTATTGTTAAAACCTGCACAAAAATGTCTTTGTAGTCCTGACAAAGCTCAAGTGATAGAGGAAACCACTTACAACTCTTAGTTGTCAGAAAGGGTAAAAAGCTATCAGTATTTGTTTGAAGTAGAAAAATCTAATGAAGAAAGCTTGACTAGAACCCTAGTGTTATGGTCCATTGAGTCACCCTTACTACTGTACATTTGATGCTCCATTTACTTAGAAGGGATGGGCAAGGGATGGTCATTCTGGATTTGAGAGTGAAGACGAAGTATAACTGACTGATCTCCAGGTTTCTTTGCCTGCAGCACAGGAGATGACAGCTGAACTTGCCTCACTCTGAAAATTATTATGTTTTAGCTAATACAAGAGTGAAGAGGGAAATGGACAAAAACATTTCTGGATTGAAAAGAAATCATCAGATTTTTAAAAAAAAACCATGCTTGTTATGCAGGGCCTGATTCTAAGGGGGTATTCAATTAGTGGTGAGAGATGCAGCATATTTATTAGCAGTTGGGCAAAACCATGTGCACTGCAGGGTGGGGGGTTGGGGCAGATATAACATGTGCAGAGAGAGTTAGATTTGGGTGGGGTGTGTTCAAGCTGAAATCTAAATTGCAGTGTAAAGATAAAGCAAACAGTATTTACTCTGCACAGAAACAAAATAACCCACCCAAATCTAACTTTCGCTCGCAAATGTTATATCTACCGCACTTGCAGTGCACATGGCTTTGCCCAACTGCTAACACATTTGCTGCTACGATCGGGACTGAATTACCCCCTAAGTTTTTTGTTATTTTTCGCTGATATTTTTTTTGGGAAATCCTGGTAGGACGGCCAATAAAAAATACATTTTCTTGCGAAAACACACAGTTTCATTGAAACGTGTGTATTCACGGACGCAATCCCATTTTTGTGGATTTTGTTTCACCTGAGGCAGGTGAAATAAAATCCCCAATAAGCGCCATCTCGTACCGGCTTTTTGGGGCTAATTGGATAGGCCCAGGCGAATCCATTAGCCACATGAACATATTGTGGCTAAGCCGATCAAAACGGCCTGATATCGTGATTGATCATCAATGGTCATTATCACGGTATTCAATTAGAGGCCATTTTGATCGTCCGAAATTTGACCCGCAAACGCACAAAAACACATGGGATTGGGGATAAATACCCGATCCAATGTGTTATCGCGTCTCTGGCGGCCACTCAGCATGGATTGTGCTTCAGTCTCCTGAGGCACCTATGCATAATCCCCGATAAGTGCTGGCATCAGGGGGAGGAGCGGGCCGCATCAGGGCTAACTGGATAGGCCCCGGCCATACATTACCCGCGGATACCCCCCAAAGTGAAAAGCTGTGGTGTCTGTGCAAAACTGAGCTTGGTGTGTCTTAATAAGCAGTTGTACTACAGAAACCTGTTCAACAACAAGAACGCAGCACTCTCCTGGACCAACTTCATACATCAAAATAGCCACCTCCTTGGAACACCCTGCACGTTTCTAAAATCCTTCAGATACCATGCGTTTCAGTCACTTATGTTATACACTGTGGGACGTGTGCACTGTGCAACTTTTTAGCAAATAATGGGGCAGATGTATTAACCTGTAGAAGGCATAAGAAAGTGATAAACCAGTGATATGTGCAAGGTGATAAAGGCACCAGCCAATCAGTTCCAATATGTAAATTAACAGTTAGTATCTGATTGGCTGGTGCCTTTATCACCTTGCACATGTCACTGGTTTATCACTTCCTTATGCCTTCTCCAGGTTAATACATCTGCCCCATGATGTACTGTATGCGCGGTAGGAAAAAAATCACTCAACTGGGTGAACATCAACATTTCCTCCAACTCATATTGAGGCCCAAAATCTGCATCATTTAATGAAAATTAATGTTTCTTTATTTAGAAATAAGGTTTTTGGTTCTTTAGTGTTTTTTTTTTCTATCATGAGTAAACCTATTTAAATTAATTTGTGGAACAAAGAATATAAATGGATGTAGGAGCAGTGGGAAAAAAGAAGACAGGCTTGCAAAATAGAAGAGGTTTTTTTTTTTATAAATGCAGATGTTCACAATGAAAGTCAGTGGAACATTTGCATTTTTTTTTCTAAATTATCTAATTAAATCACAATGTTAAAAATACAAACTGCTTTGAAAGAAGTTAATTTTTACTTTCTAAAAGTTTGTCTCTTCAGCTGTAGAAAATGAGAGAATATAATGTTTAACAAGGTTGGTTGTTGCGTAAAATATTATTGACTTGGGACATGTACTGTTTGTACCGGACAATATTAAATGTACTCATGGGTAGGAATCAATTGGGGTCCTGTGTATCTGCTAAGTAGTTGGTTTCATTTTTAAATGTGTTTATTTAGAATTTCCAGTACACATAGTAAAATACAAATACTGTAAGTATGTGTAGGGGGGCATAGGTCATCTATAGCAGACAAAACAATACAAAGAGCTACGCGAAAATATGAAATGCAAGTATAGAAAAAAAAATAGACAATAATGGATTAAAGCAGGTGAAGAAATATTCCATGGATATAAACTATGTTGTAAAAGAGAGAAGGAAACGAAACTGCCCACGGGTTATATTGTAACAACAGACAGGAAATGGAAAGGGATAAAGGATGGGGGGAGGCGGTAATAGAAAGAAGAAGAGGGAGAAGAAGAAAGAAAAAGACAGAGTCAGAGCTCCCAGCTTAAAGCAGCGGAAAGGGGTGAAGAATTTGTCAGATAAAACAGCTGCATAGAAAGGCCTAAAGACTATCAAAGCAAAAGGTCCAAAAAGCAAGGGTTCCATGGGGCTAAGAGCTATTGTAAGTAAACTAATCACACCAAACCCAAATAAATTTATGGGATGTGTTATGTATGTATGCAGATATTTTTCCATGACTTTTTCCAGTACCACAAAATGTTGAAAAGCTGTTGGCATGAGGGGGGTCTGGGCATTTCCAATGTCCAGCAATCAAGCATCTAGCCGCATTCAGGATATGCATAGAGAGCTTGTCAGCACAGTGATCCAGTCCCTCTATTGGGCAGCCAAGGAGAAAGATCAGGAAGATTGGGATATTGGTACTTTAAGAACTTCAGAAGGGAGATGAGCAACCTTATCTCAGAACAGTACAATAACATTTTGTGCAGTTTCTTAATAGCTCTGAACTTACTCAGCCCCTGCGATCACTTCAGCCTGTCCGGGGCCGGAATTGACGTCAGGCACCCGCCCTGCAAACGCTTCAACACGCCTGCGTTTTTCCAAACACTCCCAGAAAACGGTCAGTTGACGCCCACAAATGCCCTCTTCCTGTCAATCTCCTTTGCGATCGGCTGTGCGAATGGATTCTTCGTAATTTTCATCGCTCAGCAATGATCCGCCTTGTACCCATATGACGCGCCTGCGCATTGCGGTGCATACGCATGCGCAGTTCTGACCTGATCGCAGAGCAGCGAAAAATCCTAGTGTGCGATATGGTCGGATTGACCCCCTTATAGTACAAAAGATTTGAGTAATACAGCAATAGACAAACCACACAGAAAATAAAAGAAAGAGAATAAGACCCCAGGAACCCCAGAGTAGCCATAATATCTGCAAGTTTGCTACCCCAGGTACCCCAGAGAAGCCATAATATCAGCAAGTGTGCTACCCCAGGTACCCCAGATTAGCCATAATATCTGCAAGTGTGCTACCCCAGGTACCCTAGAGTAACCAGAATATCTGCAAGTGCGCTACCCCGGGTACCCTAGAGTAACCAGAATATCTGCAAATGTGCTACCTCAGGTACCTCAGAGTAGCCAGAATATCTGCAAGTGTGCTACCCCAGGTACTCCAGAGTAACCAGAATATCTGCAAGTGTGCTACCCCAGGTACCCAAGAGTAGCCAGAATATCTGCAAGTGACTTACCCCAGGTACCCCAGAGTAGCCAGAATATCTGCAAGTGAGCTACCCCAGGTACCCCAAAGTAACCAGAATATCTGCAAGTGATTTACCCCAGGTACCCCAGAGTAGCTAGAATATCTGCAAGTGGGCTACCCCAGAGTAGCCCGAATATCTGCAAGTGAGCTACCCCAGGTACCCCAGAGTAGCCAGAATATCTGTAAGTGGGCTACCCCAGAGTAGCCCGAATATCTGCAAGTGAGCTACTCCAGGTACCCCAGAGTAGCCCGAATATCTGCAAGTGAGCTACCCCAGGTACCCCAGAGTAACCAGAATATCTGCAAATGTGCTACCCCAGAGTAACCAGAATATCTGCAAGTGAGCTACCCCAGGTACCCCAGAGTAACCAGAATATCTGCAAGTGAGCTACCCCAGGTACCCCAGAGTAGCCAGAATATCTGTAAGTGGGCTACCCCAGAGTAGCCCGAATATCTGCAAGTGAGCTACCCCAGGTACCCCAGAGTAGCCCGAATATCTGCAAGTGAGCTACCCCAGGTACCCCAGAGTAGCCAGAATATCTGTAAGTGGGCTACCTCAGAGTAGCCCGAATATCTGCAAGTGAGCTACCCCAGGTACCCCAGAGTAGCCAGAATATCTGTAAGTGGGCTACCCCAGAGTAGCCCGAATATCTGCAAGTGAGCTACTCCAGGTACCCCAGAGTAGCCCGAATATCTGCAAGTGAGCTACCCCAGGTACCCCAGAGTAACCAGAATATCTGCAAATGTGCTACCCCAGAGTAACCAGAATATCTGCAAGTGAGCTACCCCAGGTACCCCAGAGTAGCCCGAATATCTGCAAGTGAGCTACCCCAGGTACCCCAGAGTAGCCAGAATATCTGTAAGTGGGCTACCCCAGAGTATCCCGAATATCTGCAAGTGAGCTACCCCAGGTACCCCAGAGTAGCCAGAATATCTGTAAGTGGGCTACCCCAGAGTAGCCCGAATATCTGCAAGTGAGCTACTCCAGGTACCCCAGAGTAGCCCGAATATCTGCAAGTGAGCTACCCCAGGTACCCCAGAGTAACCAGAATATCTGCAAATGTGCTACCCCAGAGTAACCAGAATATCTGCAAGTGAGCTACCCCAGGTACCCCAGAGTAACCAGAATATCTGCAAGTGAGCTACCCCAGGTACCCCAGAGTAACCAGAATATCTGCAAGTGAGCTACCCTAGGTACCCCAAAGTAGCCAGAATAGCTGCAAGTGAGCTACCCCAGAGTAGCCAGAATATCTGCAAGTGTGCTACCCCAGGTACCCAAGAGTAACCAGAATATCCGCAACTGAGCTACCCCAGGTACCCAAGAGTAGCCAGAATATCTGCAAGTGAGCTATCCCAGGTACCCCAGAGTAGTCAGAATATCTGCGAGTGGGCTACCCCAGATTAACCAGAATATCTGCAAGTGAGCTACCCCAGGTACCCCAAAGTAACCAGAATATCTGCAAGTGAGCTACCCCAGGTACCCCAGAGTAGCCCGAATATCTGCAAGTGAGCTACCCCAGGTACCCCAGAGTAGCCAGAATATCTGTAAGTGGGCTACCCCAGAGTAGCCCGAATATCTGCAAGTGAGCTACTCCAGGTACCCCAGAGTAGCCCGAATATCTGCAAGTGAGCTACCCCAGGTACCCCAGAGTAACCAGAATATCTGCAAATGTGCTACCCCAGAGTAACCAGAATATCTGCAAGTGAGCTACCCCAGGTACCCCAGAGTAACCAGAATATCTGCAAGTGAGCTACCCCAGGTACCCCAGAGTAACCAGAATATCTGCAAGTGAGCTACCCTAGGTACCCCAAAGTAGCCAGAATAGCTGCAAGTGAGCTACCCCAGAGTAGCCAGAATATCTGCAAGTGTGCTACCCCAGGTACCCAAGAGTAACCAGAATATCCGCAACTGAGCTACCCCAGGTACCCAAGAGTAGCCAGAATATCTGCAAGTGAGCTATCCCAGGTACCCCAGAGTAGTCAGAATATCTGCGAGTGGGCTACCCCAGATTAACCAGAATATCTGCAAGTGAGCTACCCCAGGTACCCCAAAGTAACCAGAATATCTGCAAGTGAGCTACCCCAGGTACACCAGAGTTGCCAGAATATCTGCAAGTGCGCTTTCTTTTGGTCAAATTAGTTGAAGGAATGGGCAATGGGAAGAGACAAGTAAGAATATTTTATCAACAGTATATGTAACTATCAGTTATAAAATATAAATGCTGCAACTACAGGAAGCTTTTAACATCCATTTTATTATTGAGTTATACAAGAATTTTAAATATAAGAAATATTTGTATAGTTGGCTTAAGATGCATTAGTGACAATACACTTTCATTTGAGGAATGAGATGGAGACATTAGTTTTTGGGAGAAAAATACCAAAGAGAAAAATTATTTACTGCTTAAAGGATTCAAATGGAAAATAAATGGAGGAAAATGTGGAGATAAGAATATATACTTTGAATTGTTACAGATTTGTTAACAAAAGCCCAAGATGGATCAGGACAGTGTATAATATTTCAGATTCTTAGCATGATCTCCCAAAGATGAAGTACCTTGAAAGAAGATTTATGGGGACAGTTTACAGTGAGCCAATGTTTGTTGTAAAAAGTGTTTTGGACTGTAAGTGGTGACAAACTCTGTCAGGTTGTAAAGGAATCCATATATACTGTATATATTAAAAAAAAAAAAAAAATACTGTTAAATTGCCGTTGTTCAGTGATTGTGTACATTTCCCAAAAGGGGATTTTGGAGATTTATATATATTTTTTCTAAGGTTTTATCACTTTGGGGGGAATTCAATTAGCCCTGTTCATTTAACTGGTGTGAAAAAGGGTGGTTGCCTCGGGCTTAAACACCTAGGGCTATTTAATTAGAACTACTTTTTCTTGCCCGTTCAGTTAACTGTTTTCAGGCATTAACACATGGATTCCAGGAGAAGTTCCTGGACCTATGATTTAACGCAATCACGTCACCCAAAAACAGGTCATTTATTGGGGATTTCTTTCCAGGTTTGCTCAAACCCCCAAAAAAATCAATGTTAAGTGCAGCCTGCAGGGCTAATTGGATAGCCCCAGGGGTTCAATCAACCCGAAGTAAATTACCGCTGCTAATTGAATTCCACCTTTATTTGAAAGAAGTTTTGCTTTAAGCAAACCTGCCCTATCCCTATAACACTGTATGTGTATTGTTCAAAAATTCTTTAGAAGAGATTCAATCGTTTATACTGAATTGTTGTATGTTAAATATGGACTTGATGACAGTGGATCATGTAAATACCAAATTGCTTTCTAACAAATATTTAAAATGCCCGCTCTAATATATACTGTAGACGCCAGGCGCATCTTATTACCATATACGATAAAAGTGCGCTGTACGTCGCAAAACACTGCATCCCATAAAAGAAAACAATACACCCACACATTATCTGAGTTCCAAAGCTCATTGATGTATATATTTGTTATTAAAAGGATATGTATTCAATATATCACAATGTACAGTATATATATAGTTACATGGTTACAATTTATACAGTAAGCAGTTAATACAAACTAAATCAAATACATACAGTTACAGGCCAGCAAATATATCACCATAATTTTCTCATATAAAGTCTTCCCTCCATATCACTCTTTCTCTCTCTGTAAATTCATGCAGGCACTGGTCTGGTAGCACCTCCATCATCGTCTGGGACAAAACAGCAACTCCTGTGTGTCTGATCAGCAATGTGCTATCTAGTTTGGGGGGAGTGCACAGACTAGTCTAAGGGAGGGAACTTTCTCATTCATGATGAGTCACTGGTCTGTTCGTATGCTAACAAAGTTCAGCCTTGAAGACATCAAAAGGGCTGGCCTGAGTTTCCTGTCCACCAACTGCTTGGAATGTCCTAATTGTTCTAATAAGAGTGACTTTAGCTTTCATACATTTAATCATAACTACTTGTTGCAATGTCCTACAACTTAATAACAAGTATCAGATGAATCTACACATTAATCTGGTTACTGTAATACCAAACACGACATGTCTATCTTGCTCTGCTCCAATAATACACATACATGACGTTACTCCATTTTATCATTTTAAATCATTATGATGTCTGACGCTTGATATTATTATAATTATGTGCTGTATGAAATATGTGTCGAATCTATCCCTGAGGCATGTCTGTGTAAATGCGTATGTTACCATATATTGCTGTGCTCGCTGCACGTATTTGCAAGCATAGCAACTCATATGTGTGGAGTCTGTATGTTCTCTCTATGTAATATTTTTTTGACTTAGACAATCAATAAAAGTCAATCAAGTTAATTATGATTATTTGGTTGCTTTTAGATTTGTGATTAGTTTTACTTTTGGGGTGTGGTTTGTTTTATCGACAGTGTCTAGGTCGACAATGTTTAGGTCGACCACTATAGGTCGACATGGATGGAAGGTCTACAGGGTTTCTAGGTCGACATGTGCTAGGTCGACAGGTCTAAAGGTCGACATGAGGATTATTATTTTTTGTGTGTCGTTTTCATCGTAGAGTGACCGGGATCCCAAATTAGTGCACCGCGTCCCCTCGCATGGCTCGCTTCGCTCGCCATGCTTCGGGCATGGTGCCTTCGCTCCGCTACCGCTTCGCTCGGCACACTTTACCGTTCCAATCGTAGTCCACGTGGATCGTTAAGTATGAAAAAATCCCCCCCCAAAAAAAAAAATGTGAAAAACTTTGTCGACCTAGACACTGTCGATCTTCAGACCGGATCCCTTACTTTTGCTGTTACTTTATTCTTTATGAATAGACTTGCAGTAGTAATAGGCAACTTAAAACACTTCGGGGCAGCATGTGCAGCCCTCTAACCTAGCTGTGCTTGGATATCGAGGTGTCCATATGTACTCAACTCACTAAAAAGGCCTCCCCCATGTCAAATCATCCAAATTAACATGTGTTTCATGTTTAAAAGTGCCCATACACTAGACCAGTGGTTCTCAAACTCGGTCCTCAGGACCCCACACGGTTCACGTTTTCCATGTCACCCGGCAGCTGCACTGTGTATCACCAACTGTCTCATTTCAAAAATCTACAGGTGACCTGCAAAACATGGACCGTGTGGGGTCCTGAGGACCGAGTTTGAGAACCTGTGCACTAGACGATATTATGAGTGATCTGTCCGTTTTCGACGGATCGGAACTACAAATCGTTCATAATAGTGCAGATCGTTCAGTGTCTGTGAGCGATAACGATGACGATGCGCGGTCCCGCTGGTCGTTGGTCAGAGCTTCTGATTTTCTCTGCTGCAGGGAAGATCTGAAGCTATTGTCAACCTCAGCATGCTCCTGGATGTAGCCACTCCTAGATCTTAATATATATCTTAAGATATATCATGTGTATTGTACTATATCGTTTGCCCAGGACTGCTGGGGAGCTGCCGGGGGAGTTTAAGGGATATGGTTAACGAATTATCATTTACAGGTCGTCTAGTGTATGGGCACCTTAACACAGTGAGAGAAACATCTAAGCAAAGAACCTGTCTAACAACTTGTGATTAGCAAACTATGTGCATGCCGTGTTTCCTCGCACCATTAATCAGGGCCATAACTAGGTGTGTGCCAGTGGTGCCTGGCACACAGCGCAGATGCGCAGGACCACCGGCAACACCCACCTGCCGCTCCGTTGATGCCCGCTGTCACTTGCTGGCGCCCTGGTACCTCTCACATAGGTAGCCGGGCAGTCCTGCAGCTCCCCCTTCGCTCCCTCCCTCCCCGTGTGCAGCCCACCCACAATGCACTGCGCTGAGAAGAGCGCAGCCTCGGGCAGGAAGAGGACAGAGGGGAGGAGAGGCATGCCGGTGGTCACAGGTCAGTATGTCTAATGCTGGGTCCACACTGGCAGATATATTGGCCAATCAATTGATCGGCCAGTATATCTTTTGGCGATCTGCAGGTGTGTACAAGCAATATGTCTGTGAAAGACGTCTTTTGGTGCCCATACACTTGTGAGATTATCGGTACTAGCCTTCGATTTCGACTGGATCTGTGAGAGAAATCGGGGGATTGTTTGCACATTTTAGGTACCTTTCAACGCGGTGCACGGGCATGCCGGTCGAATCTCGCGTCTCAAGATATTATGTGCTGCACTTAATATTTATCGAATCGCAGTGCGATCGCATGTGTTTGTAAAAACACATGCTATATATCGCACTGCGATGTGCGATGGGTACCCGCCAGAGGCCACTCCCACTCTGCGGTGACGTGCCCATCACGTGATTACCATGCGATCTGTCGCATCATTGCATGGTAATCACTTTGGCAGTTCAGGTGCGATTTCATCGCACCTGGACTGCCGATGCGATGCCCCGCGATGTCGCGGGGCATCGCACAAGTGTATGGGCACCATTTCACAGATATATTGCATCTGCTGTGCAACACAGCAGATGGCCAATATATCTGCAGATATATTGATGCATCTTTCTGTGTCAGATAGATTGAACAGCAGATATATCTTTAAGATATTTTGGCGCATCTTTCTGTGTGTATGAACAACCATTATCGGCAAATATATCTGCAGATCAATTGAACTGCAGATATATCTGCCAGTGTGTACCCAGTTTAACTCTCTCTCTCTCTCTCTCTCTCTCTCTCTCCCATAATGTGTAAAAAGGGGACTGCCTGTCATAATGTGTAAAAGGGGGCTCTTCCTGCCGTACTGTGTAAAAGGGGACTCTGCATGCCGTAATGTGTAAAAGGGGGCTTTACCTGCCACAATGTGTAAAAGGGGGCTCTACCTGCCGTACTATGTAAAAGGGGACTCTGCCTGCCGTAATGTGTAAAATTGAGCTCTGCCTGACGTAATATGTAAAAGGGAGCTCTGTGGCCATGCCCCTTTCCCATGAAGTCACGCTCCTACATTTTTGACTCGCGCACTGTCCCTGATTTGTATAGGTGGGGGGGGGGGGGCGCCTATGCTGGGTCTTGCACACAGCGCTAAAATGTCTAGTTACGGCACTGCCACTAATACTATCTTTTTGCGCAAACCTTCTCTGTTTCCAACACAACCAGTGAAACAATCAAATGCTTTTTTAGATTCTGCTAGCAGAATTTAGACTGACATTTTATTTAAATCCATATGACAGTTTATACAATCCCATCTGGATAGTAAAATTTTAAGTCAAATGTTAATGGCTGTCTTTAAAGTAGAATTATTTTACATCTATTTTTCTTATGTAAGTTATGAGCCTTGTCTCTGCCATAAATAGTACACTAAAATATAACTGTTTAACCTGCTAACAAAAGGTGTTTTATTTGGACTATTTCATCTTCTTTACTTTCAGCATAGTCCGTATTTAACCTGATATTTGTGCATCCAGTGGGGCTGTGTACACAGCAGGAAAAATATGAATCTGTTAGATTTTACTATTCTTTATGTACTTACAACATCTTATTTAACTGTTTTTTTTTTTTTCATTCACGTTATCACCTGCACTAGTGGAGCTTACAATCTAATTTAGACACACATACTGTATGCACAACAAATCACCCAGGGTTTTTTAAGTGTTTTTTTTTTTCTTTTTTCCCTTACAGACGGAGTTATTTGTTCACTCTTTTAAAGACCAGTTAATAAACAATGCCCTTTTGGCACTATACACAGCACGGCCAGGCTGTGCAAATAAGAAGCTTACAGAACCAAGAAATGCTGTGAATGAAAATGATCAGCAGGATCAGGACCATGTACAGCCAATAACAAGACAGGATTCTATACCTCACCACTCTGAATACGATGAGGAAGAATGGGTAAGTAATTCAACACACTTTCGTTCAGGGTTATATTTGATCATAATCACCAATGCTATAACATTTTATATATATATATATATATATATATATATATAAATTCCAAAGATAAAGGACGGCACTCACAGGATTTTTGCAAAGCGTGTATTCTCCAATGATAAATATTCTTTAAGATTCCATCAACGTTTCGGTGTTAGTACACCGTCATCAGGATGCATGTAAACAAAAGAAGTGACAAACACTTCCATCACTTCTTTTGTTTACATGCATCCTGATGACGGTGTACTAACACCGAAACGTTGATGGAATCTTAAAGAATATTTATCATTGGAGAATACACGCTTTGCAAAAATCCTGTGAGTGCCGTCCTTTATCTTTGGAATTTACATGTTCACTATATGTGAATGGACTGCAGCACCTAGGTATTTGACTGTGATTTATTGAGTGCCGATATAGGGCAGGTTAGCAGATGGTATAATACATTCCACAATGGCAAAACTGCATACCGCTGACACATGGACCCGGGACCTTACACCGCACCACTACCACTACATCTATATATATATGTATATATATGTATATATATATATATATAGACTGAAATGTAATGGAGGCACTCAGGAAAATAATCAGTCGACACCACCGCTGGCGAGGTCAACGTTTCAGGGACCTCTCCATTTTATGTCTATGTCCCTGAAACATTGACCTTGCCAGCGGTGGTGTCGACTGATTAATTTCCTGAGTGCCTCCATTACATTTCGGTCTATATGCTCATATGAGAGGTTGTGCACCAGATGAATTAATTCAGCAAAGCGTGAGTGCCAGACATTCTTGTTATTTATATATATATATATATATATATACTGTATATGCCGCATAGAGGAAATATGTAAACATATATAATAGCGCTTGATGACCATATACAATTGCACAGTGGGATTGTCTAGAAATTGCTAAGATTTAATAAAAAAATATAGTGAGAAAAATAATAAGAATTACAGAAATCCATAAAAAAGTTGCCATAGTAAATAGTCTAAAAATGCATAAAATCTACTGATCCAATAACCACTTGATTCAAGACTTATATATACCAAGATGTTTGTCTCATTTATTATGCAAAAGTAGACCACTGTAAAAGATTACTGTATGTTTGTGAAAAGTGTGCAGTTACTGCACTCACAGTTATTTGCACACATGCAGAATTTGGCCCATGATTTCAACATGAAACATACAGCGGGCCTCCCTAAATGTTAAACAGCCCTTCTAGTCACGCCATGCCATGGCGTGACTTGGTAGCGCCTGGTGTCTTTTCATGCAACTTTTTCTGTTAAAATGCAGCTTATTTGCAAAATGATGCGAATAGGACGCGCAAACACTGATTAAATAATATGTGGCTTATATTCTGTGTGCGTCTGTATCTGCATACGAAATGCTGTGTTACAGTATTTTCCTGTATAACGTAGCATTTCTTATACATATACAGGTGCAGTCGCACACAGAATAAAGACATACTGCATATAATTTTAATCAGAGTATGCTTGTGCGTCCTATTCACATAGCGATGCTAATGAGATGCATTTTTGGCAAAAAAAAAAAACACCCAACGTGACCTGAGTTTCTTGCAACCTGTCAGCTCACTCACACCAGGTATCTTCTGCTGTATGGCATATTGAGGAAAGATTTATGAGGACACATCTGTAGATACATAGAATTTGACACTTGGCCATCTAGCCTGCTCATGTACACACATACACACTAGGGTTAATTTTTGTCTGGAGCCAATTAACCTACCAGTATATTTTTGGATTGTGGATGAAAACCGGAGTACCCCAGAGAAAATAGATTCGAGCATGTGAAGAATATACAAACATGAACAATATATATATATATATATATTATATATATATATAAAGCTGGTTTAACAAGTACCGGCACTCAGGAGACGGCTTTATCCAAAAACAAGTGTAACTACACAAATTTATTGCATCACAAAAGCCTTTTTTTTACACTTGTTTTTGGATAAAGCATTTCCTGAGTGCTGCTGCTTGTTAGACCAGCTTTGTTATGCATCAATCTGTCCGGATGTCACCGGGGCAAATTGTACAGTGTGGGTGAGTGCCGATCCAATTGTATATATATATATATATATATATATATATATATATATATATATATATATATAATTGGATCGGCACTCACCCACACTGTACAATTATATAATATATATATATATATATATATATATATATATATATATATATAATTGTACAGTGTGGGTGAGTGCCGATCCAATTATATATATATATATATACACACACACACACACACACACACACACACACACTGTATAATATCGTGGCTGATACGGAGTTAGAATAAAATGGGCATATATTACTTTACTCAAAAGAGATGTGCAGACAAATATAGCAGATTTTTGCCATATATAGAGCTGTGCAATTGTGGCAACCTCTGTGTGGGTGGTATATGCTTCCCAATATAGTAAATCAATGTGAATTAAGCCTGATGTTTTAATGTTTGTTTGAACTGTATTTTCAGATAAAAACAGATTGTAGACCCTTGTGCAAACTTGTACTCATATATCCCAAAGGTTCCCAAAGTTTGTCCTCAGTTTTCCAGGTCTTCTCACAGCAAAATAATTCCATCTGTGCACCTTTGAAAATGTGTCAGTGAGTAATGACTACACCTGTGAACTTGCTAGGTGACCTGTAAAACATGAACTGTTTGGGGTCCTGAATACCAAGTTTGAGAACCACCATATAACCCTTAAGTGTATCTCCTGCTCCATCACTAATTTAAATGCATTTGTGGGAAAAGCAATGCTTCCAACTATCAGAGGATAGAGCTGTCAGCCCCATCTAATCCTAGCGGCTCAAGGAGCTAGTGGGCACATCTAAGGAATTGTGGGCTTCACCTGTCCATTCAGGAGCCAGGTGTACCACTTACATCCTTAACTTCAATTTTAGTTTTCTGCATAGCTCACATTGATTGCTTACATCTCTCTCTTGCATGGCTGAGAACCATGCATAATTATAATGACCCACACTAAAGGGATTCATAAAAGAGGTGTTCCTAACTAACTAGCAGAGGTTATACATACATTTACAACCCCATTTTTGTCAACACATAGAAGGAATGTCATATGTGTTTCATTCAACTGTGTGGAAATTTATGAGAATTTCTTTGTTTTCCTTAAACTTTCCTTTATGCCTCACAAATTTTTGTTAAATAATAATAGTAATAATCATTTGCTTGCGCTGATTTTATGTACACAACTGCAGTTAGGTCACAGTGTGTGTATCAGTGTGTGATGGTGTGTATCCATGTACAGTACAATATAAAAAATGTAATCTAACCAAATCATACTTGCCTACCTGACCCTCTTCACGAGGGAGAAAATGCTCTGTTCCTGGACTTTCCTGGTAATGTAGGATTGCCATCACCTGTGGTGAGCTAGTTAATTGATAAGAAAGGTGTTTCACCACAGGTGATGGCAATCCTACATTACCAGGAAAGTCCAGGAACAGAGCATTTTCTCCCTCATGGAGAGGGTCAGGTAGGCAAGTATGAACCAAATGCTATCTGTAGTCTCCCAAAAGCAGATAATTACAGCAGGTTTCCCCAGTCTGGTTCATTGCAAAAGACCTCATATGCTCTGTGTCCAACTATTGTAAACTGTATAAATCTGTCCATCCAAATAAGAAACCTGTGGTTATAAAAATAACTATGAGAGATCAAGTTTGTTTGTTTTTGGAAACTCTGGATAAAATATGAATTCTACATTTATCAATTTTACTAAGCTTCTTCGTACCCTAGCTGGATCCCCAGGGATTATTTTATGCATCCCAGAGCTCTGTGGGTGCTGTAATCACAGAGTAAGGAATATGTAATTGGTCCTCTTGCTCGTTCCTGCCTGCACACTCCAGTAGGGGCAGAACCATGGGAGCCAGAACACAATAGAGCAACTTTAACTTTTTATCATTAAACCTTTAGTATTATAGACGGTTATTAATCATGTATTTGTTAATATTCTCTATTTAATAGTAAGACTGTGAATCAAATATAGTTTCCAGGTCCTGTGGGTCATTAAAAGTTAAGTAATGCTGACGACACAGCCCAGATGTCTTTTCTATAGCAAATTGGAGTGATATTGCTGTCTATGTGATTCAAAATGTGATATTCAATTAAAATAGTGAAGTAATTAATGGTATGATGTCAAAAATGCAGTTAGCAGATGATCACTGTCAGCTTGTGATGTGATCATTTGAACTAAGAGGCCCACAGTGCTGAATACCTGGATCTTTCAGGTTTGACCACCCATCCAATGTAAAAGTGCCTTGTCTCCTGTTGCTCAGCCAACGTCACAGGAAATAGACTGTTTGACAAGCTAAATGGTTTTGTAAATATCTCTGGTGGGATAACTGGTGCTCGGGACTGTGATAGTCTGTAATTGAGTTGATTCTTCTTCAGCAATAATGCATATACAGATATGTCCTCCTTCATCTTTGCTGCAGTCATGTTAAACAGCCCTTCTAGTTGTGCCTAGACGTGAGCACATTTACTAACGTTAGGTGTCTTTATGTGCATTTCCCCCCGTAAAATGCATCTTATTTGCATTGCTATGTGAATAAGATGCACAAGCAGACTGCTGATTTAAATGATACATGGCATGCATATATTCTGTGTGCGTCTGTGGATGTATCTGCATTTTCCTGGAAAACACTGTAACGTATCCGTCTGCAGATCAGATACAGCCATAGTTGCACACATAATATAGGAATCCTGCATATCATTTCAATCGGCAACGTCTTCTTGGCGTCTTATTCGCATAGCGGAGTTGCATATTGCTTTCATTGGTAGGGGCTCCCACAAACCTTAATATTTGAAGATACTGCCATTACTGGAAGGTACAGATGTGTTCAGATCCATTGACATGCTGTGCCAGATTGCACCTGCAGCCCTCCGTGTATAGTGTATGGCCAGTTTTCTGCATGGCTCACATTGATTGCTTACATCTCTCTCTTGCATGGCTGAGAACCATGCATAATTACAGTGTGTATGCTCGCACCCATGCCGGGATGCGTAACAGAGCCATTAACTAAATTCCAATTTGGACAGGTTTTGAAACTCTGTATTGATGCATTGGGCTTGCTTTTGCATGATTTTGATACCCATTAATTTCAAATAGGGGCAGCCACTTCAGCATGGTTTTTCACCATGAAAGATTCACGCTCTTGGCTTATTGGCCATTCTTTGGTTTATTGGATAAAACAATCCTCTGCAGTTCATGATTCTGTAGTTACTTTGGTTTAGTTAACAAAGTTCTTGGCTAGGGTTCAGGGGCATGTTGCGGGATGAGTTGAAGGGACGGTTGTTGGCGGTTTCGTCAGCCTAAAGTGTTGGCGGCAATGACATATAACAGCTCACTACCTTGGATCTTGTTGATGATTTTGATATCTTACATTGCATCTGGCCTTTTGTAAATTGGTTTGGTCAGTGATAATTCCACACCGGAAGTTGCTGTCCAGCAAACCTGCTAGGGTGATGGAGGTGGCTAGCTGTAAAGTACATTGGGCCTTTATATGCTGTCATTGATGGTATAGTTTTGGTACACAGTATGCTGAGGTTCAAGGATGTGCAGTTGTTTAGGTCTGACGGTGTGCACTTGGTGGATGAGGGGTTATATTTGTTTGTAGAGACACTGTTCATGGGAATTTTTCAGTTGGTTTAGTGTTGGTTTAGCTGTCTGGCAGTGGTTTGAGGTGCCTTGCAACTGTATTTTTGTTGATTGTTTATATATTTTACATGGGTGTGCTGTCCCTGTTCAATTATAGACCCATTTTTCCTTCTGGGAAATGACACAGCCAATCCTGGCGTGCATATTTTAGGAGATCTGAACACCAACGAGAGTGTTGTTGTATGCATGTTATTATTGTAGTTATCCGTTATTTGTTGTCCACCAAGGTACTAACTTTAATTATACAAATTTTAATTATATTTAATAATTTAAGAATTTGAATTCAATTGGTCAATGTCAAAATTCAATTGACCTAAATTAATCCCCACTCCTGTTGCCCACGTCTTTATTTCAGATACGTATTTATAGTTGTGATATTTCTTAGAGGTAAGCCGTTGAAATTAACCATTAGGGAGTTTAATGTAATATCTACATCAACTGACTGATTGATTACAACACTTTTTTTTTCATCCAGCAGCTAACCAACATATTGAGAAAATAAGAATGCAAAATAAATTGTGATCTGCAGGGAAAACTGTTTAACTTCTGTATAACTGTGAAAAATAATAATACCTTAGAGGAACACTGTGTTAAAGACCAGCATGAATGTGGGTAGACTAATTTTAGCTGTGGTAATTGAAGTTGGTATGATTCATTAGAGCCTCTGCTGTGAAGGTAAGCCACACATGGAGTTTTCCTTCCAGTGTTTTGTTTATAATAATGCCTATGTTGCGTCATAGGTTGACAAACATTTAAAAAAACATTGCGAGTTAATTTACAGTTTTATTTACATGGTATTTTTTTACTCTGCCATTATTTGCCTCTTGTATATTGGTTCAGTATCTATCACACACACATCCTGGTTGTAATTATAGACAGTGCAGCAATTTTTCAAGAAGGCTTTTTTCATTACAGTCTTTAATGAAATTTCCAGTTACATCAGTTATAAGAATAAATCTGTCTAAAGTGCTACAAAATCTTCACCATTTGGTCTGTGTGAGAGCTCTATATTGGCTCACATCCTACTGTCTTTAGAATCTCTGCTTCTGGCACATCCTCTTAAATAATACCAATGATACTGTACAGTTCATCTATTTGTGAAATAATATATTGACATCCAATGTCCTCATCAAATGACACCGAGTGCCTTGAGTACAATTGGAGAAAAGTGCTAAATATTAAAATATAGTTCTTCTCCTTCTTCTCATCCTCCTCTTCATCCTCATCCTTCTCATCTCCCTCCCTCTCCTCCTCTTCCCTCTCCCTTTAATTATAGAACCCCTAGCAGCTACGGTCTGCCTCTCTTACAATGTTGTGGGTTTCAAAATAGACTCCAAAGATTTAAGATTTCCTTATTCACAGATGATGTTTTGCTCACCAATTCATTCCCTCACTTATATTTTCTGAACCTTTTTGAAATCCTGTTCATGTGTGGGAATATCTCAGGGTGTAAGATAAACAACTCTAAAATTGAGCTCTTCCCTTCACATTCCTGTTTTCTTAATTGCTCAGCTGAAGCATAACTATGACTTTGCATGGCTGGCGACCAAAATACATTACTTTGGTGTCTTCCTGACCCATACATAGTTATTATTCTCTCTATAGAGAAAATGACCCCACTGTCCTGTCCTCTATAAAATAAGACTTAGGGGGGGATTCAATTAGCCGTGGTGATTGATTCCTGTGGGGTAATTCAGGCGATGCAATATTTGGCACTCTTTGGAATTTTACTACACCTGCCCAGAGTCAAGAAAAACAAAATCTGCAATAAGTGCAGTTTTTTGCGATCGCAAAAACACATGGATCCATGAACTTATTCCAGATTGTGTGTTTTTTGAACGGAAACGGGTAAATGTTTGCGCCAAAAAAAACATTGGGCAAAAAAATCACAAAAGATTATAATTTTTTTCACTGAAAAATGTACCACGGCTAATAGAATTTCCTCTTATTCCAATGGTGGGGTCACATAATTACATAGTTTGGTAGGATTGCATTTCTTAAAATTAATCTCCTGCCAAGAGTACTTTACCTGTTCCAGACACTGCCTATAAAGGCTCCCAATAATGTAGTTGCCCAGATCCATGCTTGGTTTGGGCTGTCTGTTTGGAGGGATAAAATTCCAAGGGTTGGCTTCATCAACTTGCAAAGGGCCACCACAAATCAGTGAGTCCTTAATGTTAAGCTCTACTTTTTAGTTTCCCACCTTAGCCAAGCTATCTCATGGTCTACATCTAGTAAACATCCACACTGGATAGACCTGTAGACATTGGCATGTGCATCTCTCCTTGTCTTCCGCCTATTGTCTGTTCTACTTAACAGGTTGTTAACTTTACCTGTTAAATTTGGGACTGTTGTGCTAAATGTTTTAAATTGACCTGTACCCCTTATCCCTGCTTTGAAGAAACCAGGTTTCTCTCTCTCTCTTTAGCTTCACTCATTGGGTGTCCAAGGGTGTCTGGACATGCTGGGCAGAACTGACTGCTTTCCCTTGGGTGACCTACAGTCAAGATTTTCCTTTACAGATGTGAGAGTATTTCAATACAGATGTAGCCATGCTCATCTTGTTATGGGCTGTGACTATTTGCAGCCGGCGATTGCTCCATTAATTTCATTAGGAAATGATGGAGTAATCGTCAGCTGCGAATAGTCACAGTATGGCATGCCATGCAACAAGCTGTGTTGCAGCATGCCGCATTGCAGCAAAGATGAGTATGGCTACATCTTTACCTCCAAATGCATCTTAAACTCAATTACACTGGGAAGCCCTGCCCCTGGAATTCCTTTGTTACCATAGACCTTTACAATCAGGATGATTTCTCCTCTTTGCTACTCCCTCCTCTCGATTGAGTCCTCCATATCCGTTTGTGAGCTCCACTGGGAGAGGATTTAGGTGTCCCCACAGTGGAAGATGTCTGGTTCACTATTACGGAGTGATTTGCTAGATCTTAAATAAGTTATGGAGAACTTATTTTAAATGTTCTATCATTGCTACATGGTTCCTACTAGACTCCTTAGAATCTATAGCTCTGTCTCCCACTATTGCTGGAGGGGCTGCAGGAATTTGGGTACTGTTATTCAAACCAGGTGGACCTGCGAAAAGATCCTTTTGTTTTGGGTTTTGATTACAAGCCTCTTGTTCACTATTTTAAATTCCCCAAATAATACAGACCCTTGATCCCTCCCTTTGACGCCTCAGACCGACTTGCAGTAAAATTTGCTACCCAAATTCTCAACATGGCTAGATGTCTAATCGCCTTTCACTGGAAAAATCCTGCCTGCCCTTCCCCCCTTTCTCTGTATTTATAAATAAAAGTTGGCTCTTGGCTGCAAAGCAAAAAATGATAGATAATCTCAATTCCAAGTCTCGCCAATTCTTTTAGATTTTGGGTTCCTATGTACTCCTTCGCCAGGCCCTTCCCCAACCTCCACCCTTCCAAAGGACTTTCCGGCCTTTTGTTCTGATTCTCTTGTTTTGTCCCTCTATAGTCTTTTTTTGTATATCTTCTTCTTTCAATACTTCTCTATGTTTTTAGTGTCCTAATTTCAGGAAACCTTCCTCACCTACCCCCTTTTATTCTCTCCCCCTCCATTCCCACATTACCAAGTTGTTTTTATACCAAATATGTAATACTGCTATAAAGCCTCTCAAATGTCTTTTAATGCTTCTCCTCACTGATTTGCTTTCCTTGACCCCTTGTACTCTTATTATATGTTGTGTTTCTTTTATCAATAAATAAAATATTTAATAGAAAAACCTTTAACATAGGGAATGAATGATACGATCATGAGTGCGACTAGTCACACCAAGGTGCACTAAGTTGCTGCCGCGATGCGTAGCTGAGGGATGCTGCATCTGTACTTTGAAATTGCAGAGAGAATGATTGAATAATATCTGACTGAGTCTAAGAATATTTTACCAAGTGCTAATACTTGGGAACAGTGCAGGCGATGTTAAGTTGATACAAAGTGAATGCTTGTTAGAAAGCATGAGTGAACAGGTCAGCATCAAAGAACGTTGACAAGGCTATGCTGACAATTTTAAACACACTTTAAACACTAGACCAGGCCTGACCAACCTGTGGCTCTCCAGCTGTTGTGAAATTACACATCCCAGCATGCCTTGCCACAGTTTTAGCATTCCCTAATATCAAAACTGTGGTAGGACATGCTGGGACTTGTAGTTTCACAACAGCTGCATTAGACTTTCATTGCCTATTTACGGTATACAAGGCTATATTTTGTAAAACATTAATCTTGCCTGCCTGCTATTGTATTATAAAGTGAAGGGAATTGAATTTTATTGCTATGACTTCTACCATCTGAAACTGAGTTAAGACACTTTCCAAAATATCTAGAAGTGAAATGGGAGAGGGAGTGCTGGTAAGAATAAAGCAGGGTACTCACTGGCTTGAATGGCCAATATATCATGAGCCTGTCAGCGGGTGTGTGCCCCTGATATGTCTGTGAACAGACATACTGCATCAGCTGTGAAGCACAGCCGATGGCCACTATATCTGTACGCGCCCGTAAACTTGCTACAGGAGGCTGACGTCACAGATGGGTGGGCAAATTCAAATACCCGACCAGCTGGGGATCCTGACCGACACATCAAGCGTCTGATCGCTAAGTGTGTACACTTACCTTGTCGGACGCTCGGTCAGTGCGCCGATGGGTCCGCCAACGTATCGGTTAGGTGTGTACCCAGCCCAAAAGATGGACGACAGATTGTGCATTCAGAGATAGAGGTATAGTTACTAAGCTCTGATTTTGCCTTTTCTGTATTTTCCTGGCAGATCTGCATCCCACCAATTTACTATAAGGCGCCCATAACTTTATTGTGATTACATAAACCTTTCTTAAGCTAGCTTATCACTAAAATAAATTGACACAACACTGAAATAAAGACACGGACACGGTAGCTGGAGTTAAAGGTCAGACGATATTTATTGATCGCTGACCAACTCTTTAAACTATAATTGTAATTGAAATGGAATTAATTTAGATTGTAAAATTAAATTTAGATTGGAGGATGGCAAAGGAAAAGTCGCTACCAGACACCAGCTCCAGTCACCTAGGTGAAAACCACCAAACCAAGGAGGGGAGTACCCAAACCCCGCCTCCTTCCTGCATAACCCGCATTGTGCTGGCCTCACCACTCTTTTCTCTGGCAAACGTTCGGTTCCCGCAGGGGAACGTCTAAATGTCCAACCGCAAGAGAAGGACACACCTGCCGTTCTTTTAAAGAGGGTGCCCCACAATGACCACTTATGCCTGTTTGACCGCTGGTTGGTAGCGACTTCCCGCCACCAAAGGTTTACAAAACCGCCACCGCCATCCGAACCAAACAATAAGAACAAACTAAGAACAAACTAAAGAACCCTAACGAAAAGTACCAAAAACATCTTCCAGGAAAAAACTGCACTCCGTCCGGAGAAAGATGAACCCCAGCCTCCTTGTAGAACTGCCGGGTACGCAGCACAAGTAAAGGATGCCTGACAGCTATTACACCTATGGCCCTAACAAACAGATACACCGCCGAATTCACCTTCTTGCGAGCTTTCTCCGGAGCTGAGAAACGCACCGCACCCCGCCAATGAAAACGCGGAACTATCTCCGACCAAACAATGCAGACTCCTGGCCAGTGACAACGAATTGCCACCAAATCCGCCTTAATGGACAAAATTAAATCTATGCCCTTAACTCGGCCCAGATCGTTGCCACCTAAATGCAGGACGATACAACTGGGGCGACCCCAGCTGCGCTCACGATGAAAAAGGATCTGCAACAAATCGCCCCAAAGCATGCCCCTGACACCTACCCAATGCAACTCCCTAGATCCGAAAACATCAGCCGCCCTAAGTGCCATGTGATGCCTCGCCGCCCAAAAAACATAAGAATGGCCAACCAGCCACACATGTTCAACATCAGAAATTTGAACACAAAAAACATAGGTAATGCATTAATGCAATAAACAGATATAACCCAAGTGAAGGAGAAAACTCAAAAAACCTCCCGTGGACCTTGAGAGAACAGCCAATTGAAATTAGGCCCCCTCGGAGGAAAATTTAAAAATTCACTTCACACCCTCGATTCCTGAACGGTAAGCGTTCAAAAACCGACGAGTAAACAAGTTTTTGGGTTAGCGCAACAGGCGCAACAATTACATCTTATCACAACGGACATAAGACTTATAGGACGCAGACTTCCCATGGCCCAGCTCCCGAATAGCCGCAGGGGATGAGCCCGCAGCCACTGCATGGGTAGCCGCCCCAAACCGAAAGGAATGGGTACCGAAGTCCTCCCCGCGCAAGCCTAGCACCTCCAAACATTTCTTAAACACTGCAGCAAATTGAAACTTCGTCAGCGGGCCAGCGTGAACCTGCACCAGCAACTGGTCGCCCCTTGAAAGCCTCAACCGGAGATACTCCTGTGCCAACCTCAGCGGGCACACACTCGCTTCCTCCCGGGCCTCCAAGGACACCCAGCGACCCCGACCTGTTTGATCTGTCTTGGACCGCACAATCCTACAGAGCAACAAGCCATCCTGCAGGCGCACATTCCCGTAAAGCATACCGGAGTCACGAAATGCCTTACTGCACGCCACTAACTCGCTCACCCGGAAAGCCCCAAAGAAAGCTAGCGCAAAAGCACATCTAAATAGAGCCACCTCGAACTCCGAGGTCGCAATTTGAGGCAGCACACGCAGCAACTCCGTTAGCAGCTGCAACGACATGGGTCTACGGGAGTCCGCAGGCGCCGGACGCATCCTAGCCCATCCTTTAAGCGCTTTGGAAAGGACAAAAGACCCAGCGGGATCCGTCATCCCGCAGAGCCGAGAGTGAAAAGCAATGCCCGCAAGGGCAGAAGACATGGCCGCTTTTGACCTACCCCTTTGATAATGTTCCCAAACAAAGGCCAACAGAATGTCAGCCGGGGACTCACCTGCCACACCGTACCTACTTTGAAAGGCCGACCAATCACGCCAGGCCGCCTCATACGCCCTGAGCGTGGAAGGAGCCAACGCACACCTGGCCAGAGCAGCCAACCCGACTCGACAAACTGCCAGACAGAAGGCGGGCCCGGTAAACCCTCCGCCACCGCTCCCGGAATCAACGCCCGGAATCTATCAAACTGGAACTGAGACAACGCATCCGCAACTCCGTTGTCGATACCGGGAACGTGACGGGCCCTGAAATTAATATTGCGCCGCAAGCAAACTAACACCATATGACGCAACAGCCGCAACGCCTGTGGAGAGGACGAACGCTGGTTATTGATAGCGTGCACCACCCCCAAGTTGTCGAAACGGAACGAAATGTCCCGATTCGAGAACTGGCAGGCCCACAACTCAAGGGCCACTATGATCGGGAACAACTCCAGCAAAAGGAGGTTCTTGGTGAAACCCTGTGCCACCCAAAGAAACGGCCGAGCAGCTGCGCACCATGCCCCGGCAAAAATGCCCCAACACCCTGACTGCCCGAGGCATCAGCGCACAACTGGAGCCAACTAGTGGAACAACAAGGGGGAGGCCACAAAACCTCCCTGTTGAAGGACACTGGGAAAGAAACCCAACTCCGCAAATCATCCCTGATCTCGCGGGAAAGGTACACGGTGTGATGCTGCCGGACCGTCACCACTGTGGCCCGTTCAAGTTTGCGACAGAAAACCCTACCCATGGGGATAATCCGGCACGCAAAGTTGAAAGAACCCAGCAACGACCGTACCTGCTTAAGCCGAACCCTGCGCTTGCCCAAACAATCGTGAATTAACCCAAAAGCTTACGCACTTTATCCTCGAGGAGGCGACAACAACCCGCCACCGTGTCTATTTCGATTCCCAAATAGCTAAGACAACTGCAGGGGCCCTCACACTTGTCCTGCGCGACGGGAAAACCCAAACTTTCGAACAAGGACTGGGCCACCGACAGAATATCGCCACAGACCGAACTTTCCCCTGGGCCCATAAAGAGAAAATCGTCCAGGTAGTGGGCCACCCCGGGTTGCCCGGAGGCGGCCCGGATGCACCAGTGCAAAAAAGTGCTAAATCTCTCAAAATAGGCGCAGGAGACTGAACAGCCCATGGGGAGACATCAATCCACGTAAAACTCGTCCCCAATTTGAAACCCAAGAACCGCAGGGAATCCGGGTGCAGGGGAAGTAGCCGAAAGGCTGATTCAACGTGTAATTTTGCCAACAGGCCCCCCGGACCACAGTCCCGCACCAAGCGCAGAGCGTCATGGAAAGACTGATAACGCACCCTGCACACGGCCTCGGGAATGGAGTCGTAAACCGAAACGCCCGGAGGATGCGACAAGTGCTGTATCAGGCGGAACTTACTTGGGGCCCTCCTGGGCACCACCCCCACGGGGGAAATGCACAAGGAGGGAATAGGGGGAAAGGCGTAGGGCCCACACATGGGCCCCAAGCCGATCTCCGCGTCCACTTTCCGCCGGACCTCATGCGGGAATTCGCGAGCCGACTTCAAATTCCGGCGCGCCACCACGTGCACCGAATCCGAAATGGGCAGGCGAAAACCATACCGAAAACCCTCCAAAAGGAACAACGCTGCCGACCTGTAGGGGTATAAACTAAGCCAGCGCCGCAATTCGGGAACTAGAATAGGGGAGGGGGCCTTACTTACCAACTCCCCCGGCCTCGGCTGGAGCGGAGGGCTTACCGCTCGCCGCCAAGGTGCAGTCTTTGGCCGAGTGACCGGCCCTGCACAACTTACACGAGTAGCGAAAACGACAATTTACGCCCCTAGTGCATTTTCCCTCATTGTAGGCAAAACACTTGCCTTTCCCCGAGGAGTGGGAACCCGAAACCCCGGCCGCCGCGGGTTTCTTGACCGCGGCGTCCGGAGTGGGTTTGACCTGTTGTGTGACCTCCAACCATACCTCGACATCCCTAAAACCCGCGGGCAGAATGGGGTTTCCATCCTGATTACGATGGAATTTCTCGTCGTAATCCCGCCAAGCGGAACCCTTGGATTTCAAGTACATGTCATGCACCCAAAACAGATATTTGACCAAATTGGGATACTCTGCGGTCCGCGATTCGGTGTAGCAAGCCGTAAAACCCAAGAAACCCCGCAACCACTGGTGAACATTACGGAAAGCACTCTCCCCAATGCCCCCCGGTTTCTTAGCTGCCTCACAAGCCTGCCGCATCTCATCCGTAAGGGTGAAGATGTCAACGTACTTCCCCTTCCTGAATTTTTCCCGCATCCGCTTGCGAACCCCCCGGGTAACGGCCATGCACCATCTCCGTATAACAGGGGGGGGTCAAGGGGGACCGCCGACGCCGGTGCTGCCGCCTTTCGCGATTCCTTAGCCACGCGCTGCGCGATAAGTCTAGCTAGTTTACGCGGGCGCCGCGGAGAACCTGAAGAAACACTGCTAGAAGATGAGGAAGAAGTGCTAGAAGAAAAGTGGGAAGTAATAGCGTGCTCACCAGTGCCTGAAGGACCCGGACAGCATCGTCCGTTGCACCCGACTCCGGAGGTGGCGGGACTGCTCCCGTCAGTGCCGCGGCCGCGGTCCTCTCCGACCTCCGGCCCCTCCGCGACGAAGACCCGGAACCAGCCAGCACCTGAGAGGAGGAAACAGAAGGGACAACAGGCGCAGGAGAAACCAGCGCATTAACGGAAATGGGGGTAAGAGGCGGGAGGGGGGCAAAGCTCCATCGCCCGTCGGAGGGGGGGCCAGCGGGGCACGGCGGGAGAGGACCCCCAACAGAGGGGAACGAAACGGCGTGGGGGAAGGCAGACCCGACCCCCGGCGCGCCAACAACGGCGTAGGCAGGGCGCCACGCGGGAGGTGGAAGGTAATCGGCCGACCCATGAAATGCCGCCGAAACAGGATGGAACGGCGTAGGTGCGGGGGGCGGCTGCCAAAAGTGGGCCAATGGGATCGCCCCAGCCGGGGAAGACCCGGCATACAAGCCCGCAAAGGCAGGGGGGGGAACCGCAACCCGGGGGCCACCGACCGACCACGTGGGTTGGACGCCAACGGCCGAGCTAGCACGTACGGAGAAAATTGTGACGAGGACAGAACCGGGAGGCCTATGAAAGGCGCTCCGGAAACGCCTGCGCAAGAGGCCAGGGAAAGCCGCCGGTGAAAAACTGACCCCCGGCAAACCCGTGAGGCGCGCCAAACGTCAGTGGAGGGCCAGGCAGGTGGGAAGCCGCAGCAATGGACGACTGTGTTGCCACCAGCTGCACCGCCCCCACCGGGCCGGGGGGGGGGGGGGCTGGAGCCCGACGCCCGGGGATGCCGACGCGGGAAGATGCGCAACGTGTGACAGGGAGCCAAGCAAAAAGGCTCCCGTTGCGGGAACCCCAGCCCGGAAACTGGAAGAGGGGCGGCACCGCGGAATCCCCAGCAATACCCACCCCCCTGACCACCCCAGGGCCTGTCCTAACCACCCCATCCCCAACCCTATATGCGGGCGAAAATGGCCCCCCACAGGGTGGGGGCCCCTCCGCATCCGCCCTGGTCTACTGAGCCGAAGGCCCAGGCGCACCCTGCAGCCCCACACCAGTATGACTCTCGTGCAGTAGAAGCCCCCCCTCCCCCACCGCAGCCCGGCCGCGGACGCCCGGCACCACGTGGGCGCCCGCGCCGCTGTTTGGAGCCACCGACGGGGAGAGAAAGGGAGATGCGACGCTGACCAACGCACCGGGCGAGGGAGTCGCCCTGCGCACGGATGCCGCCGGGGACGCTCAGAGCGGCCGCCGGCCGCACGATCCCCGCTGGCAGGGGCGCGGGCCGCAGCGGCCCGACCCTGCCGCGAACCTGCCGCCGCCGGAAGCAACCTCCGGGGGGCCGCCTACGGGAGCGGGAGCGAGGGGTGCCCACGGCCTCCACGAGGCAGCGGGAGGGGGGAGCGGAGCGGCGTGGACGCGGCATAGGGCAGCAGCAACAACAACAGGATTGTAAATAAAGATATAGAGGAAGGGAGAACAAGGGAGGGGGGCAGCACAGAACAATATAAAGGGACAAAGGTGACAACAGTATCAAATAATCTGTGGCAATATACTCAGCCTTCCTGGGCCATACAATAAAAATGGCAAGAGGAAGCCTGAGGCACATGACCCTGCCCTATATACTCTCCTGAGACCAACCCCTTACAGCTTGACTGACGACCCTCTGTTCCTATAGGAAAAAACCCACCAGAAAATATGATCTGCCTAGCAACTGCTTAGTCATAAAACAACCAATCACAAAAAGTTGGGCTCTTATATGGCCTCAGGGGTGTAGTATGGGTGACCGGCGGTCTCCTGACCGCCGGTCACCTTACCGATGCCGGGATCCCGGCAGCATACCGACGCCGGGATCCCGGCGGGGAGGGGCGGGTGCAGCAAGCCCCTTGCGGGCTCGCTGCGCTCGCCACGCTGCGGGCTTGGTGGCGACCTGCGGTCGCCACGGGTTCTATTCCCTCTCTATGGGTGTCGTGGACACCCACGAGTGGAAATAGTCCCTGTTGGTCGGCATGCCGACCATCGGGATAGTGAGCCGTCGGGCTCACGGAGGAGGTCATGTGACTGTCGGTCAGCCGACCGGCGGTCACATGACTACCACCCGGCCTCAGGCTTATGCAGCCTTCAGCTAATCAAGTCCAAGCTGCCGGAAAACCACAGAGAAGTCAAACTTTAGAATGCAATTGAACATCTGTTCCCCATCACTGGTGGTCATTCCGAGTTGTTCGCTTGCTAGCTACTTTTAGCAGCAATGCAAACACAAAGCCGCCGCCCTCTGGGAGTGTATCTTAGCATAGCAGAATTGCTAACGAAAGATTAGCAGAACTGCTAATAAATAATTCCTTGCAGTTTCTGAGTAGCTCCAGACCTACTCCTAGATTGCGATCACCTCAGTCCATTTAGTTCCTGGTTTGACGTCACAAACACGCCCTGCGTTCGGCCAGCTACTCCCCCGTTTCTTCAGCCACTCCTGCGTTTTCTGCTGGCATGCCTGCGTTTTTTAGCACACTCCCGGAAAACGCTCAGTTACCACCCAGAAACACCCACTTCCTGTCAATCATTCTCCGATCAACAGAGCGACTGAAAAGCTTTGTTCGCCCGTGAGTAAAATAGCATAGTTTTGTGTAAAATTGCTTAGCGCGTGCGCCCTGCGTTGAATTCGCATGCGCAGAACTGCCGGATTTTAGCCTATTAGCAATTTTGCTAAAAATAGCAGCGAGCGAACAACTCGGAATGACCACCAATATTTTTAAAATTAGAATGATAGAAACCCTGGAAACTGTTGCAGCACCGCCTAGAACCCAGCTGCTGTATATAAATGATCTGTCTCATACAGCTGTGTGTGTAGAAAGCACTGCACAGCTCCCTAGGATCTGTGCAGGTATTTGTGGTTGCAAATAATCGCACATTTGTTTTATGTTTTAAAAAAATTAAAAAGCATGGGGTCCACCTCCCTATTGATAAACATAACTGTAATAGTGTTTCACACTGGCTGCTGACAGCCATGGCACATATTACGTACAGCATTAAAGGTACTATTAGGCTTATGTTATTAACTGTTCCCCTTCCCCCTCCGTATGTGGTCTGCAGTCCACGGGCAGTAGCCGACCACTGCTTTCAAGCCTAGGCTGGTATAGAGAAAGACAAAGAGCATTTGGTTCTCCCAATATTTCACTAACCAGCAGCAATAGGCTTGACCAGCCAGGGCTGGCAGAATAATAGATGGATACCTACAGTGTGGGGGTTCCACACCATCATTACAGTGGTGCCAATAACGTTAGGGATTTTCTGTCTGCCTCAGAGCGATGATCAAGGAGATAATGAAGAGTTAATAGAATGAATAATTGTGTCCTTTAATGGTGCACTACAAGTCCCAGCAAGCACTGTCACATCCAATTTTCAGGACTGTCAGGTCATGCTGGGATTTGGAGAACCACAAGTTCCAGCATGTACTAGCAGACCAGCATGTACTAGCAGGCACCTGAAACATTAAAGGCACAGACTGAATTAAAAAACTGCTGCATTGAAATAAAACACCCGACAACCCATTTATTACTTACACAATCCACCATGGCCCTGCCCCTTGCCATATAGTGCATCATGCCACAGGGTGTGAGGTCACAGTGATTCAATTCACCACAAAACAGGTCATCAAGTACCTGGACTGGACTGCCCAATTGGCTGGGGAAATGGGAATGATCCGGGAGACTGATGTCCTCTCCCACTAGTTCTAGAAAGCCTCCCTAAATTCGGGCAAGTGTTGGTGTGTGTGAATTTCCTCAGGAACTTTAGCGGCATACTTAATATAATCTGCAAATCTGTAAAAATAAATATCCCCTACCTGAGGCTGTCAGTAACATCACAGTATTACATTTCTGCTTTATGATACAGTACATGCTTCTGTGATTGTGTTTTTCCTTTCTTTTTGCTTTATTCATGTGTTAAGAGCTTGAGAGGATGTGCTGATCTGATATTGTCACTGTATTTCTAGCTCCTGTTCATTGTGTAGGTGCTGTATTGTGGTAGTGTATGTTTTGTGATGCTTATGTTCTTTTCAGGATAGGGTGTGGGCCAACGTAGGGAAGAGCCTTAATTGCATTATCGCCATGACGGACAGGCTGCTTGAACAAGAAGACAGTACAAAAGACATAAAACCTGATTCCTTAGATGAAGATCTCATCACATCGCCCATAAATGGTAAGGTATCTTTCCTATCATTATAGCCCAACTGCTTTGAATGAAACACATCTATTTACAACAATAAGGAGCGGCAGATGACAATGGCCTTTCCCAGAAGTACAGTACTAATACACTAGCCAGCATTATACAGCCATATCCCTGATGGAAGATCATTTATCATATTGTATCTCCTTGTACTCTCAGATATGCTGGCCATGCTCAATTGGTTCAGCAGGGGAAGCACTTGAAACCTGCACAGTGTTTTTCTTTCAAGCTAAGACAAATTGGTATTAACAGATCACAACAGGCAGCATACTGAGGCAGCAGTACACATTTAATTTTTTTGTCCAGGCTGCCAAAATCCAAAGGATTAGTTAGGATGACATCACCGATTTCTTAAAGTAAGGTATTGGCTATTTGGCTTCAGTAACAATTCATTCAGTACACCTGTGGTCATCTGTACAGACAACACTCTGAGCTTGTGATATATACCACCATTTGCATGGTTATCCCTGCCATATTAATCTGTGTACTAAATCAAGTATAATTATGGTGAAATTAAATACTTATTTGTTCTATTCTTTCATTATTAAGTATAAAACTTTCTTCTTTTGTAACTGTATATGAGTTGATCAATTCGTCAGTAATCAAAATATTTACAGTATGGCACTTTTCTATGGGTGAGTCAGAAATAGTTACAGTCCATGGTAGTCCTTCCATTCAGAGTATTCCCCATTTGGTTATTGTGGAAGCTCATCAGAGAGCAGGGAGAATGCAGGTGACAGCACAGAGTGCATGGTTCACATAGCTGGAATGACTGAAGTAGTACACGCTTATAAAACACAAGTAGCAAACGTGACCTTTTAGGGACAGTGAAGAAGAACATAGGGATGTTTGGTGTGGATTAATAGATTGAAAGTCAAAATGTTGACACTAATTGGTGGCCATGCATAAGGTTTGACAGGGACAAAAGGTCTACAGTGCTAAGAGGTCAACAGGTTCACAACCCTCCCCCATGTGCATAACACCAACTAACCTCCCCCCCCCCCATGGCTAAACCTAACCATCCCTTTCCTTAGCCTACTCCAGTGGTTCTAAAACACTGTGCCTAGGTACCCTATAGTGCCTCGGGGTGCTTGTAGGGTTACCTTGGATTGGTGGTCCAGGTTCAATTCAAATTATTTACTGTCAATGTAAAAGACAGAATCAGTTCTGGTGGCTTCCAGTAATAAAATATATGGATAAACAGAATGAATCCTGTCCCTCACGACATAACTGAACCTAAGGATGACTTATAAAAACAAGTGACTTAATTTAATATTATTTTCTGAATTTCTCAATAAGACACTTTTGGCCTAGGGGTACCGTGAAAAAAATTCTGATACTCTAGGGTGCCGTGATTCAAGAAAGTTTGGGAACCTAACCACTTTCCTTGGTGCCTAACTCTACCGGTCCCTTCCGGTAGCCTAACCCTAACCCTAAAAATGTTGAAAATACATGTGTTGACCATTTCGATGTTGACCTTTTTTACCTGTCAACCTTTTGTCCCTGCCAACCTAATACATGTTGATCATGTGGTGTCGACCTAGACATTATTGATCTATCATCCAGATACCTTTGATACCCATAGCAAATGCTTCACCTCATTCACAGCTGTCCTCATGTTATAACCCCTGCTGTTACAAAGGGATTAGATATGTTATCCCGGCGGTCGAGATACCGGCGGACACATGACCGGCATCGGCATCCTGACACTGGTGATACTGACACCGGACTGGGTAAGTATACTACCTCTCCTCATCCCCTACCCCGATCCTCCTGGGGTGGCAGCCATGGCTAACCCTTTGGGGGGGTGGCTACGGCTAACCACCCCCCCTAGTGCCAAACTCTAACCCACCTAGTGCCTAACCCTAACCCTTCGGCTGTCAGAGTTCCGGTGCCGGTCTCCTGAGTGGTATCAGGATTCCGGTGTCTGTCACATGACTGTCGGCATCATGACAGCCGGGATGCCGAACGCATCCCATTACAATGTAATGTATCCTGTGTCTGTTCTCTGTAAGGCTGCAGCTCTGTGGGCATGCCACATCTTCAAGTATCAGGGACTTGGCACTGAATGCATGCTCACCAAATTTGTGGTCACTTCTATGTAAATATACAAGTGACACTGCTAACTTTATAATATTTTTGTATGATGGCTATACTGCTGTCATAATCATACAACAGGTCATATATAAATAAATGGGGGGAAAGGTGCAGAAATAGAACCATTTTCACGTGACTATATAAATAATTAACAAAGATAAATATTTGTAGATGCCAACAAAGGGTATTTCAGGCAGTTGGATCTAAAGAATCCAAATCTAAAGATCCATTAGATCATTGACACTGATAGTAACACTAGTATACAGTATACACGTGGTAGACTCTGAATGGCAGATAGTAATGTTTTATACATCTACTCTAGGTTTACTCATATGGCATAACATTTAATTTACTTAATTACGTCATTATTATTTTTCTCTCCCAAGCTTCTGAAAAGAAGATGTAGGCCCCCATGTGTCAGGAGGGCAGAGTAACTTCATTTCTTTTGTTATGAAAAAACCTATGAAAACAATCTATCTTCATGGTCCCCTGGTGATGATGAGTAACATACAAGCAGTGCAGTGTGGAGAAGCACAAGTAATTTCGGCCAAGGTCAGGTGGAATAAATAGATTCCAGTCTTCTCCAGCCAGCAGTTTATTTGCCTGACCAAGTTTGTACAGTAATTGTAGGCAGTGGAGCAGGGGAGCGTAATGACATCAGTCCTATACTGGGCCACATGCCTTTGTATTACCTGTACGCTGCATGCAAACAGCACACCCATGCACACATCAGTTTTTAGAAATTAAATGATTTCTGAGAGATGCATGTTTGTTCGATCAGTAGGGAGGATGGGATCCACAGCTTTCATTCTCATAATCCTTTTATCAATGACTCCTCTGCAAAGAATCTAAATGAACAAAAGACAAACACAGGATTTGAAAAGGAACTAGCAGACAAGTAATGTGACTTGTAAACTACTGCCACCTATTGGTCTTTTGTGTAATGTACACAATTTTTCAACCTCACTGTAAGCTTACACAGTGTATACAATGATAGTAAAAGACTGCATTTCAGCAGAACCTTTAATGCCTAGGCAGTGCAATTTGGCTTTGTTTCATAGGCCTTAGTAACTGTGTCATTGCATTGCAGTGACATGCGGTGGGGTTAGGCAGGTGAGTCTTTCCTGTCATACTCCAGTATACGACAGAGTTTTAACTATATTAATTATTTATCTATATCTTATATATCTCCTTTGTATTATTCTAGTCAATTTTAGAGTCAAAACTCTGGAGTAAATAGTCTATAGGGGGTACACACGTAGCGATGTGTGCTTAAATTCTAAACAATCTGACTAGATTGCTTAGCAATGAAGCACACATCTCTCCGTGTGTATGCCCCATAGTGATAGCAATGCGCGGCGCTATCGCCGGTTCTAGATTGGCCTGCATGCTGGCACAATCTAGTTAGATCGCTTACTTCACCGCCCACCTCGCTCAGCACACATCGTGCTGAGTGCTGAGCAGGGGGAGAGATGTGTGCTGAGCGGTCTGTGCTAGATCACTCAGCACCAGGGCCGGTTCTAGACCTTGTGGTGCCTAGGGCAAAAGTTTCCTTTGCTCCACCCCGACAGGTAAAACAGAGTTAGTGCGTGCCGAAGGCATGCACCCAAAAATAGGGGCGTGGCCTCATAGGGAAGGGGTGTGGCCACATTTATGCCCCCAGTAGATTTGCCCCCTATAGCTGTGCCCCCAGTAGTTGTGACACTGTAGTTGAGCCCTCAGTAGCTGTGCCCCCTGTAGCTTTGCCGCCTGTAGCTGTGCCCACAGTAGTTGTGCCCCCTGTAGCTGGGCCCCCAGTAGTTGTGCCCCCTGTAATTGTGCTCCCTAGTAGCGCCGCTTACAAACACAAAAAAAATACTCACTAGCCCCCCTCCTGCTTTCCGACCGCTGCTGCCGCTGCTCCTCCATCTCTGGCAACCCGCTTCTCTCTGTGGGAGAGACGTCATGACGTCTCTCCCATAGCGCCGCACAGACACTAGAGGTCAATTATGACCTCTAGCGTCTGACAACGGCGCCGGCTGCAGCAGGTGTCCACACAACCCACAGCTCCTGCTGCAACCGGGGAGCAGGGTGCGGGTGGGCGCCTGCAGGGTGGCTGCGCCCGCGGGCCGCATCGCATCGGGCACCCGACCTGCTTGCCTGTGCCTAGAACCACTCCTGATCAGCACACATCTGTACATGTGTACCCCCCTTTAGACAGATGAGGAAGTGCCTCCCCTGCCTACCTTTACCACCCATCTCTGATCAAAACTCACCAAATTTCCAGCAGTATATACTGCTGCACCTGTATATAATGCCCACATGAACCCTTGGGCTTATACTGTATATTGTGTGTTAATTTGGCCCTGGTTCTAGCTAGTGCCTCCCCAGCCATTTACCTCACCACATGTCCGTGTTGCATTGTGACTCTGGGGGGGGGGGAACATAATCCACGAGAATTCTTTCTGTTTAGTAAAACAGAGGAGTAATTAAATGAATTGCCATGAATTAGGCCACACTTGGTTGTTATTGGGTCATTTACTGTATCAGATAAACTGAATAACAGATTTTACTTTACTTTTACTCTTTGCTCCTTCATTACATGTAAATTATTGGTGTGTAATATGTTCTGTATTCCTTGAAATGAATGCATACATTATATTATTGTTAGTCTGATGTTACATTTGGTGGACGGTGACATTTCATCCCAAAACCTACCAGTTGCTTATTAAAAATCAGCTGTAGAGCAGAACCGAGTGTCGGGACTACAGTATGACTGATCACTGAGGCTGGGAACCTGCACATTCAGCGCTAAGGATTAGACCATAGACAGATCCTGAAGATATAATTGCAGCAAACCAGGGCTCTGGAATTTTGGTCACTTAATTGCATCTGTTGGGATTTTATATCATTTAGATAATGAGTTTATCTCCCAGCTAAGAAGAGTTGGGGGGAGAATTTATCAGGTTGGATTTAGCAATAAAGTGTCAGAGTGATGTAGCTATTTTCTAGGCAGCATTCTGTGAACCTGCTTAGTGACACTGCCTGCGATTTTATCATGGAAAGGTGGACAGAAAATATGATTTGTGTGCACCAATACATATTAATTTCCTTCATTCTGGTGTATGGCATTTGCAAGGGAGGCATCATGGCTATCTGATTAAAAAAAAGCTTGCTGTGTATAGCAATTCAAGCACAGCTCGGAGATTCATTCAAAATTTATCATCAACTTTTGGAACGTTTTATTACCAATTGTTGAAATAATATACATGGAAATATGAGACACTTGAGGGCATATCTAAAAGTATATTGGAAAAAGAATTATTTTTATTCCAGGCACACCCTGCATTATTATTACAGCATTCTCCTGGCCACCATTCACGTCAAAAAATTCTATTAATACCCCTTCCTACGTACGGCGGGTATGCAGTCACACAGGCGACATTCACAGTGCCTACACTGTGATTAAAAATGATTCTGAATGTCAACAGCTTTGTTCAAAAAGGCCGACATGTTCGTAATGTTGACATTCAACCTGTTGACAAAATATTGACACAATGCATGTCTACATTATGAATTTAGCAGCGTTAGGGTTAAAGTTAGGCTTAGTTTGGTCGACATTCTAACCGTCGACATGTACAATGTCAATAAACTGAACATGTCAACATTATTATGTCAAAGTCGACCTTTAGACCTTGTTGACATTCTTGTGTTAACATGCTCAATGCCAAACTGGTATCCCACACCTATATACCTGGCATTTTACCTTAAGACTGTGTTGGTCAACATTTCTTGTGTTCTGTTACATGTTTTGTAAAAATGTTACTTTTTTATTTACTGATCAACTATTGTCAATTCTGAAATAAAGAGCCAGAGAATGACAAAGTGTGGCACATATAATTTGTTATGGTTGTGGACATGTGTAGACTATGGGCGGCCTAATATAGCGTTGGACATTTTTGCATCCAAACCATGCATGTAAAATGCGTTCTCCAAAAATAACACAGTAATGAAGCTTTGCAAACTCAAAGCAGTCATGGAACATATGTGTTTTCAAAGAAGCTTTCTGTTACCTCTCAGACTATAGTTTCCCACCCTTGCTCCTCAAGGCACACTAACAGTCTTGGTTTTAAGGATAGCCCTACTTAAGTGCATGTGACTTAATTAGTTATTCAGTTATTCTGATTTAACCATCTGTTCTCAAGCATGGATATCACTAAAACCTGGCCTGCTAGTGTACCTTGAAGACCAATGTTGACACTTTCCCAACAGCTATTACCTGTTTCCCTTTTGATTGTAAGCTCTTTTGGCTTTGGGCAATCTTTTTTTAATAATCTTTAATGTCTGTGTATCTTTTGGATATTGGTTTACAGCTGCATAAATTGTCAATTTATAAATACTAACTCATACAAAAAAATGATGTTTATAGTTCTACTGTAGGAGATTTGTAGTGGAAAATAAATGTACATTTGGTGAATGCTGCTCAACTTCTAACTGGTTAATATGGACACCAGTCATTGTGACGTGAAGGTTGTAGTATGCGCCTCTCCTGCTACACATATAACTGGAATATAAACTTGGTGAACAGCTGCTGTTTTATATGCTTGTCAATATTCAATGGTGGAAGTGTCTGGGAGCTGGAAACTGGTTGCAGCGTATAACGAATCCAGCTAATGTGATGACTATTTTATGAGGGCAATTTTGCATAATATTTTTATGTATTCAGTGTTTGCACAGCATGGCAGTAGACACTCCTTTTAAGATGTTCTCCTTCTGTTTACTTTGATAACTGTCCTTTTTTCTATCGTGCAGAAGACTGGTATGAACAGCTTTACCCTCTGATAATTACGCTAAAAGACTGTGTAACAGAAGTAGTGGATAAGGCAAAGACATCAATGACTTTTGTTGTGCTTCAAGAACTGGCGTGCGGTTTGCCCCAATGCCTGCGCCTTACCTTCAGAAGAGACGTGGTTTTCAGCCAAGCCGTAAGTCCGTGCTAGAGAATGCATACAGTTCCCTTTAATTAGGCACTTGGGCATGCAGAAAAGCAATCTCCTCTGCAGGGTTATGATATACAGGCAGACATCAGTCATTAAGCGGTTAGCAGGTAAAGTGGCACAGTTGTAATTCAAATGTACTGGCACACTTCAAATCCCAATACCCTAAAAGAAAATTAACTGGGTTACAGGGCATATTCCTCCAGAAAAACAACATTTATAACCTACAGTATGCTTGTAAAGGGGCTGAGATCTGGCTTCAGCCTATACATCTAGTGTGATCTCATAGGCACCGATCAGATGGACTTTACATTAGAAAGTGCATGTTATATGCATACAGTAATCAATAAACAGAAACATTAAAATATACTAATGTAATGGTGGCATGTCATACAGAAGAATCTGCTTTGTGCTTTTCTAGGTGAACTACTTTGGGTTAGTAAGTTTGATACCCATACTTGCTACCTATCAATAATGAATCATAAAGTGTTGGTTTTGTACAACATTATATGTGGAAATGTTTTTTAAACCATTCTCAAAAACATCAATTTTAAACATTACAGCCGCACCCAGACACTCTCTCCTTCCCCTACATTCACAGACAACACTACAGCAGCCCCAAGACACACACTCTCCTTCTCCTACATTCACAGCCAACACTACAGCAGCCCCCAGACACGCACTTTCTTCCTCCTACATTCACAGCCAACACTACAGTAGCCCCCAGACACGCACTCTCCTTCTCCTACATTCACAGACAACACTACAGCAGCCCCAAGACACACACTTTCCTTCTCCTACATTTACAGCCAACACTACAGCAGCTCCCAGACACACACTCTCCTTCTCCTACATTCACAGCCAACACTACAGCAGCCCCAAGACACACACTCTCCTTCTCCTACATTTACAGCCAACACTACAGCAGCCCCCAGACACACACTCTCCTTCCCCTACATTCACAGCCAGCACTACAGTAGCCCCCAGACAAACTCTCCTTCTCCTATATTCACAGCCAACACTACAGCAGCACCCAGACACACACTCTCTTCCCCCTACATTCACAGCCAACACTACAGCAGCCCCCAGACACACACTCTCCTTCTCCTACATTCACAGCCAACACTACAGCAGCCCCCAGACACACTCTCCTTCTCCTATATTCACAGCCAACACTACAGCAGCCCCCAGACACGCACTCTCTTCCCCCTACATTCACATCCAACACTACAGCAGCCCCCAGACACACACTCTCCTTCTCCTACATTCACAGCCAACACTACAGCCGCACCCAGACACACACACTCTTCCCCCTACATTCACATCCAACACTACAGCAGCCCCCAGACACACACTCTCCTTCTCCTACATTCACAGCCAACACTACAGCAGCCCCAAGACACACACTCTCCTTCTCCTACATTCACAGCCAACACTACAGCAGCCCCAAGACACACACTCTCCTTCTCCTACATTCACAGCCAACACTACAGCAGCCCCAAGACACACACTCTCCTTCTCCTACATTTACAGCCAACACTACAGCAGCCCCCAGACACACACTCTCCTTCCCCTACATTCACAGCCAGCACTACAGTAGCCCCCAGACAAACTCTCCTTCTCCTATATTCACAGCCAACACTACAGCAGCACCCAGACACACACTCTCTTCCCCCTACATTCACAGCCAACACTACAGCAGCCCCCAGACACACACTCTCCTTCTCCTACATTCACAGCCAACACTACAGCAGCCCCCAGACACACTCTCCTTCTCCTACATTCACAGCCAACACTACAGCAGCCCCCAGACACGCCCTCTCTTCCCCCTACATTCACATCCAACACTACAGCAGCCCCCAGACACACACTCTCCTTCTCCTACATTCACAGCCAACACTACAGCCGCACCCAGACACACACACTCTTCCCCCTACATTCACATCCAACACTACAGCAGCCCCCAGACACACACTCTCCTTCTCCTACATTCACAGCCAACACTACAGCAGCCCCAAGACACACACTCTCCTTCTCCTACATTTACAGCCAACACTACAGCAGCTCCCAGACACACACTCTCCTTCTCCTACATTCACAGCCAACACTACAGCAGCCCCAAGACACACACTCTCCTTCTCCTACATTTACAGCCAACACTACAGCAGCCCCCAGACACACACTCTCCTTCCCCTACATTCACAGCCAGCACTACAGTAGCCCCCAGACAAACTCTCCTTCTCCTATATTCACAGCCAACACTACAGCAGCACCCAGACACACACTCTCTTCCCCCTACATTCACAGCCAACACTACAGCAGCCCCCAGACACACACTCTCCTTCTCCTACATTCACAGCCAACACTACAGCAGCCCCCAGACACACTCTCCTTCTCCTACATTCACAGCCAACACTACAGCAGCCCCCAGACACGCACTCTCTTCCCCCTACATTCACATCCAACACTACAGCAGCCCCCAGACACACACTCTCCTTCTCCTACATTCACAGCCAACATTACAGCCGCACCCAGACACACACTCTCTTCCCCCTACATTCACATCCAACACTACAGCAGCCCCCAGACACACACTCTCCTTCTCCTACATTCACAGCCAACACTACAGCCGCACCCAGACACACACTCTCTTCCCCCTACATTCACAGCCAACACTACAGCAGCCTCCAGATACACTTTCCTTCCCCTACAATCACAGACAACACTACAGCCGCACCCAGACACACACTCTCCTTCCCCTACAGTCACAGCCAACACTACAGCCGCACCCAGACACACACTCTCTTCCCCTACATTCACAGCCAACACTACAGCAGCCCCCAGACACACTCTCCTTCCCCTACATTCACAGCCAACACTACAGCAGACCCCAGACACACTCTCTCCTTCTTCTACATTCACAGCCAACACTACAGTAGCCCCCAGACACACACTCTCCATCTCCTACTTTCACAGCCAACACTACAGTAGCCCCCAAACACACACTCTCATCCCCCTACATTCACAGCCAACACTACAGCCGCCCCCAGGCACACATTCTCCTTCTTCTACATTCACAGCCAACACTACAGTAGCCCCCAGACACACACTCTCCATCTCCTACATTCACAGGCAACACTACAGTAGCCCCCAGACACACACTCTCCTCCCCCTACTTTCACAGCCAACACTACAGCAGCCCCCAGACACGCACTCTCCTTCTCCTACATTCACAGCCAACACTACAGCAGCTCCCAGGCACACAGTCTCCTTCCCCTACATTCACAGCACTCTCCTCCCCCTACATTCACAGACAACACTACAGCAGCCCCCAGACACACATGCTCCTTCTCCTACATTCACAGCCAACACTACAGCAGCTCCCAGGCACACACTCTCCTTCCCGTACATTCACAGACAACACTACAGCAGCCCCCAGGCACACACTCTCTTCCCCCACCATTCACAGCCAACACTACAGCAGCCCCCAGACACGCACTCTCCTTCTCCTACATTCACAGCCAACACTACAGCAGCTCCCAGGCACACACTCTCCTTCCCCTACATTCACAGACAACACTACAGCAGTCCCCAAACACACTCTTCTTCTCCTACATTCACAGCCAACGCTACAGCAGCTCCCAGGCACACACTCTCCTTCCCGCACATTCACAGACAACACTACAGCAGCCCCCAGACACACATGCTCCTTCTCCTACATTCACAGCCAACACTACAGTAGCCCTCAGACACACACTCTCCTTCCCCTACAGTCACAGACAACACTACAGCAGCCCCCAGACACACACGCTTCTTCCCTTACTTGCACATCTAACACTACCACGGCCCCCAGACACACACTCTCCTTCTCCTACATTCACTACCAACATTACAGAGTCCCTAGACAGACACTCTCCTCCCCCTACAGTCACAGCAAACACTACAGTAGCCCCCAGACACACACTCCTTCTCCTACATTCACAGCCAACACTACAGCAGCTCCCAGACACACACTCTCCTTCTTCTACATTCACAGCCAACACTACAGCAGCCCCCAGACACACTCTCCTTCCCCTACAGTCACAACCAACACTACAGCCACACCCAGACACACTATCCTTCCCCTACAGTCACATACACCACTGCAGCAGCCCCCAGACACACACTCTCCTTCTCCTACATTCACAGCCAACACTACAGCAGCCCCCAGACACACACTCTCCTTCTCCTACATTCACAGCCAACACTACAGCAGCCCCCAGACACACTCTCCTTCTCCTACATTCACAGCCAACACTACAGCAGCCCCCAGACACGCACTCTCTTCCCCCTACATTCACATCCAACACTACAGCAGCCCCCAGACACACACTCTCCTTCTCCTACATTCACAGCCAACACTACAGCAGCCCCCAGACACACACTCTCCTTCTCCTACATTCACAGCCAACACTACAGCAGCCCCAAGACACACACTCTCCTTCTCCTACATTTACAGCCAACACTACAGCAGCTCCCAGACACACACTCTCCTTCTCCTACATTCACAGCCAACACTACAGCAGCCCCAAGACACACACTCTCCTTCTCCTACATTTACAGCCAACACTACAGCAGCCCCCAGACACACACTCTCCTTCCCCTACATTCACAGCCAGCACTACAGTAGCCCCCAGACAAACTCTCCTTCTCCTATATTCACAGCCAACACTACAGCAGCACCCAGACACACACTCTCTTCCCCCTACATTCACAGCCAACACTACAGCAGCCCCCAGACACACACTCTCCTTCTCCTACATTTACAGCCAACACTACAGCAGCCCCCAGACACACTCTCCTTCTCCTACATTCACAGCCAACACTACAGCAGCCCCCAGACACGCACTCTCTTCCCCCTACATTCACATCCAACACTACAGCAGCCCCCAGACACACACTCTCCTTCTCCTACATTCACAGCCAACACTACAGCCGCACCCAGACACACACTCTCTTCCCCCTACATTCACATCCAACACTACAGCAGCCCCCAGACACACACTCTCCTTCTCCTACATTCACAGCCAACACTACAGCCGCACCCAGACACACACTCTCTTCCCCCTACATTCACAGCCAACACTACAGCAGCCTCCAGATACACTTTCCTTCCCCTACAATCACAGACAACACTACAGCCGCACCCAGACACACACTCTCCTTCCCCTACAGTCACAGCCAACACTACAGCCGCACCCAGACACACACTCTCTTCCCCTACATTCACAGCCAACACTACAGCAGCCTCCAGATACACTTTCCTTCCCCTACAATCACAGACAACACTACAGCCGCACCCAGACACACACTCTCCTTCCCCTACAGTCACAGCCAACACTAAAGCAGCCTCCAGACACACACTCTCCTTCCCCTACATTCACAGCCAACACTACAGCAGCCCCAGACACACACACTCCATCTCCTACATTCACAGCCAACACTACAGCAGCACCCAGACACACACTCTCCTTCTCCTACATTTACAGCCAACACTGCAGCAGCCCCCAGACACACACTCTCCATCTCCTACATTCACAGACAACACTACAGCAGCCTCCAGACACACTCTCCATCTCTTACATTCACAGGCAACACTACAGTAGCCCCCAGACACACACTCTCCTTCTTCTACATTCACAGCCAACACTACAGCAGCCCCCAGACACACACTCTCCTTCTTCTACATTCACAGCCAACACTACAGCAGCCCCCAGACACATACTCTCCTCCCCCTACATTCACAACCAACACTACAGCAGCCCCAGACACACTCTCCTTCTTCTACATTCACAACCAACACTACAGCAGCCCCAGACACACACTCTCCTCCCCCTACATTCAAAACCAACACTACAGCCGCACCCAGACACACTCTCCTTCCCCTACAGTCACAGCCAATACTACAGCTGCACCCAGATACACACTCTCCTTCCCCTGCAGTCACAGACAACACGAAAGCTGCCTCCAGACACACACTCTCCTTCCCCTACATTCACAGCCAACACGAAAGCAGCCCCCAGACACACATTCTCCTTCCCCTACAGTCACAGCCAACACTATAGCAGCCCCCAGACACACACTCTCTTCCCCGTACAGTCACAGCCAACACTACAGCAGCCCCCAGACACACACTCTCCTTCCCCTACAGTCACAGCCAACACTACAGCAGCCCCCAGACACACACTCTCTTCCCCCTACATTCACAGCCAACACTACAGTAGCCCCCAGACACACACTCTCCATCTCCTACATTCACAGCCAACACTACAGCAGCCACCAGACACACTCTCCTTCCCCTACATTCACAGCCAACACTACAGCAGACCCCAGACACACTCTCTCCTTCTTCTACATTCACAGCCAACACTACAGTAGCCCCCAGACACACACTCTCCATCTCCTACATTCACAGCCAACACTACAGTAGCCCCCAAACACACACTCTCATCCCCCTACATTCACAGCCAACACTACAGCCGCCCCCAGGCACACACTCTCCTTTTTCTACATTCACAGCCAACACTACAGTAGCCCCCAGACACACACTCTCCACCTCCTACATTCACAGGCAACACTACAGTAGCCCCCAGACACACACTCTCCTCCCCCTACTTTCACAGCCAACACTACAGCAGCCCCCAGACACGCACTCTCCTTCTCCTACATTTACAGCCAACACTACAGCAGCTCCCAGGCACACAGTCTCCTTCCCCTACATTCACAGCACTCTCCTCCCCCTACATTCACAGACAACACTACAGCAGCCCCCAGACACAGATGCTCCTTCTCCTACATTCACAGCCAACACTACAGCAGCTCCCAGGCACACACTCTCCTTCCCGTACATTCACAGACAACACTACAGCAGCCCCCAGGCACACACTCTCTTCCCCCACCATTCACAGCCAACACTACAGCAGCCCCCAGACACGCACTCTCCTTCTCCTACATTCACAGCCAACACTACAGCAGCTCCCAGGCACACACTCTCCTTCCCCTACATTCACAGACAACACTACAGCAGTCCCCAAACACACTCTTCTTCTCCTACATTCACAGCCAACGCTACAGCAGCTCCCAGGCACACACTCTCCTTCCCGCACATTCACAGACAACACTACAGCAGCCCCCAGACACACATGCTCCTTCTCCTACATTCACAGCCAACACTACAGTAGCCCTCAGACACACACTCTCCTTCCCCTACAGTCACAGACAACACTACAGCAGCCCCCAGACACACACGCTTCTTCCCTTACTTGCACATCTAACACTACCACAGCCCCCAGACACACACTCTCCTTCTCCTACATTCACTACCAACATTACAGAGTCCCTAGACAGACACTCTCCTCCCCCTACAGTCACAGCAAACACTACAGTAGCCCCCAGACACACACTCCTTCTCCTACATTCACAGCCAACACTACAGCAGCTCCCAGACACACACTCTCCTTCTTCTACATTCACAGCCAACACTACAGCAGCCCCCAGACACACTCTCCTTCCCCTACAGTCACAGCCAACACTACAGCCACACCCAGACACACTATCCTTCCCCTACAGTCACAGACACCACTGCAGCAGCCCCCAGACACACACTCTCCTTCTCCTACATTCACAGCCAACACTACAGTAGCCCCCAGACACACACTCTCCTTCCCCTACAGTCACAGACAACACTACAGCAGCCCACAGACACACACTCTTCTTCCCTTACTTGCACATCTAACACTACAACAGCCCCCAGACACACACTCTACTTCTCCTACATTCACTACCAACACTACAGAGTCCCTAGACAGACACTCTCCTCCCCCTACAGTCACAGCCAACACTACAGTAGCCCCCAGACACACACTCCTTCTCCTACATTCACAGCCAACACTACAGCAGCTCCCAGACACACACTCTCCTTCTTCTACATTCACAGCCAACACTACAGCAGCCCCCAGACACACACTCTCCTTCCCCTACAGTCACAGCCAACACTACAGCAGCCCCCAGACACGCACTCTCTTCCCCCTACATTCACATCCAACACTACAGCAGCTCCCAGACACACACTCTCCTTCCCCTACAGTCACAGCCAACACTACAGCAGCCCCCAGACACATCCCCCTACATTCACAGCTAACACTACAGCAGCCCCCAGACACACTCTCCTTCCCCCTACATTCACAGCCAACACTACAGCAGCCCCCAGACACACACGCTTCTTCTCCTGCATTCGCATACCTTCCAACTGTACCTTTTTAATAGGTACAGTACCTTTTTTTTATGGTCTGTACCTATTTTTGGCTCTCCAAACTTCCATTAAAAGTATAGGAAAAGGGACGTGGTCACGCCCCTTTACCCGTGACCACGCCCCTTTTTCTAATTTGTACCGATTTTTGTGTGTAAAATGTTGGAGAGTATGCATTCACTGCCAACACTACAGCAGCCCCCAGACACACATTCTCCTTCTCCTACATTCACAGCCAACACTACAGCAGCTCCCAGGCACACACTCTCCTCCCCCTACAGTCACAGACAACACTACAGCAGCCCCCAGACACACACTCTCCTTCCCCTACAGTCACAGCCAACACTACAGCAGCCCCCAGACACACACTCTCTTCCCCCTACATTCACAGCCAACACTACAGTAGCCCCCAGACACACACTCTCCATCTCCTACATTCACAGCCAACACTACAGTAGCCCCCAGACACACACTTTCCATCTCCTACATTCACAGCCAACACTACAGCAGCCCCCAGACACACTCTCCTTCCCCTACATTCACAGCCAACACTACAGCAGCCCCCAGACACACACTCTCTTCCTCCCGTACATTCACAGACAACACTACAGCAGCCCCCAGACACACACTCTCCTTCTCCTACATTCACAGCCAACACTACAGCCGCCCCCAGGCACACTCTCTCCTTCTTCTACATTCACAGCCAACACTACAGTAGCCCCCAGACACACACTCTCCATCTCCTACATTCAAAGCCAACACTACAGTAGCCCCCAAACACACACTCTCCTCCCCCTACATTCACAACCAACACTACAGCAGCACCCAGACACACTCTCCTTCCCCTACAGTCAAAGCCAACATTACAGCAGCCCCCAGATACACACTCTCTTCCTCCCGTACATTCACAGCCAACACTACAGCAGCTCCCAGACACACAATCTCCTTCCCCTACATTCACAGACAACACTACAGCAGCTCCCAGACACACACGCTCCTTCTCCTACATTCACAGCCAACACTACAGTAGCCCCCAGACACACACTCTCCATCTCCTACATTCACAGCCAACACTACAGTAGCCCCCAAACACACACTCTCCTCCTCCTACATTCACAGCCAACACTACAGCAGCCCCCAGACACACACTCTCTTCCCCCTACATTCACAGACAACACTACAGCAGTACCCAAACACATTCTCCTTCTCCTACATTCACAGCCAACACTACAGCAGCCCCCAGGCACACACTCTCCTTCCCGTACATTCACAGACAACACTACAGCAGCCCCCAGACACACACTCTCTTCCCCCTACATTCACAGACAACACTACAGCAGTCCCCAAACACATTCTCCTTCTCCTACATTCACAGCCAACACTACAGCAGCCCCCAGACACACAGGGCGGGATGTACTAAAAGGAAAATGCGGTAAAACCCTGTTTTACCGCATTTTCGTATGTACTAACCCCCGACCGCCGCGTTTTCGCCCCATAGGGTATCGCCATCTGTTTATGGCGATACCCTATAAAAGCCTATGGGATTCTTACCGCCGCTCCCCCCCCCCCCCCCCCCCCCCGCGCCGCTCACGACGACCCTTCTCCCCCGGTCATACCTGTGTGTCACTGAGCTGCTGCGGCCCCCTCCTCCTTCTCCCCCGCAGCACAGCCTTATCTACTTTGGGCTGCAGGGGGGAGGAGGAGGAGCCTGGGGACTCTCTGAATACGTCACCTCCCGGGTCTGGGAGGTGACGAAGACCCGTGCTGACCCCCGCCGACCCCTGCACACATCATCGCGGGGGTCTCCTATATCGCATTGCGATACTAATCGCATATGTTAGTACATATGCGATTAGTATCACTGCGGTAGGCGGCGAGGGGCGGCGATGACATATAGTACATCCCGCCCACACTCTCTTCCCCCTACATTCACAGACAACACTACAGCAGTCCCCAAACACATTCTCCTTCTCCTACATTCACAGACAACACTACAGCAGTCCCCAAACACATTCTCCTTCTCCTACATTCACAGCCAACACTACAGCAGCCCCCAGGCACACACACTCCTTCCCGTACATTCACAGACAACGCTACAGCAGCTCCCAGGCACACACTCTCCTTCCCCTACATTCACAGACAACACTACAGCAGTCCCCAAACACATTCTCCTTTTCCTACATTCACAACCAACACTACAGCAGCTCCCAGGCACACACTCTCCTTCCCCTACATTCACAGACAACACTACAGCAGCTCCCAGACACACACGCTCCTTCTCCTACATTCACAACCAACACTACAGCAGCTCCTAGGCACACACTCTCCTTCCCCTACAGTCACATCCAACACTACAGCAGCTCCCAGGCACACACTCTCCTTCCCCTACAGTCACAGACAACACTACAGCAGCTCCCAGACACACACTCTCCTTCTCCTACATTCACAGCCAACACTACAGCAGCCCTCAGGCACACACTCTCCTTCCCGTACATTCACAGACAACACTACAGCAGCCCCCAGACACACACTCTCTCCCCCCTACATTCACAGACAACACTACAGCAGCCCCCAGACACACACGCTCCTTCTCCTACATTCACAACCAACACTACAGCAGCTCCCAGGCACACTCTCTCCTTCCCCTACATTCACAGACAACACTACAGCAGTACCCAAACACACTCTCCTTCTCCTACATTCACAGCCAAAACTACAGCAGCTCCCAGGCACACACTCTCCTTCCCGTACATTCACAGACAACACTACAGCAGCCCCCAGACACACACGCTCCTTCTCCTACATTCACAGCCAACATTACAGCAGCTCCCAGGCACACACTCTCCTTCCCCTACATTCACAGACAACACTACAGCAGCCCCCAGACACACACTCTCCTTCTCCTACATTCACAGCCAACACTACAGCAGCCCTCAGGCACACACTCTCCTTCCCGTACATTCACAGACAACACTACAGCAGCCCGCAGACACACACTCTCTTCCCCCTACATTCACAGACAACACTACAGCAGCCCCCAGACACGCACTCTCCTCCTACATTCACAGCCAACACTACAGCAGCTCCCAGGCACACACTCTCCTTCCCCTACATTCACAGACAACACTACAGCAGCTCCCAGACACACACGCTCCTTCTCCTACATTCACAACCAACACTACAGCAGCTCCTAGGCACACACTCTCCTTCCCCTACAGTCACATCCAACACTACAGCAGCTCCCAGACACACACTCTCCTTCCCCTACAGTCACAGACAACACTACAGCAGCTCCCAGACACACACTCTCCTCCCCCTACAGTCACAGACAACACTACAGCAGCTCCCAGACACACACTCTCTTCCCCCTACAGTCACAGCCAACACTACAGTAGCCCCCAGATACACACTCTCCTTCCCCTACATTCACAGCCAACACTACAGCAGCCCCCAGACACACACTCTCCTTCCCCTACATATATACTTTCATGTAAAAATGTAATGTAAAAATGGTTCTACTGATTACAACGCATGACTTTTTTTTCGTTGTCTTATTCTTTAGCTTTCTGGATTGATCTGTGGTTTTATAATAAAGCTACATTCCAGTCTACACAATCAGTGCTTTCTACAGCAACTTGGCATGGTGGGATTACTTGTCCAATACGAGGGCCTTCTGAGCACATACAGTAAGTATTACTAGCAAGGACACTTACCAATAATCATTAACAAAGAAATGGAACTCACAGGCACTCTACACCAGGACAAATGAGTGTACATGGATGGGATATGGTCAGTATTAAAAAATGGTATTCCATTCCATCCAGTCTTCCTTCTCACTTGTATTACCATGTGCACCACTGTGTGTGGCTCTTCCTATACGCTGCCATGTACTTTTTCCTATGGAGATTGTGCCGGTACTTATTTACAGTTACATGGTGATTCAAGATTCAGTGTAGCTTCCATAGTCTGCATATGTATTACTGTTGTATTAATTTCCTAAATGATTTCACTCATTCTGTAATTAGGAGGTGCCATTACTGTATACCGCTAAGTACCAACCGGAAAAAAGGACTATTGCACAGCAGCTACTGTAGAAGGGGGACATACTGCCCAAATGGGATATATTTAATATCCCGGTGGTTGGGATCCCGGTTGACAGACTACTGACGCTGGGATCCCGACCACCAAGAATGCCGACAGCTGCTCCAGGGCTATTCCCACTCGTGGGTGTCCACGACATCCATAGAGTGGGAATAGAACCTGTGGCGAGCCCACAAGGGGCTTTCTAGCACTCGCCCCGCTGCCGGCATTCTGGCAGCCGGGATCCCGGTGGCGGTATTCTGACCTCCGGGATCCCGGCCACTGGATTTCCATCCCCAACCTGCCTAAATGCCCCTGCCCAGAATCAAGGTACACTGACTTAAGAAAGAGCAGTATCAAACATTATAATATATTAAACCAAGTTAAATTATGAATGACTGTACAGGGAACACAATTCTCACCACATGGGACCAACAACCCCACCAAAAAACAATCAAGAGCAAGGGATCGGGCAGAAAGCCAAACCAGTGGCTGATTGCTTATGACATGGAAGCGGAAATACGATCAAGAAAGTCAAATAGGAAGATTGTCACTGTTACTCATTTGACATATTCTTGTATTACTATTTTGCCTTAAACTTATTTGATACTTCATGAAATGATCCACTGTTATTCTAAATTGTTTATTCAGTGATTCCAAACCACTTATTTGGCTGTAGTTTCTGGATGATGATACAGATAAGCTGAATTGTTTTTCTCCAAGTTAGAGCCATTCATAATAAGTGTGTCACCATTTGTACTGTACTTTAGTTAAAACAGTTTTTATAGCTTTCACAGGCATACTGTATATTATAAGGTTGTAAGAACTAGTGAGAAGTGACTGTAATAGACGTAGGTGACTATGTTAGACTTAAGTGACTATGGGGGTCATTCCAAGTTGTTCGCTCGCTAGCAGTTTTTACCAGCTGTGAAACGTATAGTCGCCGTCCACGGGGGAGTGTATTTTCGCTTTGCAGAAGTGCGAACGCCTATGCAGCTGATCGGCAGCAAACACATTTTGTGCAAAACAAGACCAGCCCTGTAATTACTTATCCTGTGCGATGATTGCTGCGACGAGTGACACGGTAATGACGTCAGATACCTGCCCAGCAAACGCCCGGCCACGCCTGCGTTTTTCCAAACGCTCCCAGAAAATGGTCAGTTGACACCCATAAACGCCCTCTTTCTGTCAATCTCCTTGTGAACGGCTGTGCGATTGGAATCGTCGCTAGAACCAATGCAAAACCACAATGGACTTCGTACCCGCATGACGCGCGTACGCATTGCGGTGCATGCGCAGCTTAGCCATTTTTTTCACTGATGGCTACGCAGCGAACACTGGCAGCTAGCGATCAACTCGGAATGACCCCCTATATTAGACTTGAAATCAGCCTGGTTTTGCCTTTTAAATGATTGCTTTAAAAATATGGGCATTCTCGCACAAAGTCCTGCACTTCCGACTTCTCGCACCCAGCGGTTAAAGTGAGGGGGAACGAGGTGGAACTGAGTTCCACCACCTGTAATGGTAGGGGGAACTAGTTCCACCACCTCCATTGCCCTGCATAGTAATTCCAACAGAAAAAACTGCCCCATCACCTATGTCAATAGATTATGCAGGTAGCGCTAGTGTTACTGATGAGCAGCGACCTCTACCTTCCTCGGGTCCTGGTGACTCCATGGTCCTTCTACATCTACAGCCCAACCCTCCTGGTACTCACACACGCTGTGTCTGTTGGACAGCATTCATCCCCTCCTCAGGTCCCAGTGGTTTCCTTTTCTGGCACAGCATATGTGATGTCATGCTGTCATGGAGAGTCATGAAGGGAAGGCTCTGCATCTTGCAGACAAGATGAGAGGAGGCTAGAGGGACAAAGGAAGTGGGGAAGCTGCTGTATATATACAGGGCGTGGAGCTGCTGTAGGGACACGACCGATGAGCTGCTAGTGTGACAGAGGCAGAGATGTGTATAAGGGGAACTACTGTATGCATTATGTGTAAGGGGCACTACCACTGTGGGAATTGTATATAAGGGGTACTACTGTGTGGTATAACATGTATAAAGGGTACCATTGTGTAGTGCAATGTGAATAAAAGGCACTACTGAGTGATGTAACCATAATAAATGGCATTACTATGTGGTGTAATATGAATATGGGGCACTACATGTGATGTAATGTGAGTAAGATTTTGCTACTGTGTGGTGTAATTTGAATTGGGGGCACTATTGTTTGACCACGCTGCTTCTTTGTGAGATCAATGTCTCTTTTATAAAGCAAGGGAAGTAGTTCACTCATGTATAGTTTGTAGGGGGGTGCTGAAAACACTAGCATTGGTTTTGGCTCCGGTTAATGTGAGGAGGGGGTGGGGGGGGGGTCGGGGGGGAGGAGGTAGGTGCGGGGATAAATGAGTTCCACCATCTCTCCAGGACCACTTTAAGCCCTGCTCGCACCCTCTTACATTTATTCCCAAAGTCTCTTAACTACATCATACTGTACAACAAAAGCAGCAAACTTATTATTATGAGTCTGTTGCAAACAGCAGTTTACCCCTTGCAGCGAAGCAGCAAGACATATAAACACATACAATTATTGTGCTGTTAAATATTTAATATAGAGTGCGCTCAGATTTCTTTTGATTTCTTATCACATTCCATTCCACACTGAATGTGTCTGTTGGCCTCTCTTGCGGCAGATGTGTCCTCATCTACAGATGTGTCCGCATTCACCTAGCGTCTGTACGCAATATGGCGCGATATGCCTGGCGTGACTGATACGCACCTGGGGGGTCATTCCGAGTTGTTCGCTCTGTATTTTTTTCTCTCAACGGAGCGATTAGTCGCTAATGCGCATGCGCAATGTCCGCAGTGCGACTGCGCCAAGTAAATTTGCTATGCAGTTAGGAATTTTACTCACGGCATTACGAGGTTTTATTTTCGTTCTGGTGATCGTAATGTGATTGACAGGAAGTGGGTGTTTCTGGGCGGAAACTGGCCGTTTTATGGGTGTGTGCGAAAAAACGCTACCGTTTCTGGGAAAACGCGGGAGTGGCTGGAGAAACGGAGGAGTGTCTGGGCGAACGCTGGGTGTGTTTGTGACGTCAAACCAGGAACGACAAGCACTGAACTGATCGCAGATGCCGAGTAAGTCTGGAGCTACTCAGAAACTGCTAAGAAGTGTCTATTCGCAATTCTGCTAATCTTTCGTTCGCAAATTTGAGAAGCTAAGATTCACTCCCAGTAGGCGGCGGCTTAGCGTGTGCAAAGCTGCTAAAAGCAGCTTGCGAGCGAACAACTCGGAATGACCCCCCTAGAGGAGTATAACAAATTTGCCTTTAAATTGTGCATCTTATATGCATTTCAGACGCAGCGAAAACACACTTACAGTGTACAAAAAACGCAAAGGTGCTACATTAACCGCAAAAGACTTGGTTTTACACAGTACAAAGCTGCAGATTATGCACAGTGGAACTTGGCTTGAGAAAAAGCTGCAGCTGCTTGCATCTGTGCTCTTCTTACACACATTCAGACTCATTCACAAACAGATGTACAAATGTTTTACATCAAATTAATCAGTGCAAACTACCAATGTACAGATGATCTTATCTTACCCGCGACTGTTTATAGTCGCAGGTCGTTTGCTGCAAGTAATGTGCCCCGCGGCAGTGCCACTGAGTCGGCCTGTCACAAAATTAAAGATGCGTCTAAAAGAAACATTCTTGTTGTACTAAATGCAAGTGGTGGCTGTAGAACTTATAAGTCACACTTTCATCTGAAGATGGGCTGGGTAGTGGGTATTGGTGGTGGTTGGGGCAGTAGGCTGAAGTTTTGCCTAGGGTGCTTAGAAACTTTGCACTGGCCCTGGTTACATCTGTACATTTTGATTTTTCCACTACATAGTGCAAGATGCATGGCACATCTTATACTGAGTGGGAATACGGGGTTGTGGTCAGGATTCTGTCCACCGGCATTTTCCCGGCTGTCGGGTCTCCGCCGTTGGTATTCTGAAAGCCAGGATCCCAGCAGGCGGTATATTTACCACATCCCGTTTATGGGGAACATTCTGACCCGTTCGCTCGCTGCGTTTTAACGCAGCAGAGCAAACGGGTCCCTGCTGCGCATGCGCCGGCGCCATAGTGCGCCGGCGCAAGCCAGACGGCCGAAGGCCGTAGCAGGGATGCGATCGCCTCTACCTGATTGACAGGCAGAGGCGATCGCTGGGTGTTTGGCCGCCGTTTCGTGGGTTTGGTCCGGCCAACGCAGGCGTGGCTGGACCAAACGGGGCGCGGGCCGCAGCGGCTGCGTGACGTCACACGCATCCGCTGCGGGCCGAGGAGCGATGAGTAGCTGAGTAGCTCCCGGCCAGCATGCTAAAGCTACTCTTGAAGTGCAAATGCATCGCCGCTGTGCGATGCCTTTGCACTTCTGCGGGGGGTAGCCGGACTGACATGCGGGGCGGGCTAGCCCTGTGCTGGGCGTCCCCCCGCATGTCAGGGAAGAAGATTGTAGCTGTGCTAAATTTAGCACAGCTACAATCAACTCGGAATGACCCCAATACACGTGCTATAGCATACAAAATGCAATATGGCTACACTGTAATTTCGGTTTTCAAACTGCACCTGCGTTAAACAGCTATGGTAAAACAATTGGCATGTAGGTCCACCCAAAAAAAAATAACAAATTCCGCTACAGGGTTTAGGCCAATTTACAATACTTGTGAATATAACAACACAGAAAGACAAAAATTTCAGCACATGACTATTCTATTGTTATTATGAATCTACAAAGTTTATTAATATAAAATAGATGATGGTGCACACTACAAGTTAATTTACAAGGGGGGTCATTCCGAGTTGAGCTGCATTTGTTCGCAGCAAAAAAACAGCAGTTCTGCGCATGCGTATGCGGCGCAATGCACATGCGCGACGTACGGGCACAACGAATGATGTCGTTTTGCACAGGGTATAGCATTTCAGTTGCACTGGTTGCCGCAGAGTGATTGACATGAAGTGGGCATTTCTGGGTAGCAACTGACCGTTTTCAGGGAGTGTTTGGGAAAAAGCTGGCGTGCCAGAAAAAACACAGGCGTTGCTGGGCGAACGCTGGGTGGGTGTGTGATGTCAAATACGGAACTGAATAGGCTGAAGTGATCGCAAGCGCTCATTAGGTTTTGAGCTACTCTGAAACTACACAAAAATTATTTGCATGCGCTCTGCGATACATTCGTTCGCACTTCTGCTAAGCTAAAATACACTTCCAGAGGGCGGCGGCATAGCGTTTGCACGGCTGCTAAAAACTGCTAGCGAGCGATCAACTCGGAATGACCCCCAATATTAGAAAACAATCAGCAACCACTGAAACAAAAACTCCAAGAAAAGGTGCTCTCATCTGAATATTTACCTGCGTATAAATTCTGCAGTTATGCCACTGCGGAAATTATACACAGATGTAATGCATGTAGTCTATAATGTGATTAATGGAAGATGTACATTCATACTGTATATCATGGTATGAGTAATGGAAGATGTACATGCATACTGTATATCATAGTGTGAGTAATGGAAGATGTACATGCATACTGTATATCATAGTGTGAGTAATGGAAGATGTACATGTATACTGTATATCATGGTATGAGTAATGGAAGATGTACATGCATACTGTATATCATAGTGTGAGTAATGGAAGTTGTAAATGCATACTGTATATCATGGTGTGAGTAATGGAAGATGTACATGCATACTGTATATCATAGTGTGAGTAATGGAAGATGTACATTCATACTGTATATCATAGTGTGAGTATTGGAAGATGTACACGCATACTGTAGATCATAGTGTGAGTAATGGAAGATGTACATGCATACTGTATATCATGGTATGAGTAATGGAAGATGTACATGCATACTGTATATCATGGTATGAGTAATGGAAGATGTACATGCATACTGTATATCATGGTGTGAGTAATGGAAGTTGTAAATGCATACTGTATATCATGTTGTGAGTAATGGAAGATGTACATGCATACTGTATATCATGGTATGAGTAATGGAAGATGTACATGCATACTGTATATCATGGTATGAGTAATGGAAGATGTACATGCATACTGTATATCATAGTGTGAGTAATGGAAGATGTACATGCATACTGTATATCATGGTATGAGTAATGGAAGATGTACATGCATACTGTATATCATGGTGTGAGTAATGGAAGTTGTAAATGCATACTGTATATCATGTTGTGAGTAATGGAAGATGTACAAGCATACTGTAGATCATAGTGTGAGTAATGGAAGATGTACATGCATACTGTATATCATAGTGTGAGTAATGGAAGATGTACATGTAAATTGTATATCATAGTGTGAGTAATGGAAGATGTACATGCATACTATAGATCATAGTGTGAGTAATGGAAGATGTACATTCATACTGTACATCATAGTGTGAGTAATGGAAGATGTACATGCATACTGTAGATCATAGTGTGAGTAATGGAAGATGTACATTCATACTGTATATCGTAGTGTGAGTAATGGAAGATGTACATTCATACTGTAGATCATAGTGTGAGTAATGGAAGATGTACATGCATACTGTATATCATAGTGTGAGTAATGGAAGATGTACATGCATACTGTAGATCATAGTGTGAGTAATGGAAGATGTACATTCATACTGTTTATCGTAGTGTGAGTAATGGAAGATGTACATTCATACTGTAGATCATAGTGTGAGTAATGGAAGATGTACATGCATACTGTAGATCATAGTGTGAGTAATGGAAGATGTTATGCATACTGTATATCATAGTGTGAGTAATGGAGGATGTACATGCATACTGTATATCATGGTGTGACCGTGTGAGTAATGGAAGATGTACATGCATACTGTAGATCATAGTGTGAGTAATGTAAGATGTACATGCATACTTTAGATCATGGTGTGAGTAATGGAAGATGTACATTCATACTGTATATCATAGTGTGAGTAATGGAAGATGTACATGTATATTGTATATCATAGTGTGAGTAATGGAAGATGTACATGCATACTGTATATCATAGTGTGAGTAATGGAAGATGTACATGCATACTGTAGATCATAGTGTGAGTAATGGAAGATGTACATGCATACTGTATATCATAGTGTGAGTAATGGAAGATGTACATGCATACTGTATATCATAGTATGAGTAATGGAAGATGTACATGCATACTGTATATCATAGTGTGAGTAATGGAAGATGTACATGCATACTGTAGATCATAGTGTGAGTAATGGAAGATGTAATGCATACTGTATATCATAGTGTGAGTAATGGAGGATGTACATGCATACTGTATATCATAGTGTGAGTAATGGAAGATGTTATGCATACTGTATATCATAGTGTGAGTAATGGAGGATGTACATGCATACTGTATATCATGGTGTGAGTAATGGAAGATGTACATGCATACTGTAGATCATAGTGTGAGTAATGGAGGATGTACATGCATACTGTATATCATGGTGTGAGTAATGGAAGATGTACATGCATACTGTAGATCATAGTGTGAGTAATGGAGGATGTACATGCATACTGTATATCATAGTGTGAGTAATGGAAGATGTTATGCATACTGTAGATCATAGTGTGAGTAATGGAAGATGTACATGTATATTGTATATCATAGTGTGAGTAATGGAAGATGTTATGCATACTGTAGATCATAGTGTGAGTAATGGAAGATGTTATGCATACTGTAGATCATAGTGTGAGTAATGTAAGATGTACATGCATACTTTAGATCATGGTGTGAGTAATGGAAGATGTACATTCATACTGCATATCATAGTGTGAGTAATGGAAGATGTACATGTATATTGTATATCATAGTGTGAGTTATGGAAGATGTACATGCATACTGTATATCATAGTGTGAGTAATGGAAGATGTACATGCATACTGTATATCATAGTGTGAGTAATGGAAGATGTACATGCATACTGTATATCATAGTGTGAGTTATGGAAGATGTACATGCATACTGTAGATCATAGTGTGAGTAATGGAAGATGTAATGCATACTGTATATCATAGTGTGAGTAATGGAGGATGTACATGCATACTGTATATCATAGTGTGAGTAATGGAAAATGTTAATGCATACTGTATATCATAAATATTTATATATGTATATTTGAAAATACTAGAAAGCATAGGTGTGCGCAGGGGGGGTGCCTGGTGCGCACAGGCACCCCCTAATGTCTGGCACCCCGATCTCACATGCCTGATGCAGCGATCGCCGAGCAGGCTGATTACTGTCCCCTCTGCGCTGCACCCTGTCAGGACTGCATTACTGACCGGACGCCTGGGTTAATCAAGGGTTCCACTGGCTTTCAAACTCCCGGCTCCACCTCCATGTACAAAAACAGTGTGATGTGACGTGATTACGTCATGCTGCTCGTACACCCACCCGTCACACGCCCACCTCTCTCCTTCTTTGCTATGCCAACGCCAGCCACTGATGAGGATCAGCATGCAGCCAGCATTCCTCTTAGGAAGACAAATTCAATACTGGCAGGCGGTCGGCAGCAACATTGACACGTCACTCGTTTTTCCAGCAGCGGCAGTACTAGTCTGCGACTGTTAGTGTCAGCGAGTGACTGACTTGTAAGTAAGCTGCTGCAGCTGGGGAAAGAGAGGGGGAGCCAGACCAGGCTGAGGAGGAGCAGTGTAATTGCAGTGAGTGCCATCAGGGGTGTTTGGTGCACACATCAACATCTGACAATGTATCTGCTTTATTAGGATTGATACAAGGGTGGATATTTTATATTGCGTTGACCGTCAATAGATGGTGCTAGACACACCCCTCCAATGGTGCACCCCCTAATAAAATGTGCTGCGCACGCCTATGCTAGAAGGCAGATATATTGAATGTGTATGTGTGATGTGTACAGCTGTAAACTCCTATGACAACTAAGCCCCAAATTCAGCTGTGCAGGCTGGATGAAGACTGGAAAAGAGGCACTTACCAGACATACAACATCAGCCCAGGTGCGCTCATTCTTCCTGCTGTTTTACATTTTTTCTTCTCATTGATGGTTGTATTTCACGCGTACTCTGCGCTGTAATTGGAGACTGTGGCTCAGCTTGACTGGAGACCAGCTGTTGCAGCGAGTAACTACTCAGCTGACAACTCTTGTGCGGGAAGAGGCAGAGGGTCAAATTAGTACAAGCACCAGCCTCCTGCAAGATGGACAGTCTTGTTTGGGGCCCACAGTGCTCCTCTAAGAAAAGCTTGGGGAAAAGATGCAGCTGACTGCAAGTGGGGACATATCCCAGCGCTACACATCACTAGATCCCGCTTCCCTGAGGGGAATGCTGTATATAGCAGTTCAAACAAGATGGAGCCGGGCCAACATGATGTGACTTTCATAGGAACACATCTTATTGGCCCCGTCCCTCACCATTTACCTGCAATTTGCAGCATTATCATCCTCAAAGTACCCAATTTGTTAGAAAACAGGCAGAATGTGGGAGGGTTGCCCACTATTCCAGAGGTTCGGGGTACTTCCTGCAAATTCAGGAGTCTACTGCTCCACCAGGAGAGTAGTCAAGTATGATTGATGCCAGCCACCAGCAAGCAAAATGTGCTGGGTCTATGATTGCCTATTCTCAGGCTGAAGGGGGGGATTTATAATTTAGATTTTGATGCAAATCCAGATGACAGTTATAAATTTTCACCTGGACAAAACACATTATGATGCCCAGTTTGCAGGGAAGATACTGGCACTTTTAGAAGTAGCACACAACTACTGGGCAATTATTCTTCTGAGAATGAGGTAGGACACCCCGCAGTGCTACATAGTTGTAGCAAAGTATAAAATTGCACTTTCTAGCTTGTCACGCCCATATATATATGGTTTATGTGTAAATGCATGTAATAATGTTTCATAGATTACATTTCTACTTAAAGAATTGTACTCTGGTATGCAAATTCTAACATTAATATATCTAATAAATAAATAAAGACACATTATTTGCATTTTGTTATGAATAGATCTATGGCTTTTGACTCTGAGCCCAACTTAATTAACCATACAGAATGACAATTCTTCCCTGTTGGTTTTGGTAATCAGTAAGTGATCATCTCTTAACTGCTCACAACATACTGAGTAATTTCTTTCCTGGTATAATTATTATGGTTCTCTTGCTTCAGAAACCATGCACAGCCACTTAAAGAACAAGGATGCATAATTTGCTAGATTCTTATACCTGCTTAAAGCTATTGCGGCTGTGATTTACCCACTCAACCAGCAGCTATGAGAATCAGTCATCAACCTCGGCAGCCTGAAGTGAGCTGTAAATCAGTCTGCTGAAACGTGTCCAACCAGCTCAGTGTTGTGCCTTCCCCTCTTTGCATGCAGAGCATATTAAATGAATGATGAATGCAAGCATCCTTGATTAACACACGGATGCACCTTATCTTAAATCCTGGTCTTTTCTATTCATTCTAACCACCATTTGGCACAGAGCAGAAGTATCATTCTGTGCTGGGAGGAACTATTTACTTCGGTGAAGCTTTTTTTATATCTTGCAAATTTGCACTGATATGCATCACCTATGGACTGACTAGTCAAGGTTAGCTACTGCTACCCTATCCTCTAGTCAGCTAATAGTCAGTTTCAGTTGGCTATATATACAGTAGTAGCACAAATTACAAGCTGTAAAGGGAACTAGAGTGAGAGCTGTTTTAAAAAGGGACAAGTTACTTGTATTCACCAGTGCAGTTGAGCATTGCTCAGATAAGCAAAGTGTGCGTCGCGTGGTTTTCTCAGTACGTAGTATGGAAATACACAAGAGGAATGCTCAAGATGACATATCATTGCATAGCTTGCAAATCCATGAGAAATCGCATCAATGCATGATTTGCTTATACGTCTGAATTAGTCCCACTGTCTTTGAGTGGCCGGCTAATAATGCAGCGGGAACTCGGTAGCCAATTATAAGCTATTATCAGTTTAAAACCATCATTGTTGGGAAAACAATTCTTAAAATGTATGTAACAGTATTTGGAAACAGATTGCATGTTAGGAACATAGGCCAAACCGGAGCCAACTACAATGGGTTGGGTATGGGAGATTATGTTCTGTAAACCAAGGGACAACTATTAAAGGTATATATGTAAGAATAAACAAATAAATGGAAAGCAAAATAGATTTTTCATTTTGTGGTGATATGGTAGATGATGGAATAAAAAAAAAAATATTTTTAGAGAAATCAGCACCCAAAAATCTAAGGAAAAGTGTCACATTTTTACAAACAAATTTCAATTGCAGACTTGTCTCTTCTACAGTTTTGTAATTTTGGTAGTACAGTATGTTTAGTATTTGGTGCTAAGTGAAGTTACCTACAGTATGAGCTCATGAAACTATTGTTTTTTTTATTCCATGGCCAGGTGAAATGGTGGAAAGTATGTTATCAATGGTGTCCGGATGATAGGAATTAGGTTGACCACTAATGATTGACACTCATTAGGTCAACATGGTCATTAGGTTGACATGTAAAAGGTTGACAGGTGAAAATGGTCAAAACACATATGGTCAACACAGGTTTTTAAAAAAAAACTTTTTCATACTTTACCATCCATGTGAACTATGATTGGGAATAGTAACCTGTGCCGGGCGCAGTGGTAGCGGAGCGAGGCACCTTGCCCGAATCATGGCTAGTGAAGCGGTGCACTAATTGGGGTTTTATGTGCTGTGACGGTGAAAACAACACAAAAAAAAGTTGTGTTGACCTGTTTGTGTCAACCATTTGTCATGCCGGCCTTTTCCAGTGTTGACCCTTTGTCTCTGTCAACATTTTCCAGTGTCAACATTTTGACCATGTTGACTTTTCACATGTCGACCTTTTCATCATATCGACCAATAGTGGTCGACCTAATGACTGTTTACCTAATTAGGGTCGACCCTTTGACCCATACCACTTATCTATGACTGAAATAGTACAACAGCTGTATAACAGATGCATGAAGTGCATATTTTGGCTATGTGCTATATATTGTACAAACACAGGGGGTCATTCCGAGTTGTTCGCTCGGTATTTTTCTTTGCATCGCAGCGATTTTCCGCTAACTGCGCATGCGCAATGTTCGCACTGCGACTGTGCCAAGTAAATTTGCTATGCAGTTAGGTATTTTACTCATGGCATTACGAGGTCTTTTCTTCGTTCTGGTGATCGGAGTGTGATTGACAGGAAGTGGGTGTTTCTGGGCAGAAACAGGCCGTTTTATGGGAGTGTGTGAAAAAACGCTACAGTTTCTGGGAAAAACGCGGGAGTGGCTGGAGAAACGGAGGAGTGTCTGGGCGAACGATGGGTGTGTTTATGATGTCAAACCAGGAACGACAAGCACTGAACTGATCGCAGATGCCGAGTAAGTTTGGAGCTACTCAGAAACTGCTAAGAAGTGTCTAATCGCAATTTTGCTAATCTATCGTTCGCAATTTTGATAAGCTAAGATTCACTCCCAGTAGGCGGCGGCTTAGCGTGTGCAAAGCTGCTAAAAGCAGCTTGCGAGCGAACAACTCGGAATGACCACCACAGTTCCTGCACTATATAGTATGACATTATCACATAGCAGTTGCAGCGCAGAAGAAATCCTGCAGATGAGAATATTAGATGCTGGCAAGTAGAGGGACCCAACATACCGTATGCTGGGTCTCCTCAGTCCAGCCCCATCACTTTGTGTGCCCCATTCAACCCCTGTCCCATCCCCTCCCGCCTCTGTCTTTCCCTGCCCTGTCTCTCACAACCCCATTCTGCTATGTCCTCACTGTACACTTACCACATTGTTCCTCATGCAGAGTGGTCATCTATCCTCACCGATTGTCTGTCCCATTGCTCAGTGGGGGCCATTGGGGAACAGGGTTTAGATGGCAGCAGCAGGCGTCCTGGATCCCACTGCTCATGTCGGAGATGGGACAGACCTTTGCTGATTATTATATAGACAATAATAGTTCACATTTTTTATTTATTTACAATGAGGGTGATTAATCTATGCCGACAAAGTAGGGAGATGCCAAATAATATATACTATAGGTGCTTAAAAGTTCAGCAATGATAAGTAATAAAATGTTAAGAAGATAGAGTGAAGTGTGAGGATCTGTGTGAAAAATGTGAATCAGAGTGCATGCTTCTGGGCATCTGGAGAACAGGAAAGCAGAGACTTTCTACTCCTTCACAGGGTGAAAGAAAGACTGCATTAAGCATAAAGGTGGAGTGATGATTGGGATGAGATGAGACATTGGTTGGCGTCTATTTTAACCTTACATTAGGTAGTCTGTGTTGGTTGTCTTCAGTATTGTACTAAGAAGATAACTAAAAGGCTACTGGACAACAGGTAACTATAGTTGACTAAGCTTGTTTGGTATGGGCAATGTGGTGGTGTATGAGAGATGAATTCATTTCTAGTGTTTGGTGCTAGGACCATTTTTCACTATTGTCAGTGCAGTGTGCCCCAGAACTGTAACAGTGCACTTCTACACCTAGGGTGCCTCTTCAAGTTTGCAGGCACCCCAAAGACAGGAAACTAATGCCACCAGGGCAGCAATGGTCCATCTGCAGTGGAGGGGTGTCATCAAACCCCTGATCCTAATTTCAGAAATGTAAAAAAAACCAAAAACCCCGATATAGTTAAAATAAATGTAAATTTGATAAAACACATTGTTCATTTAAAAAAACAAAAAAACAACTGGAATTAAAACCACCTTCTATGTTTACCTTCCATAATCCATTGGACAAAAAAACAACAAAAAAATCCTGTTACCTTCTACATAAAGTATCTTGATCGACATGAGTCCATCATATCACATTCAGCATAGAAAAACGCTGGTTTTCACTATACAGGGGAACCCAAGATGTCCAGCACTGGGGCAGGTTGTGGAATTTGGGCAGAACCATGCTATCAGTTATTTTCAATTAATTATATATATGATTAATGTACAAAACTTTACAAAAAAAGTAATCAGTCTGTCTGAGGTCTCAAAACTGGCATTGGAAATTTTTATTCATGTGGTTTGATATTCTGTTGTTCCTTAGATACACTGCATGGTTTACACACCACACATCAAACTGCACTGAAGATGCCAGTTGGACAAATAAATAATTCCCAGTCCTACTATGTTCAATTGTTTTTATCACAGTTTGTACATAACTGAATTGTCATCTTATAAAGATAACTCTACACAAATCCATATAGAGTGCTCACACAAAGCAAGAACCACTGTAATATCAGGCTGCAAGTCAAAGCAATATTTGTTTGTGTGTGTGTGTGGGGGGGGGGGGGGGGGGGAGTGGGTGTCAAGCGTATTGCTATTAACCAGCATTACATGGTTTTCTCCCCCTAAATCAGGATAATGTGTCCTTGCATACAAAAAGTGGTGTTGGCAGTGGGCAAGTGTGTGCGGGCCATGCTGCCCACCCTGCACCCATGTTTAATACTTACCTCTCTGGAGTCCAGCGTTGGCAGTGGCAGTGTTGCACAAATCATAGTGAGAATGGCATGGTGGCCATTTTCCAGCAGTTGCACATATGCAGTAGAAGAATCACTGGGAACATTGTACAGTAGACCTAGCACAGTGCCAGAGCCTGCTGACCTGCGCCTCTGGCTAGAGAGGAAGGAGCCTGCATGGAGACTGTACATGGGATTCTTGCTCTCTTAATACACCCCTGGGTGTGGACATCCACTTGTGATCCCTCATGCCAAGGTGTTTTAAATATTCCCTCCCCTAAAAGGTTTGATGATTCACCACACACACACACACGCGCACACACACACACACACGCGCACACACACACACACGTATTAGCTGCTCCCCATATTGAGTGGGGACATAGGGGGTAATTCCAAGTTGATCGCAGCAGGATTTTTGATAGCAATTGGGCAAAACCATGTGCACTGCAGGGGAGGCAGATATAACATGTGCAGAGTGAGTTAGATTTGGGTGGGTTATTTTATTTCTGTGCAGTGTATATACTGGCTGCTTTATTTTTACACTGCAAATTAGATTGCAGTTTGAACACACCACACCCAAATCTAACTCTCTCTGCACATGTTATATCTGCCTCCGCTGCAGTGCACATGGGCCCTCATTCCGAGTTGATCGGTCGCAAGGCGAATTTAGCAGAGTTACACACGCTTAGTCTACGCCTACTGGGAGTGTATCTTAGCATCTTAAAAGTGCGAACGAAGTTTACGCAATATTGCGAACAAAAAAAATTTAGCAGTTTTAGAGTAGCTCCAGACTTACTCTGCCTGTGCGATCAGTTCAGTGCTTGTCGTTCCTGGTTTGACGTCACAAACACTCCCAGCGTTCGCCCAGACACTCCCCCGTTTCTCCGGCCACTCCTGCGTTTTTTCCGGAAACGGTAGCGTTTTCAGCCACACGCCCATAAAACGCCGTGTTTCCGCCCAGTAACACCCATTTCCTGTCAATCACACTACGTTCGCCGGTGCGAACAAAAAGCCGTGAGTAAAAATCCTTTCTTCATAGCAGAATTACTTAGCGCAGTCGCAGTGCGAACATTGCGCATGCGCTCTAAGCTGATTTTCACTGCGATGCGAAAAAAAAGAACGAGCGAACGACTCGGAATGAGGGCCATGGTTTTGCCCAATTGCTAACAAAAATCCTGCTGCGATCAACTTGGAATTACCCCCATAATCCATGATGTCTTAGGAATCAGGACAAAAGGGCAAACTGACAGCACAATGCACTCACATTAGGACTGTCTTGCCTTAACTGGGACATTAGAGAGGTTTGTGATAACTTCAGAACTGGCATGGAGATTCTGTATGTAACATCGACCAGATACATGCATTTGTCTAACGCTACACTTTCCGCCAGGTTAAATTGTATGCACCTACTGTACTCCAGGATGCAAATAAGCATGACGCTGGCTGACATTGCCCCTGATTTCCAGAGAGTCCCAGAGTTTAAGCATTTGCTGGAAATATCTCTGATTGTTTAGAATTGAGCAGCTGCATGTTTTCTGTTGATCAGAGGCGTAACTAAGGTTTTTGGAGCCCAGGGCAAGATCAATAATGGCGCCCCCCCCCCAAAAAAAAATACAAAGGAAAGTATGTGTGCATGCCTCTGGCGCACTCTGAAAAAAATGGCCATGGCCACACGCCAGAAGGGGGTGTGGACACTGAGAATAGGATGTGCCAACATGACACGCCAGCTGTTTCATGTCATACTGGGAACATTCTTTTTAATTCCACATGCACCTTACCATCATCATCTCCTACACAAATAGGTGTCACTGTGCATAAAGATGTCAGGGTGTATATGTATAGATGTAGGTGCAGTGGTCGAAGTGGAAGTTTTGAAGTGAGGGTATGGAAAAGTGAAGGGTGTAATTATGTGTGCGCCGAAGAATGGGGCATGGCCACTCAAAAGGGGGGGTGTCCTTCAGTGTGGTAGGACCCCTTATACTATCTAGTACTGGTTATACTAGTACTAGACCTTATACTATCCTTATGCTACCCATTATAATGTTTAGTACTAGACCTTTCACATTTTAGCACACTGTATGAGACGAAATTCACATTAAAGCACAAAGAATGAGCTGAAATTCACATTATAGCACACAGAATGAGCCGAAATTCACATTATAGCACACAGAATGAGCCGAAATTCACATTATAGCACACAGAATGAGCCGAAACTCACATTATAGCACACTGAATGAGCCGAAATTCACATTATAGCACACTGAATGAGCCGAAATTCACATTATAGCACACAGAATGAGCCGAAATTCACATTATAGCACACTGAATGAGCCGAAATTCACATTATAGCACACAGAATGAGCCAAAACTCACATTATAGCACACTGAATGAGCCAAAATTCACATTATAGCACACAGAATGAGCCGAAATTCACATGATAGCACAAAGAATGAGCTGAAATTCACATTATAGTACACAGAATGAGCCGAAATTCACATTAAAGCACAGTGTCATGACAGTAACAGTTATCAGTTATAACAGTGTCATGCAGTGACAGATACAGAATAGTGTATGCATATGACAGTGTAACTCTGTGACATCCAGTGACAGATACAGATTAAATAGTGTGTGCATATAACAGTGTAACTACATGCAGTTATAGATACAGAATAACGCATGCATATAACTCTTTGACATGCAGGGATAGATACAATGACACTCTGCGGTTACAGCACCTGTGCAATTATAACAGACCCAATATAAGGTGGGCAGCAGATTGCACAGAGCAGCATGCCATGGAGGTGTGAGTGGTAATGACAGCATCATTGGTACAGAATATTAATTCTCAGTCATGACCCATTATCACCTTACCTGTAACTGGTGCAGCTGGGCCAGCCCTCCCCTGCAGAAGATGTCAGCCAGGAAGCTGAGGGCAGAGGGTCCCAGGACATCTATCAGTGTTTCCCCCCCCCCTTCCCTCACCTCACCTCTCAGCGACGGTGAGGGCTGGCAGCAGGTAGAAGCTCAGGGAGCGTGACGCTAACATCGCGGTCATGCTCCCAGCAGGAGGGAGGCTAACAGCCGCTGCAGTAACGCCGCCAAGCACCACAGCAGGACTTGCTCGGCAGCTCCGGCAAAACAGGTGCAGTCAGTGGCGACGGCTGCGGCCGGTCAGGTGGTGGCGGCTGTGGGTGCGTGGGCGGGAGCGATATCCTGGATGGTGGCGCAGGCGCCCCCCTCTGCTGTGCCCGCCACGGTGCCCAGGGCACGTGCCCTGCTCGCCCTACCCTAGTTACGCCTCTGCTGTTGATTTCTATGCAGGATACAAATCTCCCTCACTATAAATAATACAGCATAAATACAGGCTCTAAGGATTAAAAAAAATAGGCTTTTATGATCATAATAACTACAGGTCTTGTCTTGTTGGGGGGTAGAGTATACATAAAATTAAGATAAACTGCAAACATGCACCTCTGCAATAGCAAATTGTACAAATGTCCATTATTTTGAAATGTTAGAAAATATTAACGTGAAGGACAGAAAAGAAAACGTAACTCTGCGTTTATCCATGTAGTTATTCATGGTAAGCTAAGTTACATATTTATTGTCAGCAGGTGTATAATAAGAATACTTTAATACAGTATGTTACAAAGAGTACTTCCACGTACCTGTCACTTATGCTAACCATGTTGTACCTAGGTGAGGAAGTTGGAATGCTAGAAGACATGGCGGTCAGTATTTCGGATTTGAGGCACGTAGTATTTAAAATAACTGAGGCTAAATCAGACGACTTTCTGCCTGCTGTGACTGGAAGACGGTAAGCCTTGCCTGTACCAGACATCGACTTTCTCACATCTTGGGAAATTAGATTAGAAAGCGTTTTGTTTTTCAAAACGTACAGTATAAGGTTGCACAACTAATTAGTGTTATGATGCATTGTGATGTTGATATTGCCACAATGAATTCCCTCTTATTAAATCACAAGTTATATCCTTGTATTTTGTCTGCCTCCATGCTGGAATTATTAATTACATTTGTTAAAGTCTGACATTTTCATTTTTCAATCAAGTTTATTAACAAACCTCTATGATAAATAATAAATCAAAGTCTTAAATTGTAAAACCCTTAATTTGACGATTTTTTTTTTTATTTGAGGCTTTATTCTCTAGTGGTGTGTATAAATCTATACAAATAGCGACATGAAATACAAAAAAATAAACCAAATTCACATAATTGGATCAGAGGATCGTAGGAACTAATCCAATAAGAATACATCTTTTAGAACTGAGGAAACAAATTCTCTCTACTTTATGCATAGGCTACACATCAGATGCAAAACTTTAACCAATGTGGAAATTGTTATTTCCACATTTGTAAAAGAAAATTTCCATGACATCAAGGAACATCACATTGATTTCTCAGGTAGAAATGACCTGTTAAACGCATGGACTGCTGAATCAGGCTTCCCATGCAAATAAATACTAATAGATCTATGAACAGGGTGTGGTATAAAAGACAGTGTCTAGTTAGACAGTCAATAGATAGACACCATATGTTAGACCGACATTAGGTCGACAGGGTCAAAAGGTCGACAGGGTCAAAAGGTCGCCATGAAAAAGGTAGTACAAAAGGTCGACCGGGTCAAAAGGTCAACATGGTCAAAATGTCGACATGAAAATGGTCGACATAAAAAAAGGTAGACACCATGTTTTTTTGCATTTTTGTGGTTTGTGTGGATAGTTTTGTCATCTGGGACCCCAATTGTAGAAAGCCATACCCTAGTGGGGCTCGCTTCGCTCGCCACGCTTCGAGCTCGGTAGCTCGCTGCGCTCGTCACAATGTTTATAACCAACTTTATGCCGACATGTATAGAGAAGGTATGAAATAGTCTAAAAACATGTTACATTTTAAAAAACATTTGTCTATCTGCTTATGTCGACCATTTTCATGTCGACCTTTTGACCCGGTCGACCTTTTGTACTGCCTACCTTCTTCATGTCGACCTTTTGACCCTGTCGACCTAATGTCTGTCTAAGATATGGGGGTATATTTACTAAGCTCCCGATTTTGACCGAGATGCCGTTTTTTCATCAAAGTGTCATCTCGGTAAATCTCGGTCATTTACTAAACACTAATCACGGCAGTGATGAGGGCATTCGTAATTTTTTGCTAGTTCAGGTAAAAAATTACGAATGAATACACCATCGGTCAAAACGCGGCTGTTTAAGTATGAATCTCGGTCATTTACTAAGAAGTGCAAAGCAAAAAAACACAAAACACTGCCGTGAAAAATTACAACTCGTAAAAAAGTCCTAAAAAAAAACAGACCTGCTTTTTTTATCCGTGATTTGAGATGCATGCAGGGATCCATGAGATCCGTGCATGTATATCAGTGGGAAGGGGTGTGAAAGTGCTTATTTTTGCTAAAAAAATTGCGTGGGGTCCCCCCTCCTAAGCATAACCAGCCTCGGGCTCTTTGAGCCGATCCTGGTTGCAGAAATATGGGAAAAAAAATGACAGGGGTTCCCCCATATTTAAGCAACCAGCATCGGGCTCTGCGCCTGGTCCTGGTCCCAAAAATACGGGGGACAAAAAGAGTAGGGGTCCCCCGTATTTTTAAAACCAGCACCGGGCTCCACTAGCTGGACAGATAATGCCACAGCCGGGGGTCACTTTTATACAGCGCCCTGCGGCCGTGGCATCAAAAATCCAACTAGTCACCCCTGGCCGGGGTACCCTGGGGGAGTGGGGACCCCTTCAATCAAGGGGTCCCCCCCCCCCAGCCACCCAAGGGCCAGGGGTGAAGCCCGAGGCTGTCCCCCCCCATCCAATGGGCTGCGGATGGGAGGGCTGATAGCCTTTGTTGTAAAATAAAAGATATTGTTTTTAGTAGCAGTACTACAAGTCCCAGCAAGCCTCCCCCGCATGCTGGTACTTGGAGAACCACAAGTACCAGCATGCGGCGGAAAAACGGGCCCGCTGGTACCTGTAGTACTACCACTAAAAAAATACCCAAAAAAAGACAAGACACACACACCGTGAAAGTATAATTTTATTACTTACATACACACATACATACATACTTACCTATGGCCCCACGCAGGTCGGTCCTCTTGTCCAGTAGAATCCAAGGCTACCTGTTGAATAAATTATACTCACGAGATCCAGGGGTCCAGGCTCCTCGGCAAATCCAGGGTTAATCCACGTACTTGCCAAAAATAAAAAAACGGTGTCCCGACCACGAACTGAAAGGGGACCCATGTTTGCACATGGGTCACCTTTCCCCGAATGCAAGAAACCCACTTTGCCTTCTGGCTAAGTGGGTTTCTTCAGCCAATCAGGGAGCGCCACGTTGTAGCACTCTCCTGATCAGCTGTGTGGTCCTGTCCTCACTGACAGGCAGCACACGGCAGTGTTACAATGTAGCGCCTATGCGCTATATTGTAACCAATGATGGGAACTTTCAGCTCAGCGGTGACGTCACTTTAGGTCAACCGCAGGGCAGAAAGTTCCCATCATTGGTTACAATGTAGCGCATAGGCGCTACATTGTAACACTGCCGTGTGCTGCCTGTCAGTGAGGACAAGAGCACACAGCCGATCAGGAGAGTGCTACAACGTGGCACTCCCTGATTGGCTGAAGAAACCCACTTAGACATCAGTCAGAGTGGGTTTCTGGCATTCGTGGAAAGGAGTCCCATGTGAAAACATGGGGCCCCTTTCAGTTCGTGGCTCGGCTTTCCGTTTTCTTATTTTATGCAAGTACGTGGATTACCCATGGATTTCCCGAGGAGCCTGGACCCCTGGATCTCGTGAGTATAATTTCTTCAACAGGTACCCCTTGGATTCTACTGGAGAAGAGGACCGACCTGCGTGTGAACATAAGGTAAGTATGTATGTATGTTTGTGTGGATGTATGTAATAAATCTTTACTTTCACGGTGTGTGTGTCTTGTCTTTTTTTGGGTATTTTTTTAGTAGTAGTACTACAGGTACCAGCGGGCCCGTTTTTCCGTCGCATGCTGGTACTTGTGGTTCTCCAAGTACCAGCATGCGGGGGAGGCTTGCTGGGCCTTGTAGTACTGCTACTAAAAACAATATCTTTTCTTTTACAACAAAGGCTATCAGCCTCCCCATCCGCAGCCCATTGGATGGGGGGGGACAGCCTCGGGCTTCACCCCTGGCCCTTGGGTGGCTGGGGGGGGGGACCCCTTGATTGAAGGGGTCCCCACTCCCCCAGGGTACCCCGGCCAGGGGTGACTAGTTGGATTTTTGATGCCACGGCCGCAGGGCACTATATAAAAGTGACCCCCGGCTGTGGCATTATCTGTCCAGCTAGTGGAGCCCGGTGCTGGTTTTAAAAATACGGGGGACCCCTACTCTTTTTGTCCCCCGTATTTTTGGGACCAGGACCAGGCGCAGAGCCCGATGCTGGTTGCTTAAATATGGGGGAACCCCTGTCATTTTTCCCCCCATATTTTTGCAACCAGGATCGGCTCAAAGAGCCCGAGGCTGGTTATGCTTAGGAGGGGGGACCCCACGCATTTTTTTTTATTATTTTACAGTGTTTAATTAAAAAAATAAAAAAAAATAAACCCCAGCACGGATCACACAGATCCGGCCGAGATTGATTGTAAAAAAAGTCGGCAGTGTTTTGCTAATCACTGCCGTAAAAATAGGTAAAAAACCACGAATGACATCGACATCGGAAGAAAAGAAAAACCCGAATACGACAGCTTAGTAAATCCATCGTAATCAATTCAAAAAGTTGCAGTTTTACACTGTCGATGTCATTCGTGATTGACCTTTGACCTTTTTTCGGAAATTACGAATCTTAGTAAATTTACCCCATGGTGTCTATCTATTGACTGTCTAACTAGACTGTCTATCTATCAACCGGATACCCTATGAACAATAGAATATTAATTACTCTGCTGACTATAAGACCCAGTTTTCATTGGACTTACCAGTTTGAAGTCTGGCTGACCCATTAAGGCCTCTACATGATACAAAAAAAAAAAAAAACCCCACAAAAGTAATAAAGAAAAAAATTATCATGTCATAACTGTTTTCCTTTGTTTTCTTCCTTTTAAGAAAAAAGTCCATAAAAAAAAGTATGGGGTAGATTTACTAAGGCTTCTAAAATAGGCAAGTTGTGGTGTTGCCCATAGCAGCCAATCAGATCCTATCATGTCTTTAATCATTGTAGAAAATGCTTTAGGCAACAATACTACTTGTCTGTTTTTTTTTTTTTTTTAATTCAATACATTTTTATTGGTTTTCAAGACAGACAGATAACAACATATGCAGTGGTGCTACAGAATATGCAGACTAAAGTATATATGCATAAACATACAATAAAGAAAAGTACAACTAAAAAAAAAATATATATACAGTTGAACGGTGTGATCTCTCGTTATTAACCAACAAGGTCCTTCAGGTTCAGAAAAATCATAAGTAGTAATACCGTGGAAGGTCATGGTATAAAAGCAAACACAGTCAAAGAATATCCAAGAAAAGGGGGTATTCTGGAGTTCCATATAATATAGGGGACACTGTTCATCTGTAGATTCGGTAAAATGACCAGTCATTAGCAGTGCAGAGACACTGATACGCTGATTAAACGAGGAAGAAAGCCATCTGTCCCATAATTTATAAAATTTATCTGGGGCCTTTCTAGATATATAAACAAATTTTTCATGGGATACAACCGAATTCACAAGTGAGATCCACAGATCAACATTAGGGCCCAGAGGCGCAATCCAGGAGTGCGCTATCAGTACCTTGGTCAAAGCACATAGATTAAAGACGTACTGTCTATGTCACAACTGAGGGCCTGAGCTGACGGGAGGCAGCCTCAGTTGTAGGGGCTGAGATGTAACGGAACCTGGGAGGTTGTATCAGACCCCTAGACATGTAAGTAACATGTAGAATAACTGCCCGAAGGCGTGACCACGACAACCAGGATAAAAGTCAATGATGTTTATTATGACAAACTCCGTAACACAGCAGCAGTAAAAGGAAACATAAAAGTCAACAGAGGATAAATACAATTCCTGGGTACTACAGGGTGGCAAGGGCCACAGGCACTGGTAGTGTGAGACAGTTCTTATAATCTTCTAGTTGGAAAGTCCTTACCAGGCCTGACTGTAGCAATGGAGAGAACCCAGGATCGTACCAGCTGATGTTCCAGGAAAGGCTGGGCTGCTGAAGGTAAAACGGCTGCTGTGGATACTGGCTGGAACCAGACTGTTGTTGGTATGGAGTGGATACTGGCTGGAACCAGTTAAATAATAAATGAACTTGAGAGCGATGAAATAATAATGAAGTTTGGAGTTTGAGAGCGGTGAAATAATAATACCGGTGGAGAGTGGTAAACTGCAGAAAAGGACACCGGCCCTTTAAGAGAAGCTGTACACTGCTGGAAGCTGGGCTGGAAGCAGGTGATTGTTTGAGAGCGGTGAAATAATAATACCGGTGGAGAGTGGTAAACTGCAGAAAGGACACCGGCCCTTTAAGAGAAGCTGTACACTGCGGGAAGCTGGGCTGGAAGCAGGTGATTGTTGTAGCTGGAAACAGGTGAGTCCAGAATGGATCGGAGAGTCAGGCTACACCGCAGATGGAATGCTGGTGCGGGTCTCTATAGCAGAAGTCTGGAGACAGGAGCTGGAACCTGGAAGACAACCACAGGAGAGAGACAAACTGGAACTAGGTTAGACAACCAAAGCACTGACGCCTTCCTTGCTCAGGCACAGCATACTTATACCTGCAGCGAGGAAGGGGTTGGCTAGGCAATTATGCAAATCAACAATACAGACAGCAGATTGGTGGAAATAATCAGATGACAAAATCCAAGATGGCTGCGCCCATGCAGACACTTGGAGGGAAGTTTGGTTTGTAATCCATGTGAGAATTGAAACAGTAATGGCGACGCCGGCCACAGGAGACAGGAGACGCCAGACTGACAAGCGCACATTTAACCACGCGGGCACAGCGGAGGCCGCGGCTGATGAAATTCTGCATGTGGAAACTCAGGAACAGCGGGATCCGGTCCTGGAACGCTGAGCCAGCCTTAGGAGGCATCTGAAGGGTAAGTAATGGCGTCCAGATACCCGGATCGTGACAGCACCCCCCCCCCCCCCCTTTAGGAGTGGCCCCAGGACACTTCTTAGGCTTTAAAGGAAACTTTGCGTGGAAATTTCGGACCAAGGCAGGAGCATGGACGTCTGAGGCATTGGTCCGAGAGCGTTCTTCAGGACCATAGCCCTTCCAGTCAATGAGGTATTGTAACTGACCGTAACGGAAACGTGAGTCCAAAATCTTGGCCACCTCGTACTCGACTCCCCGTTGAGTCTGAACTTTGGGAGCTGGAGGAAGTGCGGAATGAAACCGATTCAGGATCAGCGGTTTCAACAAAGAAACATGAAATGTCCTTGGTATTTTCAAGAAGGATGGTAACTGTAACCTGTAGGCAACAGGATTGATGACTTGTTCAATCTTGAAGGGTCCGATGTAGCGAGGTGCAAATTTCATGCTGGGAACTCTCAACCTCAAATTCTTCGTGGACAGCCACACACGATCACCCACCTTGAGAGCAGGAACCGCTCTACGCTTCCTATCGGCAAACTTCTTATACCTGAATGAGGCTTTAAGCAGGGCTGCGCGGACGTTCCTCCAGTTATTTGAAAACTGACGCAAGGTGACATCCACTGCTGGAACAGAAGTTGCGGGAAGCGGTTGGAATTCTGGGACTTTAGGGTGGAATCCATAATTAATGAAGAATGGTGTAGAAGAAGATGAGGAATGGTATTGATTGTTGTGGCTGAACTCGGCCCAAGGAAGGAGTTGAACCCAGTCATCTTGAGAGGAAGACACATATATACGGAGGAAGGCCTCCAAGTCCTGATTCACCCTCTCGGTTTGACCATTGGTCTGAGGATGGTAAGCCGTGGAAAACTTTAACTTGACTTGGAGGGCTTGACACAAACTTCGCCAAAATTTGGCTACAAATTGTACTCCACGATCCGAGATGATCTCTTCAGGAAGACCGTGAAGTCGGAAGATCTCTTGTATAAACACTTGAGCCAACTTGGAAGCTGACGGAAGACCGGTGAGAGGGATGAAATGTGCCATCTTGGTGAACCGGTCAACTACCACCCAGATGGTATTAAACTTGTTGCAGATAGGTAGATCGGAAACAAAGTCCATCGACAAATGGGTCCAAGGTCGACGGGGAACAGATAATGGAACCAGTTGCCCCGCAGGCGACTGGCGGGAGACTTTGTGTTGGGCACACTTTGGGCAGGAGGCAATAAATTCCATAACGTCCTTCTTCAGAGTTGGCCACCAGTAGGACCTAGAAATAAATTCAAGGGTTTTCTGAATGCCTGTATGTCCAGAAAAACGGGAAGCATGGGCCCAATGCATGAGCTTCTTCCTTAGAACTGGCTTAACAAAACTTTTCCCTGGTGGAGGCGTAGAGTCCATCCCTACCGTGGAGAATGCCAACGGATTAATAATAGGATGCTTGTCTGCAGACTCGGACTCATTTTCTTGCTCCCATGAGCGGGAAAGGGCATCGGCCTTACGATTCTGAGAACCCGGACAGAACTGGAGTTTAAAGTCAAACCTAGAGAAGAAAAGTGCCCATCTGGCCTGACGAGGATTCAGACATTGTGCGCCTTTGAGATATAAAAGATTTTTGTGGTCGGTAAGTATGGTGATTGAGTGGGAAGCTCCCTCCAACAGGTATCGCCACTCCTCCAGAGCGAGCTTGATGGCTAGCAACTCCTGATCGCCAATGGCATAGTTGCGCTCAGCTGGGGAGAACTTCCGGGAGAAGAAACTGCAAGGATGTAGATGTCCATCTTTGGCCCTCTGGGATAACACTGCTCCTACTCCAACGGAGGAGGCATCTACCTCTAAGATAAAAGGAGAGTCGGTGTCGGGCTGTTTCAGAACTGGTGCAGAGATGAACCGTTGCTTCAGAAGGTGAAAGGCCTGTGTAGCTTCCTCGGACCACTTGGACGGATTAGCACCTTTCTTGGTTAATGCAGTGATAGGCGCCACAATGGTGGAAAAGTCTCGTATAAATTTTCTATAATAATTGGCGAACCCTAAGAACCTCTGGACCCCTTTGAGGCTTAAGGGTATAGGCCAATTCTGGATTGCTTGGAGTTTCTCAGGATCCATCTCTAGTCCGGAACCGGACACAATGTAACCTAGAAACGGAATGGTTTTAACTTCAAACACACACTTCTCCAATTTACAATAGAGGTGATTGACACGGAGACGGGAAAGAACCTCTTTTACCCAGAAACGATGATCTTCGAGATTATTAGCAAAGATGAGGATGTCGTCTAGATAAACCACGACATGGCGGTACAAGATGTCCCTGAAAATCTCATTCACGAAGTGCTGGAAGACTGCTGGAGCGTTGCTCAATCCGAAGGGCATGACGAGGTACTCATAATGTCCGTCACGGGTGTTAAAGGCGGTCTTCCACTCGTCACCCTCACGGATTCGGATGAGATTGTAGGCACCCCTCAAGTCCAGCTTTGTGAAAATAGTTGCACCACTAACTCTATCAAAGAGCTCGGTAATCAGGGGTAAAGGGTATCGGTTCTTGACGGTAATGTCGTTCAGACCTCTGTAGTCGATGCACGGACGCAGACCACCGTCTTTCTTCTTAACGAAGAAGAAGCCTGCGCCGGCTGGAGAAGAAGATGGTCGGATGAAACCCTTCGCCAGGTTCTCTTTGATGTACTCTTCCATGGAGTGTGTCTCAGGCAGAGACAACGGATAAGTTCGGCCTCGCGGTGGAACCTTCCCTGGAATGAGGTCGATTGGGCAGTCCCATTCTCTATGAGGAGGAAGGATATCAGCAGAGGCTTTACTGAACACGTCCGTGAAGTCTTGATATGGAGGAGGCGGAACATCAGATGACCTGGGGAAGGAAGAACAAACAGGAAGAACTTTGGCTAAACAAGTCTCAGCACAGGAGGGACCCCATGCCAGTATTTGCGTAGTCGTCCAGTCAATTGATGGGTTGTGGAGACGGAGCCATGGAAGGCCTAAAACCACTGGATGTGTGGCTCTTGGAATCACTAAAAAAGAAATATACTCAGAATGAAGAACTCCCACTCTCAGACGAACTGGAAGAGTCCTTAAGGAAATGACTGCGTCAAAAATCTTGCTGCCATCCACGGCAGTCAAAGAGATGGACGAGGACAGTCTCTCGGTGGGTAGGGACCACCGTTTAACATAAGCTTCGGTTATGAAATTCCCAGCTGCTCCGGAATCAAGGAGGGCAATGACGTTCCTGTAACGTTGAGCAATTTGGAGCGACACTGGGAGGTTACAGTCATGAGGAGATGGAGAGTAGATCATTACTCCTAGCCGGCCCTCTCCTTGGCGAGCTAGGATCTGGAGTTTCCCGGACGTTTGGGACAGGCATTGATAGTGTGCGACGGAGCTGCACAGTAGAGACAGAGAGACTCAGAGAGACGTCTTCGGCGCTCAGCGGGAGATAGACGGGAACGACTAATTTGCATAGGCTCATCCTTGGATGGAGATGGTTGACGAGGAGGAGGAGCAGAAGATTTAGGAGTAGATGATCTTCCTCGCTCAGTTGCTCTCTCTCTGAAACGTAGATCAACCTTCGTGCAAAGAGAAATTAGCTCATCCAACTTAGAGGGCAAGTCTCTGGTAGCTAACTCATCCTTGATGCGTTCTGATAAGCCATGCCAGAATGCAGCATACAGGGCCTCGTCGTTCCATGCCAGTTCGGATGCCAGGATTTTAAACTGTATAAGATACTGTCCCACAGTACGTGTTCCCTGGCGTAAACGGAGAATCTCAGATGAAGCAGATGTTATCCGGCCTGGCTCGTCGAAGATGCGCCTGAATGTAGCTACAAAGTCAGTATAGGAGGATAGCAGGGGATCAGACTTCTCCCATAAAGGTGATGCCCAGTCAAGGGCTGAGCCACTGAGAAGGGAGATGATATAGGCAATTTTGGTACGGTCACTGAAGAAATTGCCAGGTAGAAGCTCAAAGTGGATTTCACATTGATTGAGAAATCCCCTGCAGAACCTTGGAGATCCATCAAATTTTGCTGGCGTTGGAAGATGAAGATGTGGACTGGAAATGGGTAAGGTGGGTGGGGTTACAGCTGGTGTCACTGTAGTGGACGCACCGGACGTGCCAGGTCCACGGAGGGTCGTTTGAATCCCATCCAGCCGTGTAGAGAGATCCTGGAGACAGCGGATGATGTGGCCCTGTGCAGCCTCCTGATGTTCAAGTCGGGCTGCCAGTTCTTGCATCGGCCTGGCCGCTTGATCCTGGTCTCCGGCTGGATTCATTAGGTCAGTGCTTACTGTCACAACTGAGGGCCTGAGCTGACGGGAGGCAGCCTCAGTTGTAGGGGCTGAGATGTAACGGAACCTGGGAGGTTGTATCAGACCCCTAGACATGTAAGTAACATGTAGAATAACTGCCCGAAGGCGTGACCACGACAACCAGGATAAAAGTCAATGATGTTTATTATGACAAACTCCGTAACACAGCAGCAGTAAAAGGAAACATAAAAGTCAACAGAGGATAAATACAATTCCTGGGTACTACAGGGTGGCAAGGGCCACAGGCACTGGTAGTGTGAGACAGTTCTTATAATCTTCTAGTTGGAAAGTCCTTACCAGGCCTGACTGTAGCAATGGAGAGAACCCAGGATCGTACCAGCTGATGTTCCAGGAAAGGCTGGGCTGCTGAAGGTAAAACGGCTGCTGTGGATACTGGCTGGAACCAGACTGTTGTTGGTACGGAGTGGATACTGGCTGGAACCAGTTAAATAATAAACGAACTTGAGAGCGATGAAATAATAATGAAGTTTGGAGTTTGAGAGCGGTGAAATAATAATACCGGTGGAGAGTGGTAAACTGCAGAAAAGGACACCGGCCCTTTAAGAGAAGCTGTACACTGCTGGAAGCTGGGCTGGAAGCAGGTGATTGTTTGAGAGCGGTGAAATAATAATACCGGTGGAGAGTGGTAAACTGCAGAAAGGACACCGGCCCTTTAAGAGAAGCTGTACACTGCGGGAAGCTGGGCTGGAAGCAGGTGATTGTTGTAGCTGGAAACAGGTGAGTCCAGAATGGATCGGAGAGTCAGGCTACACCGCAGATGGAATGCTGGTGCGGGTCTCTATAGCAGAAGTCTGGAGACAGGAGCTGGAACCTGGAAGACAACCACAGGAGAGAGACAAACTGGAACTAGGTTAGACAACCAAAGCACTGACGCCTTCCTTGCTCAGGCACAGCATACTTATACCTGCAGCGAGGAAGGGGTTGGCTAGGCAATTATGCAAATCAACAATACAGACAGCAGATTGGTGGAAATAATCAGATGACAAAATCCAAGATGGCTGCGCCCATGCAGACACTTGGAGGGAAGTTTGGTTTGTAATCCATGTGAGAATTGAAACAGTAATGGCGACGCCGGCCACAGGAGACGCCAGACTGACAAGCGCACATTTAACCACGCGGGCACAGCGGAGGCCGCGGCTGATGAAATCACCACTCTGACATTCTGCATGTGGAAACTCAGGAACAGCGGGATCCGGTCCTGGAACGCTGAGCCAGCCTTAGGAGGCATCTGAAGGGTAAGTAATGGCGTCCAGATACCCGGATCATGACAGTCTAGAGTGTATATCCATTATTTCCTTGTCTAAAACTGCAATGATAGACACAAAGGGGAAAAGGATATCCGAGGGGATACCCATAGAAGCTATTATCCTTATCACTGCTTGCCAGAAGGCATGTACCACCGGACAAGACCATAACAAGTGCCAGAAGGTGCCATCGAAAGAGGCACACTTCGGGCACTTAGAGTCACCCTGCCCTCCTATTCTAGCTAAACGGATAGGAGTAATATAAACTCGATGCAGTATAAACAAGTGTATTTGTTGGAAGCGAGCCGAATTGGTAGCTGTACGAGAAGCCCCCAAAGCTTCTCCCAGATATCTAAAGAAACAGGTCCCAAATCAGCTTCCCATTTAGATCTAAGACTAGGGTGACTTCCAGAATGATGGGCACCGAGGAGAGCAGAGATAGCCCGGGATAAAAGACCATCAATAGTAGCAAATAGATTCTGGGGGAGGTAGATAGGGGAGTGTTGAAGAACATAAAGCATTTTAGGCAATACAACGATTTTGATGAGGTTAATTCTACCAGTGACGGTAAGTGGCTTATTTCACCACACTCTGATACGTGATCGCAAATAGTCCAATTGCGGACGTATGTTCAAGTCAGTAAATTGTGAAGACTGATTAGTTATCCATATACCCAAGTATTTAAAAGAATCCACCCAGCGAAGCGGCAGGTCTCCAGGCGGGTGAGCAGGACAGAGGCCGCTAAACGGAAGGATGCAAGACTTGTCCCAATTAATGGACAAACCAGAGAATCCCCCAAAAATATTAATTATATCCAAAACATAGTAGTGGGGTAGTCAGATTTAAATAAGAGAATATCATCTGCATAAAGAGCAATTTTGTCTGTCCTGCCCCCCAACCGGAAACCCGCCACCTGCGAGGAAGATCTAACAATACAGGCCAACGGCTCTATGGCAAGAGCAAAGAGGATCGGAGACAGAGGGCATCCCTGTTTCGTCCCCCTCTGTAGAGGAAAGACGGAGGAGATATGGCCATTAACAGAAACCCCAGCTGTGGGAGCAGAGTATAGTAACTGGACCCATTTTTTAAAATTAGGTCCAATTCCGAACCGATACAGTGCCCCCCACAAGAACTCCCACTCCATTGAATAAAATGCCTTAGCAGCATCCAGAGAAACAATAACCGAGGAGCAGGAGTCCTCGCGAGGGGACTGAAGATGAGTGTAGAGTCTACGTAAATTAGGTAAGGTGGACCGGCCCGGCATGAACACTGATTGGTCCTCATGAATCACCTGCAGAATCACAGAACTCAACCTGGTTGCCAATATTTTAGCCAAAAAAATAACATCCGTCGTTAACAAAGAGATTGGACGGTTAGATTCAACCTTTTCTGGGTCCTTATCTGGCTTCATGAGGACAATGATCAGGGCCTCTGCCATAGAATCAGACAAAATCCCTTGTTCAAATAAATCATTAAATAAATCAAGAAGCTTAGGGCCATAAAAATGTAAATGTTTTTTATAAAGTTCCAAGGGTATCCCATCCAGCCCAGGGGTTTTCCCTCCAGGGAACGAGTTAATAGCAGATTCTAACTCAATAAGTGTCAGGGGGGAATCTACAAATTCAACTGCGTCAAGGGACAGTGTGGGTTATGGGATATCAGCCAAGTACGTCAACACTTCCGAGGCATTGTGTTATAATATAGAGCTATATAGCTGCTGATAGTATGCTACAAAATCCTCTACAATTTCAGGGGTTTTGAGATGAGTTACATTGTCACAAGTACGGATAGCAGTCACCGTAGTGGAAGCCCTATCAGTACCCGCTAATTTTGCCATAAAACTACCAGGTCTGTCTCCCGTTGCATAGTACGAGTGTTGATTATAGAGCAAACAATATTTAGCTTTGTCAGTCAGGCAATCGCGCCACTCAGCCTGGGCATGCAACCACCTCTCCTTAGTAGTGTCAAGACTATCAGTAAGATACTGAAGTTTCAACCTCCTGCACGTTTTCTCCATCTCCTGCTCCTGCTGTTTATAGCCAGATTTTAAGACAGCCACTGATTTAATTAGGGTGCCACGGATATATGCCTTGAAGGCGTCCCACAATATAGGAACAGGCGCTGAGCCCTCATTCGTCAACAAAAAGGCCCCCCACATCTCCTCCAGCTCTGCCCAGTGCACATTTGAGTTAACCAAAAAGAGTTGAACCTCCAAAACAACTGACCTCTAGCATCCCCCATATCCAAACACAGTACTATTGGGGAATGATCCGAGATGCCTCTGGTAGCATATTGGACATCCACTATCCTTGGCAGTAAGCATTTAGTAGTTAGGGCTAGGTCTATCCTAGAGAAGGACAAGTAAGTAGTGGAAAAGCAAGAATACTGACGCGCATCTGGGTGACGAGCTCTCCATACATCGATCAGGCGCAAGCGAAGTCACCCCGGCGTACTATAGGGGCGATAGAGGACATTCTAGCCCTATCCAAAGCAGGGTCAAGGACATTATTGAAATCACCAATACATATAATAGGAACATTAGGGTAAAGCACTATAAAATCCGCTGCTTTTTTGGGAACATCTGAGGAAAAAGGAGGTGTCACATAGACAGCAAGTAAAAGCAGAGACATTGAATATACCAGGCATTACAGAAAAACATACCGGCCCCACTGGTCTATTTGTACCTGATCAAGGATAAATGGAACCAATCATCGCACTAGAATCGATACACACTGAGAATGAGATGTATGGGTGGAGTGGTAAGCCCAACCCACCCACAGCTTTTTGAGAGCCAGGACTTTTGCTCCTACCAGTTGGGTCTCCATAAGGCATATAATGTCCGCACTATATTGTTTAAAGTGCCTGAGCACAAGGGAACGTTTAACTTTATCGTTTAACCCCCAGACATTCCAAGACAAAACTCTAAGGTGATTAGAGGCCATAAGTCAAGATAGTATAGTATATAACATCAGTCCCATGTATCCCGTACGGTTCATACACGCAAGCTCCAGCAACAATCAAAGAGATCACATCAGCTACAGTACAAATAAGAAAAAAAAATTACAACTCCACCCACCCCAACCCCCCACCCTGTATACCCAACCAAACTGCGGCATACCTAATCCCAAGAAAATGTTCCCCTGAACAAATAAAAACAAAACTATGCTAACATAAAGAGGCAATAAATGTTATGACCAAAAGACAAAGGTGCAGGTCCCCCACCATTGTATAAGCAAAGTGAGGAGACACCACGCCGAGCCCTTCAGAATAATATCAGTGGAGAGAAATATCAAAAAACTGTATCATCATTACGTAATCTGGGTAGTAACCTACAGCATCGATGAGGACATCAAAAATCAACCAAAACAAGGTAAAAAACAAACAAACAAAAACAAATATTAAGGATCAGCTGCAAGAGCCCTTCTAGCCGGGGCCCAGCGGTCCAGCCAAAGGGCAGCTTCATGAGGCGTAGCAAAGAATTTTGTTTCTCCGTCTTCCACTCCCCTAAGTCTAGAGGGAAAGAGCATTGCATATTGCAAATTAAGTTCTCTGAGGCGCCTCTTAATTGGAATAAATTGTGCACGGTCCTTTTGCACCTCCAGCGCGAAGTCGGGAAACGCAGAGATTTTGGAACCGTTCCATAACAAGGGGCCCTTAGTGCGCACCAAGGACAATACAGCATCCCGGTCGCTGTAGTGGTGAAATTTCGCAATCAGGGTGCGTGGTGGTGCACCTGGCGGCAGTGGTCTGAAAGGAATCCTGTGGGCCCATTCAACAGTGAAAAATGGTGTAAAAGAGTCAGTGCCAATTGCCAAAAGATTTTGTCAGCCATGTCTCAAGGAATTTCTCTGGGTCAGTACCTTCCTCTTTCTCCGGTAACCCCACAAAACAGATATTGTTCCTCCGAAGTCTGCCCTCCATCAGTGGTGCCGAGAGAAGGGGGGAGGGTACAAATTTCCCGGGCCCAGGTCTGAAGTAGGGCCCCAGTGAGGGTTCAGTAGGGGCCCAGGCCCCCTCACCCTTACCTGGCAGCAGCAGCTGCAGCTCTTCTCCTCAGTCCAGCACATGCTGGTGTGTCCTGGGCTGCAGTGTGGCCATGGAGGTGCTTAAAATACAATTTTTTCAGTATTTTTTCTAAGAGTACATGACCACACCTCCTGTGATTAGACCACGCCCCTTGAAAAGTACCTGGGCCCAGCCTGGCTCTCGACTGCCCTGCCCTCCATATCCAGCATTTTGCCTTTAATATCAGATAGCTGACCAGGTGATACGGGAACTTAGGGGTCAGAGTTTATCCTCCAAAGTTGAGGTACGGGTTTCAACCTCACCAACCCACTCTCTGACTTTTTGAATGTCTGATGTATTATGGTCTAGTCTGCTTGGACCTGACCTATTTTGTCGGAAAGATGAGACTCGCTAGCCGCTAGAGCCTCCAGCACCTTTTGTAACACATCGTCGGTAGCTTTAACTGAGGAAGATGACTGGATGGGGGAGGCCGGAGGGGGGTATCTCCACCCCTATTCGACGTTGCCGCATTCCTCTCAGGGGTATGTGTAAATTGTGCGAGCCGGGCCGCAGCGGATTAGATATATTGAGGCAAAATAAATCAAGCAACACAGGAAAATCACAATAGTAGCGAGATGTTTAGCACATCCAATAGAAAACTGTCATCCCAGTATCACAATAATGGCCACCAGATCCAAATAGGCTGTGTCACAATCAGAGGTAATGCATAATCTTCAGAATATAGGAAAAGAGTCCTTGAAGAGAGAACAGGATGCAGTACCAGCCCAAAGAAAATATATAATAATGGAGCTTGTTGTTATTCAGTGTGTACTGAGCTGATAATAAATGCAGTATATGCAGAAGAGTATAGGGCAATAGACAAGCAGAGCTATGTCTCCAGGAGCAGAGTTAGTGTAGGGCACTAATGACCGCCCGCCACTCCCTGCCCGTATATAGCAGTCTTCCAACTAGAACTGGGACTCTCGGGCTACGCCCTGGCCCCATTGCACACAGCCAGCACGGGGGGGGGGGGGTTTAAACTTACCACCCCTCTCAATGGTGATGTCTGGCGCTGCTCAGCTGCAGGATGACCGCGGTCAGAGTCCCAGAGAGTCAGCATGTATGGGACGCCACAGGATACCGCAGCCACACACGAATTGCAGAGACACGCTGCAGGGCCAGGACCGGAAGTTATGGCCCCATCTTGGGCATCACGGAGCCAGGAGAGAAGGTGCTCAAAAACCCCTGCAACATCGCCAGCCAGCAGTAGCCCCCAGACGTCCCGGTACCTTCCTCCACCAGATGCGTGAGTGTGGGCTCAGGGGGTTACCTCAGGATGTGTGTTGGATTTAGTAGGTGGAGAGCGCCCGTTCAGAGCAGCTACTCTATGTCCCGCTTGGCCACGCTCCTCACCACTTGTCTGTTTTAGAAACTTTAGTAAATCTACCCTTCTATATCTAGTATTCCCATATTTGGGAGAGCCAGTTGTCTTCACATAGATTTCAGTTAGGAAAAATGTGTTTTCCAAGTCCGTTGTTTTTCTATCTAATGCCCATAAAGTAAAAACCTATTTATGCCACTATGCTACCTACTAAAATCCTCATCTGTTCTGAAGAACAACAATAATACATCAATTAAGGTGTAAAGTATCTCAGGTAATCAAGGAGTGGAAATAGTAATGACTATACAAGAAATAGATCATGTTCTGATTCTTTTTTTTAGGATTTTGATGTTAAAGGGACACTGTACTGCTGTAACAATAAGTTGTGCTACTAGATAAGCAGTAATGTCATTTAGTCATCTGTCTTACTAGAATTGGTTGGTGTGTGTCTATGCACCACTGTATAATACACTACAACCTGGAGGATGTTACAGTATGTATGTTTAATTGATCTCTATTTCACATCTGTGCTCTATTTCACTATCTCCTGTCTGATTGGACCTCCACCAAATTATGAAACATGTGAATGTATCCCAAAAATCATTATCTAACAGTCATTTTAAATCAATAATGGCAGTCACGAGGCAATAAACAATGTATTGCTGTATTTATTACAGCAAAGCACATGACCTGTATTAAGAGGATGTACAATATTGTAGCATTCAGCAATGCTAATCAGAACTTCTAAACATCAGCCTTACTCCATGCAAGCCTTTATTATACCAGGAGTGCTGTAGGTGTGTTACATGAAGAAATACACAAAATAAGTACAGTGACTTATTGTTTATTTACAAGGCCTGATTGAGTTAGGTACCGCTGCCTAATGACAAATAGCATTGCCCTGACAATACAGGGCCCCACACCAGTCCTTGGGCAATTAAGGGATCTCCTGAGATCACTTAATGATCAGTGTAATAAATGGTAGTGTCAGATACTTTTGTGCATGCTTATAAATCTGAGGGAATGTCCTAGTTTGCTGAGCTAGTCTAGTCCATCTGTATTAGCTGCTCTGATCCAGTTATAAAGCATTGCAGAGTAAACTGGTATTACGGTATATATATATATATATATATATATATAATAAATAAAAAACTAAGAAATAACATGTACATGGCCACACTAATAGGTTGTGTAATATGTACACTATTCTCAATTTTTTTGAATAATAGAAAACACCACTAAGCACTATGCCTTATTAAAGAGAGTAAAGTAGAATGTTACAACAAAAAATATTATAGACAGAGGGACAGGAGTATGTTTGTAAAAGGGAGTTAAAAGACCATTATGATAAAACCAGCATAAAATATATTTGTTCATATTTCTGCCTTTTTGGAATAAGTAATAATATTCTTTTCCATTTTACTTTTAGAGAGCACTATTTAGTCGAGGTCAAGCTTCCAACAAAAATGTTTGAGTTGCTTCCACAAGAGATTAAAGATGGAAAGTTGCTAAGTGTTTACCCAGTGCTTTTTAACGTAGGAATTAATGAGCAGCAAACAATTGCAGAAAGGTAAGAAACTGTACCGTGACAGAAGCACATTATTCTTTATCATAAAGAAATCAGCTGTTATTTCTCCAGAGTGTATAAAGTTGACATTTTGGGGGCCAGTCAGTAAAGAGTGGAGAGTTGTCTTCCCCTGTATTACCACAATTGCAATTTATGAGAAGTTGAACCAGACCGACTTGAAACCTTCCTAACTTTTGTCACTGTTAAGCTTTAAGTTAGCAAGCATGTCTTGTTCAGCGAAATTGCAAACGGAATAACAGCTTGTCATTTTACACCCTTAGCTCTTTCCATGAATGACCTGAATGTCCATTTGGCCACATTTGTTCCTTGAGTTAGTTAAAAAAAAAAACTTTAAAGCAGATATATTGTCTTTTATTCCATAACACTGGTTAGTATAAACAGTGCCTTTATAACATTTACTTAATGTAAATATATCGAACAGTATAAATTGTGTAAATATGACAATGTTATACAAAATCTTCTTTAGCAAATAAATCCATTCTTATAAGTTTTATCCTAGTATGATGTTTCTATTAGTAAAGCATGATATGCAAAGACCATCCTTATTCCCAAGCATCATTAGGCTCATTTGCCCAGTATGGTTTATTACATGGATTGTATTATTGGGTGTTCCAAGAGTAACATTCTTAATTCATTTTCACGGTTGCAGGTTTGGTGACACCTCTTTGCAAGAAAGTATTAACCAAGAGAATGTTGAACATTTGGAAGAGTATTACAGACTTTGTGCAGATACAGCGGTTCCAGATTGTAAGTTTAGCCTGAAACTGATTTATTCATTACTGTATTCATTTGTATTATTATTTTATGTTTATGGCTAAATGGAATGAGTTTTTGATGTTGAGTATCAGAGCAGAGAACCATGCAGCAAGATATTAAGAATCTTGGGTTGTCGGGAAAATAAATATGCAAACCTTATAGTATATATGATCCCTTAGCTGTAAATACACTTAGTTATTATAAGTATTTGTTATAACAGATTAGATGGAGTCATTGCCTCATGTAATACAGTTTATTAATTTAATAACAAATAATTATTGGGGATGCACTGAGAAGAGTACCTCGAGGAACGTTCTGGCATAGCTCATCCACCAGTCCATAAAAAAACAGAATGCTGCAATAAGATACTGTAGTCTGGGTTGTAAAAGTTTCCAGGGCTCTCTTTAAGTAGCACCTTGACACTAATTTAATCATTGGTCTTCCCCCTAAAAGGATTTGATTTTTATTTATTTCAGATGGCAACAACCATAAATTGCAGTAGACAGAGCTTACTTGTAGATAATTACCCTTAATTAGAAAAGTAATTTGCCAAATGAAAACAATTGTATTTAATATTGCAAGTTACTGAAATGAGACCTGATATATGAGAGTACAGAACTTCTGCCTGAAATGTGATTGCAATTGTCAGTTGTTATTTTGTCCAGGGCAGTTGAGAAAGTGACAGGTAAGGTCTGATCTGTTGCTATGGGGACACCACGTTTCTTCTGTGCTAGCCTTTAAAATGTGTCCTTAGTCTGAATTTGTTGAAATAATTATGGTTATTTGCATCTTGCACTACATCTACCAACTGTCTGTCTTTGCTCTTTGGGCCCCTTAGTTTGCAATGTCCTTTCGTAACGTTAAAGTGGGAGGAAAGAGCTTTTTGTTTACACTGCACAAAAACTGTTATTTGGATAGTGGTGTGCACTGGCCCACCTACCTCTGCTGCTTGTTCTTCAACATCCGCTTTCTTGTCAAGGTTTTGCTGCTATCGGCCCTCTCTCATATTCTGTATCTGCAGGCTATCACTATTCAGTTGTTCTCTGGTAGGATGTTTTAGTAATATGAAGGGGAAAGAGAAATCAGTGCTGATGCGCTGTGATCCTTGATCCAATTAATTCTACTGCAATTTGCTGTATCCTCTCACCTTGATTACTGTACTTAGCATTCCTCTGGTATATTCACATTATCCTATTTCTTACTATTATGGCTGAAAGGTCAAGTTTGAACCTAAGGTACGTGTCTCTTAATATGCTTATGATATCTGAGGTACTCACACACTCCTCTCAGGAGATGCACCATAATAAGAATGGGCATCAGATGTATTGGTGATTAGGAATGATATAAACTCCTGCTATTTGATTGCCGCATTCAATGTGCCTTGTAATTATTTGGTGATAATTGAACGACAGTGTTTGAGGACACATCTGTGTATTCAGTCACAAGTTACAAAACTGATATTTAAATTTTGAGGTTGGGTTTATTCACCTAAATATACAAATAACAAATGAATAATTTCTATATTTGAATTAATAATAGAGTCTATATAGTTTCTGAGCAGGGCCAGTTTAATGTTCACAAGTTTTGCCACACGGTAAGGGGGTTGAGTATGCATTACAGACGCTGGGGATTCCGGCCGCCAGTATACCGACCAAGGGATCCCGGCAGCAGAATGCCGGCAGGGGGGTTCAAGCACAACCAAGCCCCTTGCGGGCTCGATGGCAAGCTGCGCTCGCCACAGGTTCTATTCCAACTCTATTGGTGTGGACACCCACAAGTGGGAATAGTCCCTGCTCTGGATTATGAGTGGGCGGTATGCAGGGGTCGGTATTGTGACCTGCGTTCTAGGGATGGTGAACAGTTTCACAATCAAGCTCCGGAAAGAATGATTTTCCTGAGTTTCAATAATGTCACAATTTCTACATCTCCTGGAGAGTGTAGACATTGATTTAAGTGATAAATAATATGCCCCTGTGTCTTTTTTGAAAGCAAATAAAATTAGGTAATCTCAAACATTGCTTTTTGGCAATAAGGGATAGGCCTTAGACCAGTGATTGCCAACTCCAGCCCCCAATCCCCAGGGACACCTCCTAACATGACCCTCTCCAGGAGGGACACAATGTTCTACTTCTGTAACTCTTATCTTAATTTATGATTGCCGGCACCTATGTTGAACAGGTTACTGGATAAGAAAGGTGTTTCATCACAGGTGATGGCAATCATAAATTAAGAGGGAAGTCCAGAAGCAGAGCATTCATGTTGGGAGGTATGTAGCAGTACATGTTTTACATGTTTTACAGATCTCCTCAGAATCACAAGTGAAATAATTAGCACCACCTGTAGATCTTTTGAAATGTATCAGTTTGTAATAAATACACCTGTGCAACAGCTACTGTACAAGATCTATTAAATATGCTCTGTTAGGTTTCCCTGAAGAATGGAGCTGAGAAACATTGCCTTAGATTCTCAAACTCGGTCCCCAGGACCCTAGACAGTTCATATTTTCCAGGTCTCCTCACAGAATCACAAGTGATAATGAGATCCACATGTGGATCTTTTAATATGTGTCAGGGCTGTGAGTAATGCATATTGCTGTGCGCCTGTTAGGTGACCTGGAAAACAGAAACTGTTTTGACACCTGAGGGCCGAATTTCAGAACCATTCTGCCTTAGACATTGGCCAGTGTTAGGTCTGTAATTAGGACTATGTTTAATTATGTGAAAGGAAATTGTTAGGGGCTTACTAAGGGTAACAGCTTTGGATATAGAGAGTTAGGGCTAGGTCCTAGATCTGATCTGACCTGCACACTCTCCATTTACATAGAGTAGAGAGTTTCCAGTCCTCTGAATATCTACCCATAGCACAAACTCAATGTAATTGTAGGAGCAAATAGGTTTTTTATGCTGTTTAGTTAAAACTACTAACATTAGCCAGAACTATCTCATGTGTTTGCTGAGCATAGACATAGGATTGCATGTGCAGTGCCTTCAAAACTTGACAGCTCTGCCACGACCCGGTACTGGGATGGGCCATGCCCAATGTGGGAAGGTGTCGCCAGCCCTGCTCCTTAGAAATGCAAAAAATAGTAGGTTATGTGTGGGCGTGAAGCATGCACATGCGCTGCACATAGAGGTGCCAGTAAAGGATCTGATGGGTGGCGGGTGGGCAGGCTGGTGCGATTATGGGAGAGAGAGTACCTGCAGGTACCTCTCTGCCCAGTACACACAAGTGTGTGCCGTATCCTGGGCTGGGAAGAGAGGCTGCTGGAGAGAGCAGCAGTTAGTTAGTCTGCCTGCAATGGGATAGGAGGGTGGGCAGCGGGACCCAGGGCCCCTCCAACCAGCCCAGGCCTGGGTAAAGAGAACCTGCCCCCCACCTCTTGGGGCCACTGAAGATTTAGGCGTAAATGTAATAGGGTCTGAGTTGTCGGAGGTCCATGATTTTGTCCGAGAATTGCCATATGTTTAAAGCGTCAGTCATTTACAAATGACTACTGCTTTAAAAATATACCCATTCTAGGTCAAAATCCCAGACCTCCAGCTACTCCTACCATATTACATTTACCCCTTAGAGTTTGCAGCAAAGGTAAAAGCTAGATATACTGTGTGTATATATATATATATATATATATATATATATATAATGGTCACAGAAAAGAGATCCGGGAAGCCGCACTGACACTCTCAGAAATATGCCCCAGGTGTCCGGTCAATGAAATTGATATAGCATCACATGTCCTTCCCGCAACAGAGTCACTAGTACAGGACCAGCACACTGTAGTTTAGTCAAAATGCAATATTTACTCCATATATGTGAATGAAGATACAAGGCTCAACGTATACTCATCGTAAGCAAGCACAAAGAAACACAGTAGACCTCCCGAACAGCCGTTTTCGGACTTAATCCATCTTCAGGGGAACAGTCATCAAAAGTGCCATAGTGCCTTGTGCAAAAAATGCCTGTATAAAGTGCCAAAACCAACCTCACTTGTGTACTCTATTTAAGCACACCTAATGGCGCTTACCTGCCGCACCTGTGATCTCCACCGCCGCCCCCTGATGATCAGACCCACCACACTGCCTGTCTGGGTCACCCGCCGCTGGTACGCACGCCGGCGCACCACATGGCCGGAAGTCCGGGTTTGCGACACGCACGCGTCGCCTAGCTGGAAGTCCAGACCCGTGGACCGGATCCTGCGGTCCACCAGTAGCGTAGTCACCCCTTCTGCAGCGTAGCGGTATTCTGAGCACCCAGGGCGCCTGTCCGAGATCCGGTACCCGCAGGCTATGTCCATAACAGTATATCAATGTTATATAACACAAACATAACAGCGCACACCACATTAATATCTAAGTGAACACCCCTCAATGCTGTCATGCATCTGGTTAAATAATCAATAAAAGGTATCACCCCTCAATCTCAAAAACGGGGGAACCAAAAAGATATACCACGATGCCGGGCAGCATTGATGAAGTTAACATTTAACATTATATACAATCTAAAACATAGAGAATGACTTCAAAACAACCTATTAGTTAAGCCCAAAGTAAACACATATATTCATTGTATATAGCGATCTATTATTTGCAGGGTCAACAATCTATCACCAGTGCCAGCCCTATAGAAAAGAAGCAAATGAACATTCCTCGTTTAGTCCATTAGGGACCATCGCATCCAGCATGTAAATCCATCGACATTCCTGTTGTAATAGAAGTCTGTGCCTATACCCTCCTCTTCTCAAAGGGGGTACATGATCTATGGGCATAAATTTAAATTCGCTTCACTAATGCCCAGTGGTTACATAATGTCTTGCTACCGGTGGTGTGCTCCCATCCATTTTTTGGTACGCCTTCTTTATAGAAGATCTATGCATGGCGATCCTCTCCTTTAACATACTTATCGTTTTCCCTATGTAGATTTTCCCACAGGGACAAAAAATCATGTATGTCACAAACTTAGTGTCACAAGACATCCGGAATCGTAACGGGTACACTGTCCCTTTAGTTGGATGACTGCACGTTTTTCCTGTCATCATAAAGCTGCAATTCACACAGCCATGGCACTTAAAGGCACCCTTTTGTAGCTGCAACCATCTGTTTCCCCTGCCCACTCTGGGGCTAATGTCAGAAAAAGTCACCTCCTCTTTCAGATTATGGCTACGCCGATAGCCAATAAAGGTGGCTCTTCACAAAAGTGCTTCATCACTGGATCAGACTGCAATATATGCCAGTGTTTCAAAATAGATTGACGAGCCTTGCCTGAAGAGATCGAATATGTGCTGGCATATACCAACCGGTTACTCTTAGGATTCTCTTGGGGTTTCAGTAATTCTTCCCGGGGTAGTTGCAAACAACGGTTTATAGCCTCTTTCACCTCCCTTGCATCATAACCCCTATCAATGAATTTGTCCCCCATAGATTCTAAGGCCTCAGGTAGTGCAGCTCTATCCGAAACAATTCTTGCAACACGAATCAACTGAGAGTATGGTAGTCCCTTCTTTAACGCTACCGGATGGAAGCTTGAAGCGAGCAAGAGAGAGTTTTTGTCAGTGGGCTTCCTATATATATATATATTAGTAATTGAATTAGGATTAGTGATGTGCACCGGACATTTTTCGGGTTTTGTGTTTTGGTTTTGGATTCGGTTCCGCGGCCGTGTTTTGGATTCGGACGCGTTTTGGCAAAACCTCACCGAAAAAGTTTTGTCGTATTCGGGTGTGTTTTGGATTCGGGTGTTTTTTTTTCAAAAAACCCTAAAAAACAGCTTAAATCATAGAATTTGGGGGTCATTTTGATCCCATAGTATTATTAACCTCAATTACCATAATTTCCACTCATTTCCAGTCTATTCTGAACACATCACACCTGACAATAATATTTTTAGTCCTACAATTTGCACAGAGTTCGCTGGATGGCTAAGCTAAGCGACACAAGTGGCCGACACAAACACCTGGCCCATCTAGGAGTGGCACTGCAGTGTCAGGCAGGATGGCACTTCAAAAAAATTGTCCCCAAACAGCACATGATGCAAAGAAAAAAAGAGGCGCACCAAGGTCGCTGTGTGACTAAGCTAAGCAACACAAGTGGCCGACACAAACACCTGGCCCATCTAGGAGTGGCACTGCAGTGTCAGGTAGGATGGCACTTCAAAAAATTGTCACCAAACAGCACATGATGCAAAGAAAAAAAGAGACGCACCAAGGTCGCTGTGTGACTAAGCTAAGCGACACAAGTGGCCGACACAAACACCTGGCCCATCTAGGAGTGGCACTGCAGTGTCAGGCAGGATGGCACTTCAAAAAAATAGTCCCCAAACAGCACATGATGCAAAGAAAAATGAAAGAAAAAAGAGGTGCAAGATGGAATTGTCCTTGGGCCCTCCCACCCACCCTTATGTTGTATAAACAGGACATGCACACTTTAACGAACCCATCATTTCAGCGACAGGGTCTGCCACACGACTGTGACTGAAATGACTGGTTGGTTTGGGCCCCCACCAAAAAAGAAGCAATCAATCTCTCCTTGCACAAACTGGCTCTACAGAGGCAAGATGTCCACCTCATCATCATCCTCCGATTCCTCACCCCTTTCACTGTGTGCATCCCCCTCCTCACAGATTATTAATTCGTCCCCACTGGAATCCACCATCTCAGGTCCCCGTGTACTTTCTGGAGGCAATTGCTGCTGGTGAATGTCTCCACGGAGGAATTGATTATAATTCATTTTGATGAACATCATCTTCTCCACATTTTCTGGAAGTAACCTCGTACGCCGATTGCTGACAAGGTGAGCGGCTGCACTAAACACTCTTTCGGAGTACACAGTGGAGGGAGGGCAACTTAGGTAGAATAAAGCCAGTTTGTGCAAGGGCCTCCAAATTGCCTCTTTTTCCTGCCAGTATACGTACGGACTGTCTGACGTGCCTACTTGGATGCGGTCACTCATATAATCCTCCACCATTCTTTCAATGGTGACAGAATCATATGCAGTGACAATAGACGACATGTCAGTAATCGTTGGCAGGTCCTTCAGTCCGGACCAGATGTCAGCACTCGCTCCAGACTGCCCTGCATCACCGCCAGCGGGTGGGCTCGGAATTCTTAGCCTTTTCCTCGCACCCCCAGTTGCGGGAGAATGTGAAGGAGGAGATGTTGACGGGTCACGTTCCGCTTGACTTGACAATTTTCTCACCAGCAGGTCTTTGAACCTCTGCAGACTTGTGTCTGCCGGAAAGAGAGATACAACATAGGTTTTAAATCTAGGATCGAGCACGGTGGCCAAAATGTAGTGCTCTGATTTCAACAGATTGACCACCCGTGAATCCTGGTTAAGCGAATGAAGGGCTCCATCCACAAGTCCCACATGCCTAGCGGAATCGCTCTGTTTTAGCTCCTCCTTCAATGTCTCCAGCTTCTTCTGCAAAAGCCTGATGAGGGGAATGACCTGACTCAGGCTGGCAGTGTCTGAACTGACTTCACGTGTGGCAAGTTCAAAGGGTTGCAGAACCTTGCACAATGTTGAAATCATTCTCCACTGCACTTGAATCAGGTGCATTCCCCCTCCTTTGCCTATATCATGGGCAGATGTATAGGCTTGAATGGCCTTTTGCTGCTCCTCCATCCTCTGAAGCATATAGAGGGTTGAATTCCACTTCGTTACCACCTCTTGCTTCAGATGATGGCAGGGCAGGTTCAGGAATGTTTGTTGGTGCTCCAGTCTTCTGTACGCGGTGCCTGAATGCCGAAAGTGTCCCGCAATTCTTCGGGCCACCGACAGCATCTCTTGCACGCCCCTGTCGTTTTTTAAATAATTCTGCACCACCAAATTCAATGTATGTGCAAAACATGGGACGTGCTGCAATTTGCCCAGATGTAATGCACGCACAATATTGCTGGCGTTGTCCGATGTCACAAATCCCCAGGAGAGTCCAATTGGGGTAAGCCATTCTGCGATGATCTTCCTCAGTTCCCGTAAGAGGTTGTCAGCTGTGTGCCTCTTATGGAAAGCGGTGACACAAAGCGTAGCCTGCCTAGGAACGAGTTTGCGTTTGCGAGATGCTGCTACTGGTGCCGCCGCTGCTGTTTTTGCTGCGGGAGGCAATACATCTACCCAGTGGGCTGTCACAGTCATATAGTCCTGGGTCTGCCCTGCTCCACTTGTCCACATGTCCGTGGTTAAGTGGACATTGGGTACAACTGCATTTTTTTAGGACACTGGTGACTCTTTCTGAGGTCTGTGTACATTTTCGGTATCGCCTGCCTAGAGAAATGGAACCTAGATGGTATTTGGTACCGGGGACAGAGTACCTCAATCAAGTCTATAGTTGCCTCTGAATTAACGATGGATACCGGAACCACGTTTCTCACCACCCTGGCTGCCAAGGCCTGAGTTATCTGCTTTGCAGCAGGATGACTGCTGTGATATTTCATCTTCCTCGCAAAGGACTGTTGGACAGTCAATTGCTTACTGGAAGTAGTACAAGTGGTCTTCCGACTTCCCCTCTGTGATGACGATCGACTCCCAGCAGCAACAACAGCAGCGCCAGCAGCAGTAGGCGTTACACTCAAGGATGCATCGGAGGAATCCCAGGCAGGAGAGGAGTCGTCAGACTTGCCAGTGACATGGCCTGCAGGACTATTGGCTTTCCTGGGTAAGGAGGAAATTGACACTGAGGGAGTTGGTGGTGTGGTTTGCAGGAGCTTGGTTACAAGAGGAAGGGATTTAGTGGTCAGTGGACTGCTTCCGCTGTCATCCAAAGTTTTTGAACTTGTCACTGACTTATGATGAATGCGCTGCAGGTGACGTATAAGGGAGGATGTTCCGAGGTGGTTAACGTCCTTACCCCTACTTATTACAGCTTGACAAAGGCAACACACGGCTTGACACCTGTTGTCCGCATTTGTGTTAAAATAATTCCACACCGAAGAGCTGATTTTTTTTGTATTTTGACCAGGCATGTCAATGGCCATATTCGTCCCACGGACAACAGGTGTCTCCCCGGGTGCCTGACTTAAACAAACCACCTCACCATCAGAATCCTCCTTGTCAATTTCCTCCCCATCGCCAGCAACACCCATATCCTCATCCTGGTGTACTTCAACACTGACATCTTCAATTTGACTATCAGGAACTGGACTGCGGGTGTTCCTTCCAGCACTTGCAGGGGGCGTGCAAATGGTGGAAGGCGCAAGCTCTTCCCGTCCAGTGTTGGGAAGGTCAGGCATCGCAACCGACACAATTGGACTCTCCTTGGGGATTTGTGATTTAGAAGAACGCACAGTTCTTTGCTGTTTTTTTTTTTGCCAGCTTAAGTCTTTTCATTTTTCTAGCGAGAGGATGAGTGCTTCCATCCTCATGTGAAGCTGAGCCACTAGCCATGAACATAGGCCAGGGCCTCAGCCGTTCCTTGCCACTCCGTGTCGTAAATGGTATATTGGCAAGTTTACGCTTCTCAGACGCTTTCAATTTAGATTTTTGGGTCATATTACTGAACTTTTGTTTTTTGGATTTTACATGCTCTCTACTATGACATTGGGCATCGGCCTTGGCAGACGACGTTGATGGCATTTCATCGTCTCGGCCATGACTAGTGGCAGCAGCTTCAGCACGAGGTGGAAGTGGATCTTGATCTTTCCCTATTTTACCCTTCACATTTTTGTTCTCCATTTTTTAATGTGTGGAATTATATGCCAGTATCAATAGCAATGGCCTACTACCATATATACTGCGCACAACTAAAATGCACCACAGGTATAGAATGTAGATGGATAGTATACTTAATGACGACACAGAAGTAGGCACAGCAGTGGCCTTCCGTATCGTACTGCTATATATAGTATACTGGTGGTCACTGTGTCAGCAAACTGCAAAACTAAAATGCACCACAGGTATAGAATGTAGATGGATAGTATACTTAATGACGACACAGAGGTAGGCACAGCAGTGGCCTTCCGTATCGTACTGCTATATATAGTATACTGGTGGTCACTGTGTCATCAAACTGCAAAACTAAAATGCACCACAGGTATAGAATGTAGATGGATAGTATACTTAATGACGACACAGAGGTAGGCACAGCAGTGGCCTTCCGTATCGTACTGCTATATATAGTATACTGGTGGTCACTGTGTCAGCAAACTGCAAAACTAAAATGCACCACAGGTATAGAATGTAGATGGATAGTATACTTAATGACGACACAGAGGTAGGCACAGCAGTGGCCTTCCGTATCGTACTGCTATATATAGTATACTGGTGGTCACTGTGTCAGCAAACTGCAAACCTAAAATGCACCACAGGTATAGAATGTAGATGGATAGTATACTTAATGACGACACAGAGGTAGGCACAGCAGTGGCCTTCCGTATCGTACTGCTATATATAGTATACTGGTGGTCACTGTGTCATCAAACTGCAAAACTAAAATGCACCACAGGTATAGAATGTAGATGGATAGTATACTTAATGACGACACAGAGGTAGGCACAGCAGTGGCCTTCCGTATCGTACTGCTATATATAGTATACTGGTGGTCACTGTGTCAGCAAACTGCAAAACTAAAATGCACCACAGGTATAGAATGTAGATGGATAGTATACTTAATGACGACACAGAGGTAGGCACAGCAGTGGCCTTCCGTATCGTACTGCTATATATAGTATACTGGTGGTCACTGTGTCAGCAAACTGCAAACCTAAAATGCACCACAGGTATAGAATGTAGATGGATAGTATACTTAATGACGACACAGAGGTAGGCACAGCAGTGGCCTTCCGTATCGTACTGCTATATATAGTATACTGGTGGTCACTGTGTCAGCAAACTGCAAAACTAAAATGCACCACAGGTATAGAATGTAAATGGATAGTATACTTAATGACGACACAGAGGTAGGCACAGCAGTGGCCTTCCGTATCGTACTGCTATATATAGTATACTGGTGGTCACTGTGTCAGCAAACTGCAAAACTAAAATGCACCACAGGTATAGAATGTAGATGGATAGTATACTTAATGACGACACAGAGGTAGGCACAGCAGTGGCCTTCTGTATCGTACTGCTATATATAGTATACTGGTGGTCACTGTGTCAGCAAACTGCAAAACTAAAATGCACCACAGGTATAGAATGTAGATGGATAGTATACTTAATGACGACACAGAGGTAGGCACAGCAGTGGCCTTCCGTATCGTACTGCTATATATAGTATACTGGTGGTCACTGTGTCATCAAACTGCAAAACTATAATGCACCACAGGTATAGAATGTAGATGGATAGTATACTTAATGACGACACAGAGGTAGGCACAGCAGTGGCCTTCCGTATCGTACTGCTATATATAGTATACTGGTGGTCACTGTGTCAGCAAACTGCAAAACTAAAATGCACCACAGGTATAGAATGTAGATGGTTAGTATACTTAATGACGACACAGAGGTAGGCACAGCAGTGGCCTTCCGTATCGTACTGCTATATATAGTATACTGGTGGTCACTGTGTCAGCAAACTGCAAAACTAAAATGCACCACAGGTATAGAATGTAGATGGATAGTATACTTAATGACGACACAGAGGTAGGCACAGCAGTGGCCTTCCGTATCGTACTGCTATATATAGTATACTGGTGGTCACTGTGTCAGCAAACTGCAAAACTAAAATGCACCACAGGTATAGAATGAAGATGGATAGTATACTTAATGACGACACAGAGGTAGGCACAGCAGTGGCCTTCCGTATCGTACTGCTATATATAGTATACTGGTGGTCACTGTGTCAGCAAACTGCAAAACTAAAATGCACCACAGGTATAGAATGTAGATGGATAGTATACTTAATGACGACACAGAGGTAGGCACAGCAGTGGCCTTCCGTATCGTACTGCTATATATAGTATACTGGTGGTCACTGGTCAGCAAAACTCTGCACTGTACTCCTCCTATATAATATTAATTATACTGGTGGTCCCCAGTCCCCACAATAAAGCAGCACACTGAGCACAGATATGGAGTGTTTTTCAGGCAGACAACGTATACTGGTGGTCACTGTCAGCAAAACTCTGCACTGTACTCCTGCTATATAATACAGCTGCTCCCCAGTCCCCACAATTAAGCAGTGTGAGCACAGATATATTATGCAGCACACTGAGCACAGATATGGAGCGTTTTTTTCAGGCAGAGAACGGATAAAACTGGTGGTCACTGATCAGCAAAACTCTGCACTGTATTCCTCCTAACAGCTGCTCCCCAGTCCTCCCCACAATTAAGCAATAAAGCAATCAAGTTCAACAATAAACGGAGAGTACGCCAGCCACGTCCTCTCCCTATCATCTCCAATGCACGAGTGAAAATGGCGGCGACGCGCGGCTGCTTACATAGAATCCGAATCTCGCGAGAATCCGACAGCGGGATGATGACGTTCGGGCGCGCTCGGGTTAGCCGAGCAAGGCGGGAAGGTTCGAACCTGCCTCGGACCCGTGTAAAATGGGTGAAGTTCGGGGGGGGTTCGGTTTCCGAGAAATCGAACCCGCTCATCACTAATTAGGATATAACCACAAAATAGACCCATTAAGTAAATGACAAATATTCTCTCATAATTGGTGGTGCTATATCCATAAACAATAATATTTTGCACATTCGGTGCCTGATCAGTCTAAAGGTGTGTACACACGGAGAGATAAATCTGTAAGATTTTGACTGTATAGTCAAAATCTTAAGGAAAGTTAGTGCATACAGTATCTCATGGTGTTAGGCAGCTTGTGATACCGATTTGATCCTGATGCTCGCTCCCGTGGGGTCAGTATCGTAAGGCTAGATAGACTGTGCAGGCAAGTCAACCTTGACTATCTAGTGTACTATCCAGTACAAAGTATAGTCAAAATTGGCACTTATTCAAAAGCATTCATAGACAAAATCGAAAGTACAGATAGTCAAAATCTGTGCTATCTGGGCTCTGGGGGAGTTCAAGGGAAATCGTATAGTCAAAATTGGGCTAGTAAGGATCTCACCGTGTGTACACACCTTAATGCTACAGCTTAGGGTGCACAAAGTTTGGGAGCACTAAGCTCCATTAGCGAGATTTTGTTTGTGCACTCAATAACACTGGCCTACCAGGTTACCCCTTTTCCTGAGCACACCGCTCCCTACCCAGTCTAGAGCAATATGAACTCTTTCTGCTGATCCTACAAGCGTTGTGACCCTGCAGACGTCAGCTAATGAGAAAATCCATGTAAACACAAGAGAACATACAAAGTACATACAGGTTGGGAACAGAATGTGAATGTAGACATTGGCGGAATGGGCGATAGTTGGGGCGCTGCTGGTGCGTTAGCCTAGGGAGGTGGGTTCCCTTAATCAGGATCTGTGCACATTTCTTGCTAGGATAAATTGGCGTAAAAGTTGTGTTATCCTTTAAATTACATTGTTTCATTATCACTATAGTAGTATATAAGAAAGTCTAGAGCAATTTGCTGCTGAATACAAGTTTTTAAGTTAGAAATGTCTACTAATCAATGCTGTGTGTGCTGGTGAGTCATGATACGGAAGCTGTTGGATGCAATGCTTTGCAGTTTGTGTGAGTCTGTATTTTATCTACAGTATAACAGCAACTTGTGTTATAGAGTAATCATCTGTCGCTAAAATAGCATATACTGCTTTCCTAATATGATGATGCTTCCTTAAGTTCTGAAATTTACATTTTAAGTGTTTCTTTACTGCAGTAAGTGTAAAAAAAACAACTTTAAATATCTGTAATATTTAAGGTCTCATCATGAATCCATTTGCTGCAGGTTGCAAATGAAAGATTGTGGTGGGTAAGAAGCCAAAGCAGCAATTTGTGCAAATACTACTCTATAGCAGCTTGAGCTTTGTCATTTAGAGATGCTTTCTCCCACGTTGCTGATTTGTAAAATCAGGCTAATGCATCAACCATTCACATTGCACAGATTTGTGCATTGCAATATAGATACAATATATTTCCCTTTTATAGAAGTTTGTTATTGACAATGATTTATTGACTTTTTTTTATGGTAGTGCAAGATTTTTTTGTAACCCAAATTTTAAAGTCAATTTGTAATTTAAAAGTTAAAATTATATTTTTTGTGGTCATTTTGGAAAATGCAGTCCTAAACATGAGATTCCATGTTTGTCACATTGTGGCACCTGCATTTTAGTGTTTTTCTATTCCTTTATGCAGCATTTTTTCCAGGCAGTCACAAGTGCATATAGACCAAAGCTATGCATGTACAGATCTGGGTGGTCAGTAGACATAGATCTTTACATGGGTTTTGCGTCTTATTACTACTGCAAAACCTGTCTAGTTTATGTCACATATTTACTATAGTAGAATGGCTGTACTCAGGACTAAAGGTGCCCATCCACTAGCTCCCGGGCGGCTGAACATTGTATGCGGTCCTTTTGCATACGATGTATCGTATTCGATCCCAGACCTGGCTGCGGGATCCGACAAATCTTTGTGGCAGCCAGAACGCTCTCCGGATCCGATCTGATGTGCACGGGACCGCGGATCAGAATCGGAGGTGCAACATATACGATATGACACTTTTCATATGATTTATCAGCCCGATGGGATTTATCTTATAAGTGTATGGGCATCTTAAGATTCATACAAAGTCACTTTAGCCCAAATATTTACCGTAGGTGGACATGGAGGTACGGAGCAGAATCTCTAACATACTAACGCATTTCACACCTCTAAGCATTTGATTATAGAGCATGGCGAGACAGTGAGAAAGGATAACCTTATACATTATTCTCTTATGATACTTTATGTAGGGAAAGGATACTTACATACGTATTCTGGCAGTCATTAATAGAAAACAGTGAATCATGAAATATGCATTATACATGCCAGTCTTGCTTGAACTCCCTAGTGTGAAGTTTCTCAAACTAATGATCACAATAATAAATAAATCAGGAAATTAGGTAAAAAAATTGGAAAAATAGCTAGAAAATTAATATTTATGACATATATAGTTGAAATAAAATATATACATGTGTTACTACAGTATTTGTGAAATGTGCAAATCTCTTACCGAGCACAAGCAAAATCAGAGTTTTAGTTGATCAGGAAAGGACATGCACAACAGGATTCCATTTCTTTGTAAAGAAGCTAAGCAAGCCTAAGTAAAGTTCTCTCCACAAGTATTGTAGCACAATTTCTTTACCAGCACCAAAAATCAATACACACTGAAAGTGGTTTAATTTTAAAACCTCACACCTATGCATAGAGTTGTGTCATTACACCTCTGTTATGCCCTGAGCAGGTTCGGTATGAAATACCGAAAAGCGGGATGCCGGGCGTCAGTATACCGACAGTGGTATCCCGGCCACCAGTATGCTGACAGCGAGGCGAGCGCTTGGGCACGCCGTGGAAGCGGTGGCTCGCTGCACTCACCACAGGTTAAATTCTCCCTCTATGGGTGTTGTGGACACCCACAGAGTGAGCATAGCCTGTCTCGCCGGCATTGTACTGGTGTGCGATATCCAGGCGTCAGCATTGTGATCGCCAGGGTCCCGTGCGGTGGTATCTTAACCGCTTCCCTCCTGAGGAACCTCACTCCCATTTCTGATGGAATACTGTACATACAGTAGGTCTGCTACTGTAACTACAGTATTTGCTGGCGTATAAGACTACTTTTTTGCCGTGAAAAACATGCCTCCAAGTGGGGGGGTCGTCTTATATGCCGGGTGCACTTCAGTTGGGATAGACATAGCTGCCATAGTGGCCTTCCGATACACGCCCGGTGCCCATACTGGCCTCCCGATGCCCGCCCACCTCATTCTACATACCATCCAGTATTGTGCGGTATCCAGTGCGGCCGCGGCGGGTCACTAGTGCCAATTACAGGGAGATGCAGGGACTGGCCGGAGGCGCTGCAGTCGCGTTGTGGCCGTACAATGGTGACAATGACAGGTACTGTAATGGCACTAATACTAATACTAATGGCACTCATGTGAAAACGGTAACAATAAATGCACACAGGGATATACTTTTATACATTTTACAACTTTCTCCTCACCCCCTCCCCCCTTCTTATGCATACCTTGATAAATACTCCCTATCCAAATCTCTTATCAGGTCATAATATACAGTATGTCACAAATCTGATGTTCTTTTACGTTTTATTTGGTGTGTGGAAGGGGGTATATAACAAACTATATATTTTGAGTGGAAATGTTGGGGGTCGTCTCATACGCCCAGTCGTCTTATACGCCGGCAAATACGGTATCTGTTACACTCAACCTTAATAAGCCTTCCTATCCAGTTACATCCCCTCTCTACAGTCTACACCTATCCTCACATACAGTATTTTCTCTTTCGTCACTTTCCCACCCTCCTGACCCAAGGCCAACATTACTGTGTGATCTTATCATTCAGTCCACCCAGAACCTTTGCAGTCTGGTGGACAATTATGCAATAGATAGCACCTATCCTTGTGTAACAATGCCTATTTCCCAATAGATTGTAAGCTTGCGAGTGGGCCCTTCCTACCTCTATCACTGTTTGTTATTACCCAGTTTTGTTTTATCATTGTTGTTTCCAATTATAAAGTATAACGGAAAATGCTGCCCTATATAATAAATAAAATAAATAATAATAATTCTGAATGCACCAGAATACAGAAAAAACTCTGGAACCAAAACTTTAGTTATGTCATTTACTTCAGAATACAGCATGAACATAACACACAATGTCTACTTTATTTGCACCCAGACCCAATGCAGCAGTACAGTACAGTATATGACCTAACGGGATCGACAATGTTTAGGTCGACCAGTATAGGTCGACAGTCACTAGGTCGACAGGGTCAGAAGGTCGACAGGGTCAAAAGGTCGACATGAGTTTTTTAAAAAATGTTTCTTTTTCTTACTTAACAATCCACGTGGACTACGATTGGAACGGTAATCTGTGCCGAGCGAAGCGGTAGCGGAGCGAGGCACCTGGCCCGAAGCATGGCGAGCGAAGCGAGCCATCCGAGGGGACACGGTGCACTAATTGGGGTTCCCGGTCACTCTACGAAGAAAACGACACAAATTGTTTTTGAAAAACTCATGTCGACCTTTTGACCCGTCGACCTTCTGGCCCTGTCAACCTAGTGACTGTCGACCTATAGTGGTCGACCTAAATATTGTCGACCTAGACACTGTCGATCTAATGATCCACACCCGTCCTAACATAGTAAAGTATAGTAACTTTGGAGGTCATTCCGAGTTGATCGCAGCAGGATTTTTGATAGCAATTGGGCAAAACCATGTGCACTGCAGGGGAGGCAGATATAACATGTGCTGAAAGAGTTAGATTTGGGTGTGGTAAATTCAATCTGCAATCTAAATTGCAGTGTAAAAATAAAGCAGCCAGTATTTACCCTGCACAGAAACAATATAACCCACCAAAATCTAACTCTCTCTGCACATGTTATATCTGCCTCCCCTGCAGTGCACATGGTTTTGCCCAACTGCTAAAAAATGTCCTGCTGCGATCAACTTGGAATTACCCCCTTTATGTCTCTGACTTCGTGCACACTGAATATGCAAACACAATATACAACTGAAATAAAAATGCAGAAACTATATTTACTTAAACATTGATTTTTCTTTTTTAACTGCACCTCACATCAGTTGTATGAAGTCAAAGTAATATATAAAGGGAATAAAAGGCAATAGCCAGAGCTGAATGTTATTACTATTGTGTGTATATATTTTGCACCCTAGCTATAGGCAATCGCCTAGGGCATTTGAAATGCCTAGGGGCATTCAAGCCTGTCTAGTGCCAGCAGACAGTGACAGAGCTCGCAGCTGGTGATATTAGCTATTGTACTAATGAGTAGTGACTCATAGTACGCCACCCAGATGCCACAGGGTCGTAACCAGGGAGACTGCAGTGCGGTCTCGGTGAGGAGAGAACGAGACTCCTCCTCTTAGTTGATAGCTATTGCGGATCCACAACCACCCCCTTCTTCCTCTCTGCTATGCTCCCTCCCATCCACAGGACCAGGCCAGCCCCCTTCAGCCTGCCCCCTTCTTCCACTCTACCCCGCTCTCCTGTCCATCCATATCATGACCTAACCAGCTCCCTTCAGTGCTTGGCGGGATCTGCTCTCTCCCGGCCAGATGACCAAACCCTGCACACTTCTTTTCCTCTGCCTATACCTGCTTCCCCTCTACTCTGCTCTGTCCGGTGGAGGACCAAGCCTCGCCCCCTTTCCCACCTCATTCAGCCAGCCCAGTCCCCGCTTCCCTGCTCCCTGATCTGTCCTGGCTGGAGGATCAGGCCCCGCCCACTTCTTCCCCTCACCCAGAACAGTCCCTGCTTCCCCTCTACCTTTCTCTTTCCTGGGAGAGGACAAAGTCCCACCGCATTCCCCTCAGCCAGCTCAGTCCCTGCTTCCTCTCTACCCTTCTCTGTCCCAGTGGAGGACCAAGCCCCGTCCCCTTCCCTCAGCCAGCTCAGTCCGTGCTTCCCTTATACCCCACTCTGTCCGGACTGGAGGACCAAGCCCTGCCCCTTCTTCCACTCAGCCAGCACAGTCTCTGCTTCCCTGATCTATCCAGTCCGGAGGATCGGGCCACGCCCCAGTCCCCATTTTCCCTCTACCATCGCTGTCCCAGCCTGGGACCAAGCCCCACCCCCTTATTCCATTCAGCTCCACCCACTTATTTTACTCAACTGGTCCCCACTTTCCCTCTACCATCGCTGTCCCAGCCGGAGGACCAAGCTCTGCCCCCTTATTCCATTCAGTCTGCCACCACCTCTTCTTCTCTACCCAGCTCTCTCACAGGACCCTGCAAGGGGTGACACCGCAGCAGTGTCACCTATTGTGAAGCTTCAGTGGACAGAGAGAGGACTTCATCATGGTAAGTTAGAGGGTATTTAATGTATTGATTTAGTGTGGCATATAGGCGGTTGTAGTGCAGGGATGCATTGCAGTGTATAGGGGGTATTTAATGTAGGTATGTTCTGTGGCGTATAGGAAAATGTAGTGTAGTAATGTAGTGCGGCATATAAATGGGATGTCATGTAGTGCTGAACTGTGGCATATAAAAGGGAATGTAGTTAGTGATATAGTGCTGCGTAAAGGGGTAGTGAGGTCGTACAGCATATTGGGGAGATGTGATGTGATGTGTAGTGAGGATGTGGGGACACGCTGCTGTTGAGGGGGGATAAAGGAAAAAAAAATATATATATAAATATATATTTCTCTAACGTCCTAGTGGATGCTGGGGACTCCGAAAGGACCATGGGGATTAGCGGCTCCGCAGGAGACTGGGCACAAAGTAAAAGCTTTAGGACTAGCTGGTGTGCACTGGCTCCTCCCCCTATGACCCTCCTCCAAGCCTCTGTTAAGATTTTGTGCCGAACGAGAAGGGTGCAATCTAGGTGGCTCTCCTGAGCTGCTTAGAGTAAAAGTTTAAATAGGTTTTTTATTTTCAGTGAGACCTGCTGGCAACAGGCTCACTGCATCGAGGGACTAAGGGGAGAAGAAGCGAACTCACCTGCGTGCAGAGTGGATTGGGCTTCTTAGGCTACTGGACATTAGCTCCAGAGGGACGATCACAGGCCCAGCCATGGATGGGTCCCGGAGCCGCGCCGCCGGCCCCCTTACAGATGCTGAAGCAAGAAGAGGTCCATAAATCGGCGGCAGAAGACTTTCCTGTCTTCATAAGGTAGCGCACAGCACTGCAGCTGTGCGCCATTGCTCTCAGCACACTTCACACTTCGGTCACTGAGGGTGCAGGGCGCTGGGGGGGGCGCCCTGGGAAGCAATGAATTTACCTTATTTGGCAAAAAATACATCACATATAGCTCCTGGGCTATATGGATGTATTTAACCCCTGCCAGTTTTCCAGTAAAAAGCGGGAGAAGAGCCCGCCGTGAAGGGGGCGGGGCCTATCTCCACAGCACACAGCGCCATTTTTCCCACACAGCTCCGCTGGTAGGAAGGCTCCCAGAATCTCCCCTGCATCCTGCAACTACAGAAACAGGGTAAAAAAGAGAGGGGGGCACTTATTTGGCAAAATAACAGATATAAGCAGCTATAAGGGATAGACACTTATTGTAAGGTTGTCCCTATACATATATAGCGCTCTGGTGTGTGCTGGCAAACTCTCCCTCTGTCTCCCCAAGGGGCTAAGTGGGTCCTGTCCTCTATCAGAGCATTCCCTGTGTGTGTGCTGGGTGTCGGTACGTGTGTGTCGACATGTATGAGGAGGAAAATGATGTGGAGGCGGAGCAATTGCCTATAATGGTGATGTCATCCCCTAGGGAGTCGACACCTGAATGGATGGCCGTAATTAAGGAATTACGTGACAGTGTCGGCACGTTACAGAAAACTGTTGACGACATGAGACAGCCGGCAGCTCAGTTAGTGCCTGTCCAGGCGTCTCAAACACCGTCAGGGGCTTTTAAACGCCCGTTACCTCAGTGGGTCGACACGGACCCAGACACAGACACTGACTCCAGTGTCGACGGTGAAGAAACAAACGTATTTTCCAGTAGGGCCACACGTTACATGATCACGGCAATGAAGGAGGTTTTGCACATCTCTGATACTGCAAGTACCACAAAAAGGGGTATTATGTGGGGTGTGAAAAAACTACCCGTAGTTTTTCCTGAATCAGATGAATTGAATGAAGTGTGTGATGAAGCGTGGGTTATCCCCGACAAAAAACTGCTAATTTCTAAAAAATTATTGGCACTATATCCCTTCCCACCAGAGGTTAGGGCTCGTTGGGAAACACCCCCTAGGGTGGATAAGGCGCTCACACGCTTATCAAAACAAGTGGCGTTACCGTCTCCAGAAACGGCCGCCCTTAAGGAGCCAGCAGATAGGAGGCTGGAAAATATCCTTAAAAGTATATACACACATACTGGTGTTATACTGCGACCAGCAATCGCCTCAGCCTGGATGTGCAGTGCTGGGGTGGCTTGGTCGGATTCCCTGACTGAAAATATTGATACCCTGGACAGGGACAATATATTATTGACTATAGAGCATTTAAAGGATGCATTCCTATATATGCGAGATGCACAGAGAGACATTTGCACTCTGGCATCAAGAGTAAGTGCGATGTCCATTTCTGCCAGAAGAGGATTATGGACGCGACAGTGGTCAGGGGATGCGGATTCCAAACGGCATATGGAAGTATTGCCGTATAAAGGGGAGGAGTTATTTGGGGGCGGTCTATCGGACCTGGTGGCCACGGCAACGGCTGGGAAATCCACCTTTTTACCCCAAGTCACCTCGCAGCAGAAAAAGATACCGTCTTTTCAGGCTCAGTCCTTTCGTCCCCATAAGGGCAAGCGGGCAAAAGGCCACTCATATCTGCCCCGGGGCAGAGGAAGGGGAAAAAGACTGCAACAGACAGCTTCTTCCCACGAACAGAAGCCTTCCCCCGCTTCTGCCAAGTCCTCAGCATGACGCTGGGGCCTTACAAGCGGACTCAGGCACGGTGGGGGCCCGTCTCAAGAATTTCAGCGCGCAGTGGGCTCACTCGCAAGTGGACCCCTGGATCCTGCAGGTAGTATCTCAGGGGTACAAATTGGAATTCGAGACGTCTCCCCCTCGCCGGTTCCTGAAGTCTGCTTTACCAACGTCTACCCCCGACAGGAAGGCGGTATTGGAAGCCATTCACAAGCTGTATTCCCAGCAAGTGATAATCAAGGTACCCCTCCTACAACAGGGAAAGGGGTATTACTCCACGCTGTTTGTGGTACCGAAGCCGGACGGCTCGGTGAGACCCATTTTAAATCTGAAAGCCTTGAACACTTACATAAAAAGGTTCAAGTTCAATATGGAGTCACTCAGAGCAGTGATAGCGAACCTGGAAGAAGGGGACTACATGGTGTCTCTGGACATCAAGGATGCTTACCTCCATGTCCCAATTTGCCCTTCTCACCAAGGGTACCTCAGGTTTGTGGTACAGAACTGTCACTATCAGTTTCAGACGCTGCCGTTTGGATTGTCCACGGCACCCCGGGTCTTTACCAAGGTAATGGCCGAAATGATGATTCTTCTTCAAAGAAAAGGCGTCTTAATTATCCCTTACTTGGACGATCTCCTGATAAGGGCACGGTCCAGAGAACAGTTAGAGGTCGGAGTAGCACTATCTCAAATAGTACTACGACAGCACGGATGGATTCTAAATATTCCAAAATCGCAGCTGATTCCGACGACACGTCTGCTGTTCCTAGGGATGATTCTGGACACAGTACAGAAAAAGGTGTTTCTCCCGGAAGAGAAAGCCAGGGAGTTATCCGACCTAGTCAGGAAACTCCTAAGACCAGGCCAGGTGTCAGTGCATCAGTGCACAAGGGTCCTGGGAAAGATGGTGGCTTCTTACGAAGCGATTCCATTCGGCAGATTCCACGCAAGAACTTTTCAGTTGGATCTGCTAGACAAATGGTCCAGATCGCATCTTCAAATGCATCAGCGGATAACCCTGTCTCCAAGGACAAGGGTGTCTCTCCTGTGGTGGTTACAGAGTGCTCGTCTCCTAGAGGGCCGCAGATTCGGCATTCAGGATTGGGTCCTGGTGACCACGGATGCCAGCCTGAGAGGCTGGGGAGCAGTCACACAGGGAAAAAATTTCCAGGGCTTGTGGTCAAGCATGGAAACGTCACTTCACATAAATATCCTGGAACTAAGGGCCATTTACAATGCCCTAAGTCAGGCAAGGCCTCTGCTTCAGGGTCAGCCTGTATTGATCCAGTCGGACAACATCACGGCAGTCGCCCACGTAAACAGACAGGGCGGCACAAGAAGCAGGAGGGCAATGACGGAAGTGGCAAGGATTCTTCGCTGGGCGGAAAATCATGTGATAGCACTGTCAGCAGTGTTCATTCCGGGAGTGGACAACTGGGAAGCAGACTTCCTCAGCAAACACGATCTTCACCCGGGGGAGTGGGGACTTCACCCAGAAGTCTTCCACATGATTGTAAACCGTTGGGAAAAACCAAAGGTGGACATGATGGCGTCTCGCCTCAACAAAAAACTGGACAGATATTGCTCCAGGTCAAGGGACCCTCAGGCAATAGCTGTGGACGCTCTGGTAACACCGTGGGTGTACCGGTCAGTGTATGTGTTCCCTCCTCTTCCTCTCATACCAAAAGTACTGAGAATCATAAGAAGGAGAGGAGTAAAGACTATACTCGTGGCTCCGGATTGGCCAAGAAGGACTTGGTACCCGGAAATTCAAGAGATGCTCACGGAAGACCCGTGGCCTCTACCTCTAAGACAGGACCTGCTCCAGCAGGGACCATGTCTGTTCCAAGACTTACCGCGGCTGCGTTTGACGGCATGGCGGTTGAACGCCGGATCCTGAAGGAAAAAGGCATTCCGGATGAAGTCATCCCTACCCTGATCAAAGCCAGGAAGGATGTAACCGTACAACATTATCACCGTATTTGGCGTAAATATGTTGCGTGGTGCGAGGCCAGGAAGGCCCCTACGGAGGAATTTCAACTGGGTCGATTCCTGCATTTCCTGCAAACAGGACTGTCTATGGGCCTCAAATTAGGGTCCATTAAGGTTCAAATTTCGGCCCTGTCGATATTCTTCCAAAAAGAACTAGCTTCTGTTCCTGAAGTTCAGACGTTTGTCAAGGGAGTACTGCATATACAGCCTCCTTTTGTGCCTCCAGTGGCACCTTGGGATCTCAATGTAGTGTTGGGATTCCTAAAATCACATTGGTTTGAACCACTCACCACTGTGGACTTGAAATATCTCATATAAAAGCCCTTACCTAATTTTTCATACGGACAGGGCAGAATTGAGGACTCGTCCTCAATTTCTCCCTAAGGTGGTTTCAGCATTTCACTTAAACCAACCTATTGTGGTGCCTGCGGCTACTAGGGACTTGGAGGATTCCAAGTTGCTGGACGTAGTCAGGGCCCTGAAAAAATATGTTTCCAGGACGGCTGGAGTCAGAAAATCTGACTCGCTGTTTATCCTGTATGCACCCAACAAGCTGGGTGCTCCTGCTTCTAAGCAGACGATTGCTCGTTGAATTTGTAGTACAATTCAGCTTGCACATTCTGTGGCAGGCCTGCCACAGCCAAAATCTGTAAAAGCCCATTCCACACGGAAAGTGGGCTCATCTTGGACGGCGGCCCGAGGGGTCTCGGCTTTACAACTTTGCCGAGCAGCTACTTGGTCAGGGGCAAACACGTTTGCTAAATTCTACAAATTTGATACCCTGGCTGAGGAGGACCTGGAGTTCTCTCATTCGGTGCTGCAGAGTCATCCGCACTCTCCCGCCCGTTTGGGAGCTTTGGTATAATCCCCATGGTTCTTTCGGAGTCCCCAGCATCCACTAGGACGTTAGAGAAAATAAGAATTTACTTACCGATAATTCTATTTCTCATAGTCCGTAGTGGATGCTGGGCGCCCATCCCAAGTGCGGATTGTCTGCATTACTTGTACATAGTTATTGTTACAAAAATCGGGTTATTGTTGTTGTGAGCCATCTTTTCAGAGGCTCCTTCTGTTATCATGCTGTTAACTGGGTTCAGATCACAAGTTGTACGGTGTGATTGGTGTGGCTGGTATGAGTCTTACCCGGGATTCAAAATCCTTCCTTATTGTGTACGCTCGTCCGGGCACAGTATCCTAACTGAGGCTTGGAGGAGGGTCATAGGGGGAGGAGCCAGTGCACACCAGCTAGTCCTAAAGCTTTTACTTTGTGCCCAGTCTCCTGCGGAGCCGCTAATCCCCATGGTCCTTTCGGAGTCCCCAGCATCCACTACGGACTATGAGAAATAGAATTATCGGTAAGTAAATTCTTATTATATATTCACTGCTCTTGGTGCCTTCCAGTAAAAATGTAAATAAAACAAATCAAATATAGCACTATCTGTTATACCGCTTTCACATTGCAGTAGCACAGCGGTGGCCAACCCGCGGCTCTCGAGCCGCATGCAGCTCTTTCATCTGCCGCATGCGGCTCGATCGGCTCCTGGCCACCGCTGCCCTCAGCCCCAGACACACGCACGCCTCTCCGGCAGTGGTGTCTTTCTTCAATTCGGCGCCGGCCCTTGAGCCAATCAGAGCTCACAGACCGGCAGCTAAGGCTCCTGATTGGCATCCGGACCACGAGCTTTGATTGGCTCACAGACCGGCGCCTAATTGAAGAGAGACACCGCCGCTGGAGAGTGAGCAGCAGCACGGTGAGCAGGGCGCGGGGGTGGGGATGCTGGTGAGCACTGTGGCGACATGTGTATCTGGCACTGGGGGCATATCTGGCACTGGGGGCATATCTGGCACTGGGGGCATAGCAGGCACTGGGGGCATAGCAGGCACTGTGGGGACAAGTGTATCTGGAACTGGGGGCATATCAGGCACTGTGGGGACATGTGTATCTGGCACTGGGGGCATAGCAGGCACTGTGGGGACATGTGTATCTGCACTGGGGGCATAGCGGGCACTGGGGGCATATCTGGCATTGGGGGCATAGCAGGCACTGTGGGGACATGTGTATCTGGCACAGGGGGCATATCTGACACTGGGGGGCATAGCAGGCACTGTGGGGACATGTGTATCTGCACTGGGGGCATAGCAAGCACTGGGGGCATATTTGGCGCTGGGAGCATAGCAGGCACTGTGGGGACATGTGTATCTGGCACTGGGGGCATAGCAGGCACTGGGGGCATATCAGGCACTGGGGGCATATCTGGAACTGGCGGCATAGCAGGCACTGTAGGGACATGTGTATCTGGCACTGGGGGCATAGCAGGCACTGTGGGGACATGTGTATCTGGGACTGGGTGCATAGCAGGCACTGGGGGCATAGCTGGTAATGGGTGCATAGCAGGCACTGAGGGCATATCTGGCACTGGGAGCATAGCAGGCACTGTGAGGACATGTGTTTCTGGCACTGGGGGGCATATCTGGCACTGGGGGGCATAGCAGGCACTGTGGGGACATGTGTATCTGCACTGGGGGCATATCTGGCACTGGGGGCATATCTGGCACTGGGGGCATATCTGGCACTAGGGATATAGCAGGCACTGGGGGCATAGCAGGCACAGTGGAAACATGTGTATCTGGCACTGGGGGCATAGCAGGCACTGGGGGCATTTCTGGCACTGGGGACATAGCAGGCACTGGGGGCATAGCAGGCACTGTGGGGACATGTGTATCTGGAACTGGGGGCATAGCAGGCACTGGGGGCATATCTGGCACTGGGGGCATAGCAGGCACTGTGGGGACATGAGTATCTGGCACTGGGGGCATAGCAGGCACTGGGGGCATAGCTGGCACTGTGGGGACATGTGTATCTGGCACTGGGGGCATAGCAGGCACTGGGGGGACATGTGTATCTGGAACTGGGGGCATAGCAGGCACTGGGGGCATATCTGGCACTGGGGGCATAGCAGGCACTGTGGGGACATGAGTATCTGGCACTGGGGGCATAGCTGGCACTGTGGGGACATGTGTATCTGCACTGGTGGCATATCTGGCACTGGGGGCATAGCAGGCACTGGGAGCATATCTGGCACTTGGGGAATAGCAGGCACTGTGGGGACATGTGTATCTGGCACTGGGGGCACAGCAAGCACTGTGGGGAAATGTGTATATGGCCCTGGGGGCATAGCTGGCACTGTGGGGGCATATGTATCTGGCACTGGGGGCATAGCAGGCACTGAGGGGACATGTGTATCTGGCACTGGGGGCATAGCTGGCACTGTGGGACATATGTATCTGGCACTGTGGAGACGTGTATCTGGCACTGGGGGCACATATGTATCTGGCACTGTGGGGGCATATATGTATCTGACACTGTGGAGGCACCCATTTTTTGGCGTTTTTATATGTATGTGGCAATGTACTGGGGCATTATATGTATGTGGCACTGTGCAGCATGACGAAAAACGGGGTTATTATGATATGAGGTCATACTTCTACAAACATCATACCGAAAGGTGTGCACACAAAAATGGGGTGTGGCTTTGTGACAACTAGGCCATGCCCCATATTCGGCGCGTGCATGATAGTGGCTCTTGCTTTTGACTATAGATCTTTTCTGGGTCTTTGCCTCTGACTGGTTGGCCACCCCTGCAATAGCAGGTTGCACCCGGGACTTGTCCACTGCTCCTTCCTGGGTGCAACCTGCTTGACACCCCTTTCAAACTGGTAGCACCAACCCTGCATAATGCCAGGTTGGTGACGTCAGTGGTGACGTGTGCGGAGGTGGCCCCTGGAGATCAGATCATCCAGATCAGTGTGCCGCCTCTCCCTATAGCGCCGCCTCTCCCTATAGTGTGAATGGGTCCTGGGTCGCATCGACCCAGCAACCCGTTCACACTGCACTTCAACCTGGGAATAATGCTGCTTTATTCTCAAATTGAAATACCGGAACAGTCGACACAGGAAATTGTAACATACCCCTTTCACACCACACCTCGACTCGTGTCAACCCCGCAATATACAGAGTTATTTTGGCGATGTGAAAGGGGTATATGTGTCTGTTACTCATTAAATAATCCCACGCTTCCCTATACATTTTTCATATATCTTACTATAAACATACACAAACATACATACATCATATATCAAAAACAATACTAGAATAAATTAGACATAATTATTTAATAATTCAAAAAGCCTGTATCAGACTCCAGCTGACAGTTCAATAAAATAAAACATATATATCCACTTTTTGCCAGATAGTAACTAATATTACCAGTAAAGGCCCTCTTTAGGCAATAAACAGTGCTGCTTAGTAGATAATTGTAGCATACAAGAGAAACATTTTTATCCACTTGGTGGAATGTGAAAACGATCTTGTTAGTTAGATGCTGTTTGCCATGCACAATAAGCAGTCTACCTGTTAATTAGTGGCTGTAGAAGCTTATATGTTTAGTAGAAAGCTTTTAACTAGGTAATAGCAAGCCGTGCTGCACCTGCAACTGGGGTCCCAGTGCAGGTATAGGTCCAAATATGTTGTCTCCAGTAGATGTGGTAAATTACCTGTGCATTAATATTTACCCCTTGTAATGTAACTCAGATAAGATTGCTCAGCGTGGCCACGCTAAACCTCTGTTGCAATCATGCAGTCTTGCCTCACCGAAGGGTAATTGTCCCCATACGATAGAGGGTTATCTTCTGAGTTTGCTCGAGCAAAATAAGAGACACACGGCTGTTCAAAGCACTGACCGCCAGGCAGGGAGAGGGGGTGGGGGGCACCAGGCAAAATCTTACCCAGGGCATCAAATTGGTTAGGGTCGGCTCTGTGCACCACCATATTTAGCCGCACTTTCCAGACAATAGTGTATCATTCACATCAGTTCCTGCCCTTTTGTAGCCCTTCCACTCAAATACATGCACATACTATGGTGATAATGATAATGTACAAATTCCACACCAATAGTGCCCTAATCAGAACCAAATCAAAACACGGCAATAGCCAATGTGCTATCGTTCTACTGTATTTGAATAATCTAAAAGCACTACCATGACTTTGCTCCTACAGTATGTTCTTGACACTAATCCATCCTACACAACACTGATGAAAAAGTAGACTGAATGAAGTTTAAACAAGGCTGACTATGTTTAGCATACAGTATAAAATGGAAATTAAATTAATTGTATATTTTGGATCCTGATGTTAAGTAGCACCTAAAACCAAACGCCAATGGGTTTGTAAAATGAAACAGTAAATTAATGAATTAATGTCCCATGAGATAATAGCAGATGTAACCCAGGTCTTGGGTTTGATTCCTACCAAATCCCTACCTTCATAGAGTTTGTATGTTCTCCCCATGTTTTTATGGGTTGATTCCGGGTACTCTGGTTTCCTCTCACATCCCAAAATATACTGTTAAATTAAATGGATTCTGACAAAAATAAATTATGTGTGTGTTCATGTGGTTAGATATAGATTGTAAACTCCACTGGGTTAGAATATGTGTGCGCTATATAAATAACATATAAATAATCTAAATAAATAATCTATACATATAATAAAACAATAAGGGTTGTGTCTGTACATAACAATTTTTTGAGAAATATACTTCTAGGGACTGTTTCTGAACTATGGAGACAATTTTGTTTGTTTGTCTGGCATCACGCAAAAACTACTGGATGAATTTGGATCATGTTTTCACGATTATATCCTAGTGACCCAAAAAGAAACTGAGGTGTGTATGATCTTGATGTGACATCTGTGAGAGGAGCAATAAAGGTAAAACCAGATGCTTGACACGGCGCAAGCTGTGTGCGGGCTCCTCAAGTCCAAAATGACCATATGTATATACAGTAGTTGCAGGGGCAAACGCTCAGGGATGCAGGCATAGATCTCAGGATCAGCTGCTTCTCCTATGGGAAGCTTTACATGACTTGCTTATGAGTTAGTACTGTAGCTCCAAATATCTTGTTATGTTAATCCTTGAAGGAAAAACTGCAAATATTGTTTACAAAGACATTTTGTGATCAATGTGTACAATATAAATTAAACATCACAATACAGGTTGAGTATCCCATATCCAAATATTCCGAAATATGGAAACCTTTATTTTCTGATGGCTCACTGTACACAAACTTTGTTTAATACACAAAGTTATTAAAAATATTGTATTAAATGACCTTCAGGCTGTGTGTATAAGGTGTATATGAAACATAAATGAATTATGTGAATGTACACACACTTTGTTTAATGCACAAAGTTATTAAATATATTGGCTAAAATGACCTTCAGGCTGTGTGTATAAGGTGTATATGAAACATAAATACCTTCTGTGCTTAGATTTAGGTCCCATCACCATGATATCTCATTATGGTATGCAATTATTCCAAAATACGGAAAAATCCGATATCCAAAATACCTCTGGTCCCAAGCATTTTGGATAAGGGATACTCAACCTGTATTAGATGACTCTACTGTCTTTTTTAAAATTAGTTCCACTGAGCAATAACAGACATCTAGGCGAGCGAAGCAGCGGGTAAACGCTAGTAGAATAAATAAATGTTAATGTTTTTGAACTTAAATAGAAAATATAAAACTTTGACATGCTCTCAACAAATCGTCAGTCAATGGGGTAAATTTACTAAGATTCGTAATTTCCGAAAAAAGGTCAAAGTTCAATCACGAATGACATCGACAGTGTAAAACTGCAACTTTTTGAATTGATTACGATGGATTTACTAAGCTGTCGTATTCGGGTTTTTCTTTTCTTCCGATGTCGATGTCATTCGTTTTTTTTTACCTATTTTTACGGCAGTGATTAGCAAAACACTGCCGTTTTTTTTTACAATCAATCTCGGCCGGATCTGTGTGATCCGTGCTGGGGTTTAATTTTTTTTTTTTTTTTAATTAAACAATGTAAAATCCCCCAAAAAAATGCGTGGGGTCCCCCCTCCTAAGCATAACCAGCCTCGGGCTCTTTGAGCCGATCCTGGTTGCAAAAATATGGGGATAAAAATGACAGGGGTTCCCCCATATTTAAGCAACCAGCATCGGGCTCTGCGCCTGGTCCTGGTCCCAAAAATACGGGGGACAAAAAGAGTAGGGGTCCCCCGTATTTTTAAAACCAGCACCGGGCTCCACTAGCTGGACAGATAATGCCACAGCCGGGGGTCACTTTTATATAGTGCCCTGCGGCCGTGGCATCAAAAATCCAACTAGTCACCCCTGGCCGGGGTACCCTGGGGGAGTGGGAACCCCTTCAATCAAGGGGTCCCCCCCCCCCAGCCACCCAAGGGCCAGGGGTGAAGCCCGAGGCTGTCCCCCCCCCCATCCAATGGGCTGCGGATGGGAGGGCTGATAGCCTTTGTTGTAAAATAAAAGATATTGTTTTTAGTAGCAGTACTACAAGTCCCAGCAAGCCTCCCCCGCATGCTGGTACTTGGAGAACCACAAGTACCAGCATGCGGCGGAAAAACGGGCCCGCTGGTACCTGTAGTACTACCACTAAAAAAATACCCAAAAAAACACAAGACACACACACCGTGAAAGTATAATTTTAATACATACATACACACATACATACATACTTACCTTATGTTCTCACGCAGGTCGGTCCTCTTCTCCAGTAGAATCCAAGGGCTACCTGTTGAATAAATTCTACTCACCAGATCCAGTGGTCCAGGCTCCTCGGCAAATCCAGGGATAATCCACGTACTTGAATAAAACAAAAAAAACGGTTGCCCGACCACGAACTGAAAGGTGACCCATGTTTGCACATGGGTCACCTTCCCACGAATGCCAGAAACCCACTTTGCCTTCTGGCTAAGTGGGTTTCTTCAGCCAATCAGGGAGTGCCACGTTGTAGCACCCTCCTGATCAGCTGTGTGCTGCTGTCCTCACTGACAGGCGGCACACGGCAGTGTTACAATGTAGCGCCTATGCGCTCCATTGTAACCAATGCTGGGAACTTTCTGCTCAGCGGTGACGTCACTTTAGGTCAACCGCAGGGCAGAAAGTTCCCAACATTGGTTACAATGTAGCGCATAGGCGCTACATTGTAACACTGCCGTGTGCCGCCTGTCAGTGAGGACAGCAGCACACAGCTGATCAGGAGGGTGCTACAACGTGGCACTCCCTGATTGGCTGAAGAAACCCACTTAGCCAGAAGGCAAAGTGGGTTTCTGGCATTCGTGGGAAGGTGACCCATGTGCAAACATGGGTCACCTTTCAGTTCGTGGTCGGGCAACCGTTTTTTTGTTTTATTCAAGTACGTTGATTATCCCTGGATTTGCCGAGGAGCCTGGACCACTGGATCTGGTGAGTAGAATTTATTCAACAGGTAGCCCTTGGATTCTACTGGAGAAGAGGACCGACCTGCGTGAGAACATAAGGTAAGTATGTATGTATGTGTGTATGTATGTAATAAAATTATACTTTCACGGTGTGTGTGTCTTGTGTTTTTTTGGGTATTTTTTTAGTGGTAGTACTACAGGTACCAGCGGGCCCGTTTTTCCGCCGCATGCTGGTACTTGTGGTTCTCCAAGTACCAGCATGCGGGGGAGGCTTGCTGGGACTTGTAGTACTGCTACTAAAAACAATATCTTTTATTTTACAACAAAGGCTATCAGCCCTCCCATCCGCAGCCCATTGGATGGGGGGGGACAGCCTCGGGCTTCACCCCTGGCCCTTGGGTGGCTGGGGGGGGGGGACCCCTTGATTGAAGGGGTTCCCACTCCCCCAGGGTACCCCGGCCAGGGGTGACTAGTTGGATTTTTGATGCCACGGCCGCAGGGCACTATATAAAAGTGACCCCCGGCTGTGGCATTATCTGTCCAGCTAGTGGAGCCCGGTGCTGGTTTTAAAAATACGGGGGACCCCTACTCTTTTTGTCCCCCGTATTTTTGGGACCAGGACCAGGCGCAGAGCCCGATGCTGGTTGCTTAAATATGGGGGAACCCCTGTCATTTTTTTCACCATATTTCTGCAACCAGGATCGGCTCAAAGAGCCCGAGGCTGGTTATGCTTAGGAGGGGGGACCCCACGCAATTTTTTTTTAAAAAATAAGCACTTTCCCACCCCTTCCCACTGATATACATGCACGGATCTTATGGATCCGTGCATGCCTATCCAAACACGAATAAAAAAAAAAGTTCTGTTTTTTTTTAGCACTTTTTTACGAGTTGTAATTTTTCACGGCAGTGTTTGTTCTTTTTTTGCTTTGCACTTCTTAGTAAATGACCGAGATTCATACTTAAACAGCCGCGTTTTGACCGATGGTGTATTCATTCGTAATTTTTTACCTGAGCTAGCAAAAAATTACGAATGCCCTCATCACTGCCGTGATTAGTGTTTAGTAAATGACCGAGATTAACCGAGATGACACTTTGAAGAAAAAACGGCATCTCGGTCAAAATCGGGAGCTTAGTAAATATACCCCAATGTTTTAAAAAGATTACCTACTGTATTGGTGTGTACACACGGTGAGATGTTTTCTTACGATTTTGACTATATAGTCAAAATCGTAAGAAAAGTTAGTGCAGATCGCAAGGTGAAAGTCACCTTGTGATCCTGATTCGATGCAGATGTGCTGTCCCGCGCGGTCGGCATCGCAAAACTAGATAGACTGTGCAGGCAAGTCAATTTTGACTATCTCTATAGAAGAGATAGTCAAAATTGATACTTAGCCAAAGTTGCTGGCTGCGATCAACTCGGAATGACCACCTATGTGCCGACCTAGCCCCTGTCGCATAGTAAGAATCGGGCATAGTCCGAATCTCACCATGTGTATGGATCATTAGGGCTGTAACACACGCGCTGGCTCCCGCCGCCCGGCAAAATCCTGGACGGCTTTTTGCCGCGTCCGTGCTGCTGAGACACATTCAGAGCAATGTGTCCTTTCACACGGCATGGCTGCCAGGTTGCAGCCGTAAATATCTGCTGGAAGGTCCGGCTGCCGGGCCGGGGCCGTGCCGTCTTTGTAGGCAGAGAACAGTGTGTGTGAAGTGAAGCTTTCACACACAACGGTTCTTTTAGCCGCCGCCGCTGCTGCTGCGCATGCGCACAGCATTACACACGGCTCAAAGCCGTTGTATGTGAAAGACCCTACCGGATGGCAAAAAGCCGGACAAAGTTTTGACTATGTAGTCAAAATCCTAAGGAAAGTTAGTGCATATTGCACTGTGTGTACACAGCTTGGGATGCCGATGCGCGGTCCCACGGGTTCAGCATCGCAAGCAAAAATAGATTGTGCAGGCAAGTCAATTTTAAATATCTTGTGTCAGGGCCGTCTCCAGGCATGTTCCAATAGAGCGGCCGCGCAGGACGCCACCCTTAATGGGCGCTGCACGCTGGCACCGCCATATTGGAGCCTGGTCCTGTGTCTGTGTGTGCCTCCAGGCTCCAGCAGCATCCGTCCGTCCCCGGCCCGCCTCTGAGTCCCACTCCCAGCCAGTAGTCAGTGGCTGCCTCTGTGCTGTGGGTGGGACTATGCAAAACTACTCAGTGCATGCGCGCTGTGCGGCATCAGACATTGGCGCCGCACAGCGCGCATAGTGCGCACTGAGTTACGAGTACTTGTAGTGCGCCCACCCGCCGGAGACTGAGGGGAAGGAGAGGCGCACGCTGTGCTCTCCTCCCCGTCCTCACACACAGCAGGAGCAGCAGCAGCCGCCACCGCCTCCCCGCCCAAGAGAACCATCGGCAGCAGCAGCGCGGTGAGCATCACTTGGGGGGGGAGGCAGTGTGGGGGATGTGTATCTTGCACTGGGGGACATATCTGGCACTGGGCATATCTGGCACTGTGGGGCATGTATATCTGGGACTGGGGGTATATCTGGCACTGTGGGGCATGTGTATCTGGGACTGGGGGCATATCTGGCACTGTGGGGCATGTGTATCTGGGACTGGGGGCATATCTGGCACCGTGGGGCATGCGTATCTGGCACTGGTGGCATATCTGGCACTGTGGGGCATGTGTATCTGGGACTGAGGGCATATCTGGCAATGTGGGGCATGTGTATCTGGCACTGTGGGGCATGTGTATCTGGCACTGGGGGCATATCTGGCACTGAGGGGACATGTGTATCTGGCACTGTGGGGCATGTGTATCTGGCACTGGGGGCATATCTGGCACTGAGGGGACATGTGTATCTGGCACTGGGGGCATAGCGGGCACTGTGGGGACATGTGTATCTGCGGGGCATGTCATGTGTAGCTGGCACTGCTGCAGGGCATGTCATGTGTAGCTGGCACTGCTGCGGGGCATATCATGTGTACCTGGCACTGCTGCGGGGCATATCATGTGTACCTGGCACTGCTGTGGGGCATATCATGTGTACCTGGCACTGCTGTGGGGCATATCATGTGTAGCTGGCACTGCTGCGGGCATATCATGTGTAGCTGGCACTGCTGCGGGGCATATGTGTAGCTGGCACTGCTAGGGGGCATATCAAGTGTAGCTGGCACTGCTGGGGGGCATATCAGGTGTGGCTGGCACTGCTGCGGGGCATATCATGTGTAGCTGGCACTGCTGCGGGGCATGTCATGTGTAGCTGGCACTGCTGCGGGGCATGTCATGTGTAGCTGGTACTGCTGCGGGGCATGTCATGTGTAGCTGGCACTGCTGGGGGGCATGTCATGTGTAGCTGGCACTGCTGGGGGGCATGTCATGTCTATCTGGCACTGCTGGGGGGCATGTCATGTCTATCTGGTACTGCTGGGGGGCATGTCATGTCTATCTGGCACGGCACTACTGTAGACATTGTGTATCTGGCACTATACTGGAGACATTGGCCCTCATTCCGAGTTGATCGCTCGCTAGCTGTTTTTAGCAGCAGTGCAAACGCTAAGCCACCGCCCTCTGGGAGTGTAGCTTAGCTTAGCAGAAGTGCGAACGAAAGGATCGCAGCGCTGCTACAAAAAAAGATTGTGCCGTTTCAGAGTAGCTTGAGACTTACTCCTAGCTAGCGATCACTTCAATCTGTTTAGTTCCTGTTTTGACGTCACAAACACGCCCTGCGTTCGGCCAGCCACTCCCCCGTTTCCCCAGCCACTTCTGTGTTTTTATCTGGCACGCCTGCGTTTTTTCACACACACCCCGAAAACGGTCAGTTACCACCCAGAAACACCTACTTCCTGTCAATCACTCATCGATCAGCAGTGCGACTGAAAAGTGTCGCTGGACCTTGTGTAAAACTACATTGGCTTTTGTGAAAGTACGTCGTGCGTGTGCAGTGCGCACCATATGCATGCGCAGAAGTGCCGATTTTTAGCCTGATCGCTGTGCTGCGAACAACGGCAGCTAGCGATCAATTCAGAATGACCCCCATTGTGTGTAAGGACCACTACTGTGTTATGTGTAAGGCTGCTAATTGTGTGCGTAGAGGGGGTGTGAAAATATGTTTATTTATAGTGTGATAATATTAAGTTGCGAGGCCACGCCCACTTTTACAGAGGCCACACCCAATTTTCCAGGGGCGCTTTGATATTTTCTCACTCAGGTTGCTAGTAGGCCTGGAGCCGGCCCTGTCTTGTGTAAAAGATAGTCAAAATTGTCACTTAGAAAAAATCGGTAGCGCAAGCACAGCCATCTTTGCTTGTGATATTGACCACAATCAATGTCGCATAGTGAGAATCGGGAATAGCCCAAATCTCACCGTGTGTATGGACCTAAGATTTCCCAGAAAAGTGACAAGACATTTCACATTACGTGCCCAAAATAGTATCCAGAACCAAAGCAACACCATACATTATTTTTAAGAAGAACTGTGGATTCATGTTAGTCTGAATCCAATCACAAAAAAGAGAGTAAGTAAAAAAAGTTAGCAACGGCACTCTAACTGGTCAACCTAGATAAGAGAACCCTCTCTTCTGGCTCTTCGGTGGAATGTGAGAAAAGTAGGTACAGTACATGTATAACCAGGAATGAAACCAGAAGAAATGTACAACTCATTAGTAGCAATGTGACAAGTTTGAGATTCAATTTGTATTTTAAAGATATGTGGGGGATGAAATAAGAAAACACAATATTGATATTTATTATTCAGTTGTTTAAGAACCTCATAAAGATATTTATTTAGTGGACAAAATGCCACAGTAGTATCACTGTTTTTCTACCTTCTATCACTGACCTGGTTTGGGAGTGTTGTGGACTCGGGGTCTCTTCCGGTGACCGGGAAGAGGAACCGCAACTGATTCGCAGCAGAGATGGCCGAATGTAGGTTTTCCTCATGCAGGATTTGGACGGCAGGCAGGAGGCACGTGTGGAAGCTGGAGGTCTCCTGAAAGACAAGACTTGAAAAGGCGCTGATGAATTGGTGAAGAGTACCGTAAGCTCACTGAGAGCGATACTGAGGTGCTGGAGGCACTGGGGTGCTTGGAGGCACTGAGGTGCTTGGAGGCACTGAGGTGCTTGGCGGAGCTGAGGCGCTTGGAGATGCTGAGGTGCTTGGAGGCACTGAGGTGCTTGGCGGCGCTGAGGCGCTTGGAGATTCTGAGGTGCTTTGAGGCGCTGAGGCGCTTGGAGATGCTGAGGTACACGGTGACTGATGCCTGTGAGCGTTGCAGAAGCACACGGTGACGGACGCTTGTGAGCGTCGCAGAAACACACAGTGACAGACGCTTGTGGGCGTTGCAGAAGCACACGATGACGGATGCTTGTGAGCGCTGCAGAAACACACAGTGACGGATGCTTGTGAGCGTTGCAGAAACACACGGTGCTGGGAGCACAGAAGTCCGTGCAGCAGAGAGGCACGCTGAATGCTGAAGCACAGGAAGCTGGGAGCACAGAAGTCCATGCAGCAGAGGTAGGAAATACTTTAGAGAACCGGAGCGCTGGAGTTTCACTTTTCTGGGAGAGAGAAGATACTCAGGCGCCGGAGCTCTGCCCGGCGTCTGAATTTGAACTTCCCGCCTCTCTCTGATTGGCGGGGAGTGCCGATGACGTCACCTGCCCATCCGCCCCTCGTGGATGCCGGGCGTACCTGCGGCGCCCGCCCCCCGAACGTCCGCCGGGACCAGCGCCAATGGAGCACCAGGAGCCGGGGACCACCAGCGGGGACGGCCGCCAGGAAGCCCAGCGCACCCGGAGGGGTAAGCGCGGCGGCCGCGGCGGCATGACACCTTCTTTATTACCAAATGGTTACCCTTACCATGGTAATCAACAGTTTGAACACAGTTAAAGTTTGGATATGGTTTAGATAAAGTTTATGAGGCAACACATCCATAAATTGGGAATAAAGTGGGGCTAAGCAAGGTATGTTTAGGAGAAACAGAAAAGGTTTCATTACACTCATTATCCTGAAGGAAGTCAGACAGGGATGTAGTCAAAGGTGCGATATGTTTGGCTGACTTTTTCATACAGTTATACAGTCATACAGTCGACATGAGAACTTTGTCATGCTGGTGTCTTACTCCTGGCGGCAGTGGTGTCCCCAGTATCTTCTTCGGAGTCCCTGCGGTCATGTCAGAAGCGTTTCGGTGGTGACATCTAAGTGCTGTCATTCCTGTGAGAAGTCTCCCCCCTAATCCTAATCCCTACTACTACCCCTCCCCTTACTGCCAAACCCTAACTTCCCCTCCCGCCACAGCCTAATCCTAACCTCCCCTTGCATTTTATCAATCCTGATGGCTCCTTACCCTAACTGTGAGCATTCTGAGTATGGAGACTTCCAGATGTTGACATTGTGAAAATATCAACATTCTAAGGACATCAACATATTGTAATGTCAATATTGTGGTTTCAACTTGGTAACTGTTGACCATATGACTGGATCCCATAGTCAGAATGTCGACATTTCCAATGTCGACTTGTCAACATTGACATGTCGGCAAGTGCAGAATATTGACATGATGCTTATGTCAACATCTGAAATGTTGACATGTGAAATGTTAACATTGTACACGGACCAACAGCTGAGGTTTAGGGTTAGACAGTGGGAGGGAGGTTTCTCAGTTAGGCACTGGGGGAGAGTTAGGGTTAGGCTACAGGATGGTAGGTTAGGATTAGGCACTAGGGGTGGGTTAGGAGTTGGTATTAGACAGAAGCAATGCAGTATCTGCCAGAAGTCATCCTGATTTCACCACCAGATCCTGAAGACACCACTGGTAGCTACCGGATAAGTCCCACTAGTCCATCAGCGACGTTGATATATGTATCAACATTGAGTGAAGAGGCCACATTGACCTGTTGGATTTTTGTCCTCTGTGCAGAAGGACAATTATTGTCCTCAGAGATGGTGATAATCTGTCCTCGGTTTACACTTTTTATGGGATATCAATTGAAAAAATGTGTGACCCCTAGGTGCTACTTAGGACCAAGGAAGGATTGCAGAGTATATAACTCAAATTAATAATCTATATAGATGTAAATATCTTCAAATATTATTAGCAGAAATGAAATAAAAAATAGAAGTCACAATCCATCGCTGCTAGTCCAAACTGTATAGTCACCCGTAAAGAGGCTGAACCATGTAGAATGAGGGAGGACAGCGCAAGTGATGTGTGTGCAAAAGTTATGTAATTAGGGCAATCTATACAGTGTGAGCTGCGGGTAAGGAGTGAGGTGTGATGGGTGCAGTGTGAGCTGTGGGGTGAGCAGTGAGGTGTGATGAAACTGTATGAGATTTTTAGGGCGCAGTCAGACGAATACGGAGGAAGAGAGCTCCCACATCACTAGTCACACTAAATTTCGGCTCGATGCCCATGTGGACTTTAATCTGGCATTGCCTACATACATGGGTACCGCCAGTCTGCTAGAAGGGTGATGACGTCATACCCAGAGCCGGCCCTAACCAATATGATGCCCTAGGCAAGATTTTGGCTGGTGCCCCCTAGCACCACCTTCCGCCTCTGAGCTTGCACCTCTTTCCCAGCACCATCACCCCTCACCCATAGCAGTCCTTATTTTGGTGTTTGTACACCCTATATTTTAAATAGGAACAGTTCACACATTTGGTGCACAGCCCAAAAAGGGATGTGTTTTTGCTGGCAAGGGGCATGGCCACACAATAGTAACCCCAATTCCAATTACGCCACACAGTACTGCAACTTCATTCACATTTGGTCATGCAATAGTGTCCATAATTAATTTTACATTCCACAGTAGTATCACTTTACCTTATAAACGTTATTCCTCACAGTAGAGCCCCTTATTCACATTACATCACACTGAATTGCTCCTTATTCACATTACACCACACCCTTTTGCTCTTTATTCACATTAGACGACACAGTAGTGCCCTTTCTATACGCAACGCCACATAGTAGAGCACCTTATACACATAATGCCACACATTAGTAATGCATTTATACACATAATTCCACACAGTAATGCCCCTTACACATATGAGACACATTATTAATGTCCTTATAAACATAATGCGCCTTACACATTATGACAACCTTTATTAATGCCCTTTTACACATAATGTCCCTTCCACATATGCCGCACATTATTCATGCCCTTATACACATAATGACACACATAGTGCTCCCTACACATTTGCTGCACATTATTAATGCCCTTATGCACATAATGACACACATAGTGCCCCCTATACATTTGCTGCATATTATTAGTGCCCCTTACACATATGAGACACATTATTAATGTCCTTATAAACATAATGCACCTTACAAATTATGACAACCTTTATTAATGCCCTTTTACACATAATGTCCCTTACACATATGCCGCACATTATTCATGCCCTTATACACATAATGACACACATAGTGCCCCCTAAACATTTGCTGCACATTATTAATGCCCTTATGCACATAATGACACACACAGTGCCCCCTACACATTTGCTGCATATTATTAGTGCCCCTATACACATAATGACACACATACAGTAGTACCCTGTTACACATATGCTGCACATTATTAATGCCCTTATACACATAATGACACACATAGGGCCCCTTACACATATGTTGCACATTATTAATGCATTTTTACATGACAAACATAATGCTCCTTAAACACATTCTGAACACTACTGCACAGCCAACTCACTCACATGCACACAGCACTCACACTGCCACTAACACTGTGACCTCTTCCTCTGCTTGGATACAGATGTGTCCTCACAAATCTTGCCTCAATAATGTTGTGCACCTTTGTTATGAAAATGCATCTTATTTGTATTGCTATGTTGCTACGATGCACAAACAGCTTCTGCTGATTAAAATGATATGCAGCATGCCTATATATTGTGTGAGACTGTGGCTGTAGCTGTATATGAAATGCTACACACAGAATATAGGCATGGCACATATAATTTTTTCAAGCTGCTTATGCCCCTAGGCATATCAAATGCCCTAGGCAATTGCCTAGTTTGCCTATGCCTATGGCCGACACTGGTCATACCTCCTCCCAGCGACCTTCTTCTCTCCTTTAAGTGGATTTGGGACCAATAGTGTTTGTTATACTGGTAATCACAATAGCTGCAGTGACTAGTCTTCATGCAACTTCTCTGGTGAATAACAATTTCATAGAAAATGAAATGAACAACCTATTAACGTATGTACAGAAGAAATGTGTTACAATATATACATCAGTTAAGAGGGGAATTACTTTCATACTGTTCAATTAACAATTCACTTTTGTGGTCAAATACAATGCCAACAGATCATCAATTATCATGCCAGTCTAGCTGTTCAAGTGAAGAGTTTCCACATCCTGACTACTGCTGCTGACTCCCTTACCAGCATTATTAATCACTTTATTAATCACATCTCTGCTTCATGTTAAGGTAATCTCCACCAGTGATCCCAGCGGCACAGATCTGCATATACTGGCAGACAGCCAAGCAAATACAAATGCAGCCAGCTGTGTCATAATAACCTTGGACATTTTCTAAAATATAGCATAATATAATTTGTATGCATGTGTATGTATATGTATATACATATATATACTGTATTATGGTCTAAAATATTACATATTTTTATTTGTCCAGGAGTAGCTTGATGTACATTCATGTGCTGTCTTAGTAATACATTTCAATCCCATTCCCATTATCATTTTATTGAAATCATATCTGCCATTGGAGACCCGTAAGAGACACCTGGGTTGCAGTGCGTTAGTTCATATGATGAATATGTTAACACAGCCACCATAACATCAAGCACCAGTATACCTATTGTTTCCCTGTGGACATATGTGAATGCCTGCATGATAATATTCCTTTTCTCTTATATCTGCAGTGCAGATAATGCACAACATTAGAAGTGCAGAATGGAGACTGATTTAGAGATCAGTGCAATTAACTATTAGTAAGTGTAATGAATTAAAACAGACCCAAGTGGAGATCATGCACCAGAAATCAGTAGGAATGTAATTTCTCTAAACGGTGCAATAGATATTTCATGCATTATCAGTGAATACAACAGAGCAGAACATGATCAGTGGTGTATGACTCCAAATCTGTATGAGAAATGGAAGGAGTTTTCTGGCAGAAATTGTTTTCTTTGATGCAGAGTATATCTGAGACATATTATGCTTACATTTGAAAATAACTGGTACACGGTACAGACAGGGCTGCAGCCAATAGAAAGGGTGCCCTGTGCTGGCCCTGCCCCCTGAACATGTGGTGTCATGACATGACACTGAGGGGGCGGGAGGCAATAGGGAAGAAGCTGAGGACACTCCAGGCAGCAGACTTCTGGGCTGCAGGGTAATAGACACCCTATATGCCAAACACTGGTGCCACGGGGCAGCAACTGTGTCACCACCTAGGCCCTGTGCTGTGGGTGAAGGCACCATTTGCCCACCCCTAGTTACGGTCCGGGGTACAAATGTGCCCTCATGTACCTATCATTTTTGCGCCATATGACTCAACTTAGATGCTCCGCCACAGGTAGTGATACCCAGACTATCGGACTTATTTTAAAATTTAGAATCTGTGTGAAATCATAGCTGCATCCAAAGTCAGTTATTCTGCCCGATTGGTAGGCACGCTCAAACCGCACACAATGCCGATGTTCACGTAGTTGAGGGATTATGTACAACTGTGCAAGAGCAATTCAGAAATCCCCTACTGTGTGCATTGCACCGAGTGTACGCCCAAAGGTGCCGCTGCGATCAGGTCAGACGGTATCAGAAACGGAGCATTCCTGGCCAGTGACTGGGAGATAGCTTAAAGTGAACACTAAAAAAGTCAGTGAGAGTGGCTGCATTCCCAGAAGCCACAGAGGCCATAGTCAGACAGACAGCATGCACCTGCGTACAAGAAAGGGAGACCACTCCTATTTGGCGCTAGTCAGCTTAGATCCACATGAGATACTGTGATATAACCAAAACTTAATTAAAAATAAGGCATGTGTCAAGTGTAGTAAAAACAAGCTAAAGTTTTAATTTAAACAGACACTTTTTTAAAACATGACACTTAAATTGAACAAGAGTGAATAACATAGGGAATCCTACCAAGATGGTGGCCGGAGCCGCAGGTGTAATATGCAAGGTATACCCGGGAAAGATGCCCTGCATAAGGCTCCGGAAGGCGAGAACTCCCTGTGGAATGAACCGAGTCCAAAACAGTCCTTGGCAGTCCGGGGCACTGGTAGGCAGACACCAATGCGTTTCAGGACGTCAAAGTCCCTTTTTCAAGGTAATATGTCTCCAGTGCTAACATTCTGTCTTTACATAAGGGGTGCAATTGATGAATTGGCCTCTTGAAGAGCACTTCCTGTCTGCTGAATACGGGAACTGGAAGTGACGTTCCTGTGCATTCCACCCGCCGACCGGAAGTAGTCTTGCATCATCCGAAACCGGAGGTGACGTTACCGGAGGTGGGGTGCGTTCCATTGACCGGAAATGGATGGTGAAAACAAATCCTGTTATTTCATGTGTCCACAATACTTCATAATTCCAGAAAAGCTTATTATAAGTGTTCATCAAGGTATGTTGTTCTTAACGTGGTCCATAGTACCGGTACATGTAAAATAAGTGAATAAAAATAATGAGTAAATAATAAACAATAAATAATGGAAACATTTTTTTTCGAATTTTTAAGAGTATTTTAAAAAAAAATATATTTTTTAAAGAATATTTTTAAAGAATTGTCAAAGGAACCATTTAATTTCAAAATCTCTATTGAGACCCATAGGAAAAAGAGTTTGTAAGTTATACATGGTTTTCATTTCGGCTTTCGCAAGATTCGTCTCCAGATTGCGATTCTTCCACGTTGCTTTAATGTGGCGCAGGCCTATGAAGTCAGAAATAGAGTTTGTGGAACATTGATGTTCGGTTCTGAAATGTGGTGAGTTGTTAGACCTTTTTTAATGTTCCGAAGATGTTCCCCTATTCTAGTTTTTAATGATCTCGACGTCCTACCGACATAAGTTTTCCCACATTTGCATGTAATCATATAAACTACATTGGTGGTGTTACAAGTGATGAAGTCGCGGATTTTCATCTTGATACATTTGACTGTGACTTCGGTAAATTTGCATTTTTCAGATTTGATATTTCTGCACCCAATGCACATCCCACATCGGTGGAAACCAGATGTCCTTATGGGGTTGGATGTTCTAAATGGTAACGCACTTCTCACTAGATGATTTCTTAGGTTTGGGGCCTTGCGATAGATGAATTTTGGTTTAGACGGAATCATTTTCTTCAAGATGGGGTTGCCTTGCAGTATATGCCAATGTTTTTTTATGACTTGTTCAAAAAGTTTATGGTCTGAATCTAAACTGGAAAAAAATGCCAACTGTGTCTCTTTGGCGGCATTAGGGAGCTTTGTTCTCTCTTCTATTAATGTCGATCTTTCCATTAACAGCGTTTGTTGTACTGATTGCTCGATATCTTTAGATTTGTATCCCTTCTCCAAGAACAACTTCTTGAGATCCTGTATTTGAGATTCACATATCGGAAGTTCACTGCAATTTCTTCTTGTTCTTATGAATTGTCCCTTAGGGATCCCTTTTAACCAGTTGATGTGATGTTCACTGTTTATTGCAATGTAATTCTGTGTAACAGTGGGTTTGTGATATGTTCTGGTGTGGACTGATCCAGTTTTGATATATATTTGAAGGTCCAAGAAGTATATTTCACATTGACTGATGGAAAAGGTGAATGATAAATTGATGTTATTGTTGTTCAAAGAGGTGCAAAAGGACTCTAGTTCTTCTCTTTCTCCCGTCCAGGTGAAGATTACATCATCAATATGTCAGCCCCAATCGTTAAGTTGTTTACCCCCAAGTTACGCCTGGATAAATGGTTTTGGATTCCCAATATGCCATAAAAAGATTGGCGTAACCTGGGGAAAATTGGGTGCCAATGGGTGTTCCCTTGTTTTGGAGAAAATATTCTCCATTAAAGAAGAAGAAGTTGTTCATAAGAATAAAATTGATGGCTTCTACAATGAAGCTCTTTCTTTCTTCCTTCTGTGTATTGGGTTTGGTCAAGGAACCACTTGATTGCTTTAAGGCCGTCCTCATGCTTGATGATGGTGTAAAGTGAGCAGACATCAGCTGTTACCAAAAAGGTGTTTTCTTTCCAATTGATCTTTTGTATCCTCCTAATGGCGTCTCTGGTGTCTTTGATGAAGGAAGGGGTTTGAATAACAGAGAGTTGTAATAGTCGATCTACCATTGCTGATAGATTGAATGTTAAGCTGCCAGTACCGGTAATTATGGGTCGTCCGGGGGGTGTGGTGAGACTCTTGTTTACTTTCGGTAGAACATAAATTGTGGGTGTGACAGGATTCTCTATAGTCAGATATTCAAATTCACCCTTGGATATACCACCGGATTCTAGATGTTTGTTGAGAAGTTTCTCAAAGTTGTTCTTGATTCATTTAGATGGGTCAGTTTTTAATTTTTGATATGTAGTTGTGTCGGATAATTGTCTCATGATTTCTTGAGTGTAGTCAGACAAATTAAGAATGGCAACACCCCCACCCTTATCACAGGGTTTTATGACGATAGATTCATCTCTGCTCAATTGTGTAATTGCTTGTCACTCTTTTCGACTGAGGTTCCAGCGTGGATGACGTTTCTTAGTTTCAATTTTCCGGAATTCTTCAGTAGTTAATTTTTGGAATGTGTCTATGAAACTTCCTTTGATATGAACAGGATAGAACGTAGATTTCTTCTTAAAAGGTGGTATTTCTTCTTGTTCTTGATGAGGTTCTTGTGTATTTTCTGATTTCTTCATCTCAAATAATTTTTTGAGGGTGACCTTACTTGTGAATTTTTCCAGATCAATAAATTTATCAAAAGCCTTTGATGATGTAGTGGGAGCGTATTTAAGGCCTTTTTCCAAGACCCTAGTCTCTTCTTCTGTAAGAATACGGTTGCTTAGATTAAAAATTATTTGTTTTCTTTCTTCTGGCAGAATGTTCGTACTCTAAGTATTCACTCCTGTTTTCTTTTTCTTATTTTTATTGTTATTGATCTTTACCGATTTTCCTGCCCTTTTTCCCCTTTTCCTTCGAATCTTATTTTTCTGTTTTTGATTGTGTATCATCAGATCTTCCATGAACCTCTCCTCTGTTCCTGAAAAGGGGGTTCTGTACGATTCTCTCTGTTATGATGTGATTCAATTCTGTCTGTCCTTGTCCCTCTATCATCTCTTCTTGATAGGCCTTTTCTTTGTTCTCTTAAAGGTAGTGGTTTATCTTTTCGCTCTGGAGTAGGCCAACAATCGATCGTCCATTTCTTTCTACGAGGTGACAGATACCTTGTTCTGGATCTGTGGCGATCTGGTAGGAATCTCTCTCTCCTACTGTGGTCCCTGTTGTTCCTATATTCACGTCTTCTGTCAACTTCTGGTCGGGTGTTGTATTCATTATTACTGTGATTTTTCCAAATCGGTCTCCTTCTGTCATATTCCCTTGGGTATCTGTAAATATTGTCCCTCCTTTCCCATAGTGTTGGTGCAAGTATTGATGATGCGCTCGTGGTGGTGTGTCAGGAATCACCAGCGCTGTTACAGCATACAGAGATGCTAGAAGTGGCTGTCTCAGTGCTAGCACATTCAGGCGCATGCTTGTACACCAGGGAAAACCTAGAGCCTGCATTTGCATATCGTCAGTAACAGTAGCACGTGCTGAGGCAGCAGCGACCACCCCTGGGTCAGACAGTAATGGGGTTGATATAAAGTCACAGATTAAGCACCAAGCACAGCAGCACAATGCATGATGCGGCTCACTCATGTCAGTCCTCCGTTTTTTGCCTTCTTACCCAGGTTAGTGTCCAAGTCACACACGGCTGCTGGACTTTTGTCACATGCTTAGTAATGTGAATAAAATGCATATTTAGTACAAAACTGTGTGGCAGGACACATTACATGCGGACATCTGTAAATATAACCCAATCAAGCAATAGCGTAGCATACAGTATATACTATGGTAGTATACTGAAGGGGATTTTTAATATGAATTGCTGCAGTTACATATATTAGATAAAAATTGATACATTTTCCAGTCCTACTTGTTACCAGTGAGCACATTAGAAGACATAGCACTGTACCCCAGGGGAGTAATTCTGTGTAGTCTGGTTATTCTGGGTGACAGCTTTAGACTAATGTCAGACAGGAACTTTGTGCAACATTGATACAGATACGTGATGATTATTTGCTTATTAGCCAGCATATAACAGGCAGTGAGGCCCGTCACACAGATCCAGTGGTGCAAGTGGGCGGGTACGGGTGGGTACGGCGTTCCCGTAAGAATTTAGCCGTGGGTACGCCGTACCCACACCGACGGGCCGCCGCTCCTCGCACCGCCGCTGATGTGAGGGAAGGAGAGCGCAGCCTGTGCCTCTCCTTCCCCTCAGTCTCCGGCGGGTGTCATAGTTTAATTCAGCGCCGATCCGTGAGCCAATCAGAGCTCGCGGTGCGAGCTCTGATTGGCTCACGGATCGGCGCTGAATTAAACTGTGAGACACCCGCCGGAGACAGAGGGGAAGGAGAGGCACAGGCTGCGCTCTCCTTCCCTCACACAGGACGGCAGCGGCCAGCGGCAGCGGTGAGCAGGGAAGGGGGGGGCATGTTATACCTGGCACTGGGGGATATCTGGCACTGGGGGGGCATTTCTATCTGGCACTGGGGGATATCTGGCACTGGGGGGGCATTTCTATCTGGCACTGGGGGATATCTGGCACTGGGGGGCATATATACCTGGCACTGGGGGATATCTGGCACTGGGGGGCATATATACCTGGCACTGGGGGATATCTGGCACAGGGGGGCATGTATACCTGGCACTGGGGGATATCTGGCACAGGGGGGCATGTATACCTGGCACTGGGGGATATCTGGCACTGGGGGGGCATGTATACCTGGCACTGGGGGATATCTGGCAATGGGGGCATATCTGGCACTGTAGGGGCATTTCTGTATCTGGCACGGGGGGCAATGTATATCTGACACAGTGGGAGCATTTGTGTATCTGGCACTGTGGGGCAATGTGTATCTGGCACTGTGGGGCAATGTATATCTGGCACTGTGGGGCAACGTGTATCTGACACTGCGAGGCAATGTATATCTGGCACTCTGGGGGCATTTCTGTATCTGGCACTGTGGGGCAATGTGTATCTGGCACTGTTAGTCAATGTGTATCTGGCACTGTGGGGCAATGTATATCTGGCACTGTGGGGCAACGTGTATCTGGCACTATTGGGGTCATACGTGTATCTGCCCCTCCCCCATATGTGTATCACGCCCCCATTTTCATTGGACACGCCCCATGTGGCATTTGGCCACACCCATTTTTTTGCGCGCGCGCCTTCGGCGCGCACACACAGTACCCGTAGGACGTTTTTTCTACTTGCACCACTGCACAGATCCCTCTATGGTAGTCTTCATAAGGCTTCTTGGCTACCAGTGCTCTTGCGACAGGGACTTCACTTATATGCTGCTCCTTATTTGTTGCTAATAAGAACAAATGAGTGTCCCTGTTCCTGCAGCTGACATATGACATCAGCCCTATTTTAGAATTTTTTTAAACCCTGCAAAATGTAACAGGTATGTACCCATGCCAATACTAATGGATAATGTACTGCATTTCAGCGGATGTGCCAATATATGCTAATTCTGTAGCCACCTGGAAATGTATTGAGATACCGACCGGTGGCATCATGGATCCAAGCAACTGTTTAGAAACACGCAGTGGTGGTTGCAGATACACCCTATGGTCGCGTTCCCTCCCCCAAATGGACTGTCAACAACTGTGTGGATAAATCCTCACAGCAAGCAGTATCACTAAGGTATCTTGGCACGTGCGCAGTGTGATTGTGATGCATGCGCAGTGAGCCGATATTTGCTCGGCTGTGCAAATATCATTATTGCGTACATCTCTGAGTCAGGCCTAATAATATTAATAATAATAATAATATCTAGCTGATGTGCTAGTGCAACCAGGCCAAGGTTTGCTGGGCGGAACATGTTACCCCTTTTTACCCTTTTCATCCTTAGGAGTCTCGGCTTGGTGGGTGTCTGCAAATAACTATTACAGTTTCCAGATCATCCAGCAAGTCACATGTTCCAGATCACCCAGCAGGTGCACAGGGAGAGTCCACCAACTGTCAAATTTTCCAGAGCACAATGGTGATGCATTTTAAACGTCAGCCAGATGTTTTGCCACATAACTCCGAAACTTAGTAAACAGTTACTGAACAAAGCCAATATAATTCTGCAAATTCACGGACCAAGAGCTTGAATTTGGTATATGATGTGCTCAGACAATGTCATCATAGAAAAAAGTCACTCATAAAAGTCGTCCTTCTGCTGTTAATATATAGATAATAATAATAATAATAATAATAATAATTAATAAATCAAACAAACAAACAAACAAACAAACAAACAAACAGGTGCATCATTTGGCATATACTAGCAGATTATTTTTAATGTATTTAAGAATGGAATAATCTATTAACCCAGCCTTGGCACCAATGCATAGTATCTCACAGCCAAGCAAATGAATACATGCCATACTTGGGAAATAAAGTATCCAGTCACTCAATGAGGGTAAACATTGAATGTCAGTGTTCAGGAAGTATATTCAGATATAATTTTTTATCTAAAAGCTACATTAGATTACCTAATCTAAAATCTACATTCATTCAGAGACACTCTTTGTGAACTATAGTTCTGCTTTATACAGTAATACATTCAACTTCAAAATTCAAATCTTTTGTTGTACCAAATATATTAATATTGATAAATATAATAAATTATAAGGACATTTGCTAAATGCACAAATAAGAATGACATTACAGTATAGGGCCCCATACACTAGAGCGATAATGCCCGATTTCATCTGATTTCGGGCATTCGACCCGATATATCGGATGAAATCGGGCATTTTTGAGGTGTTTCCAATCCAATCCGATGCACGTTCCTGTGAGCATCGGATCCTCCAGATTGACCGTGCTGCACTAGTTACCATGTCCGACCCCGCAGGCATGGCTGGGATCGCACAAGATATATCATATGCAAAAGGACAGCATACGATGTATCTTGGGCGATCCTGCCACCTAGGAGGCTGCCGGGGTGATCGCCTGCGACATGACGGTCGGACATGTTGCATAAGTGTATGGGGCCCTTATGACTTATGGTTTTGTGAATAGAATGTACTTAGTATACAGTAGTCCTGCATTTTATTAGGCCCACACCTACAGTGTAGAAATTCTGCTGTAAAATATAATTGGAAGACTAAGGAGCTGTAAGAATTAGGTTAACCAAAGACAGAGATTTTAGTTGGTCATATGCAGTACGTGAAAATGACCCCAGTAAAAAGAATTTATTGACATTTTTATTATTTTTATGGAAACTAAACTCATAAATCCGCTCTGCTCACCAGTCTTCTTACATTACATATAAACTGAAATGATCCATTTATGTTGAAAGCGCATACGGAAATGTAATTGATGCTTGTTTCTTATGAACACAAGAAGGTCACCTGAACATCCAGCGATAATAGTTTTGTAAATACACCACTTACATGTGCTTGTGTCCCACATCCCTTTGTTGTTTAATGAAACAGTGAGATAAATAGTAGTACTGTACTTTGGTATAGTAGCTACATAAGGGGATTTAGGGATGGCCATCGACCATGAGTGGGTTACCTCCAACTGTCAATGGTTTTGCCAGTGACAGTGGATCGTTTATAGGCATAGATGGCAGAGAATAAGCTATGTTTTCATTTGTCCTTGGGCAGAGGTCAGTGCTAAGCCCCAGCCCCAGGACTTATCCATCTGTGCATGGCCTCCTATGTGAGCGGTTGAGCATCTGTGTACCCAACCACTAACGTGCCCACGGGCCATGATACTCCCATAACATGGATCGATCCCAATAGCGCTTTTGTGCGTACACAAGTGCCGCAGGAGCTTTTAGGACATTTCTGTACATGCGCAGTAACAAAAACTTGTACAACTACTTGAACATCAGCATTGCGTGAATCAAGCCCAAAGACACAAGGCCATGGGAGCACACATTGTACTTTTACCAGATGATCTCCACATTGTACATTTAAGTAAAGGAACAAGTAATGCTGTTTTCATAAACATACAGTGTCATTGTGTAGTCTGCTACCTTTACATTTCCTGTTTCCTGCTCTCTACACCCCTTATATACAGTACATTGTAAGCACCTATGAACAAAAACCAGGGTAAATAACTGCTTAGTATGTTGATATGCTGGGTATTAATATAAACTAATGACAAGATAAATAAGAAAATATAGCAGTGTCAGTGCTCTGTGGATTGTATTTATTATGTTTAAAAAAATTCTTAATTATAGTTACAGTATCTTTACTTTTTATATTTTCATTCAAGACACAGTGCCATATTTAGTAATAGTAACACACAATGCTCTCAAGACCTTATATACCACATGGTGTATGCAGGTAGGATACCTATTACTATATGCACTCGTGGACACCCACGAGTGGGAATAGCCCTGGCACAGCTATCGGCATTCTCAGTGGTCTGGATCCCGGTGTCGATATTAACTACTTCCCGTATACAGCTAGGATACCTATTACTATAGAAATCAGTGATCTACATGGTGTATGCAGCTAGGATACCTATTACTATAGAGATCAGTAATCTACATGGTGTATGCAGCTAGGCTACCTATTACTATAGAGATCAGTGATCTATATGGTGTATGCAGCTAAGATGCCTATTACTATAGAGATCAGTGATCTACATGGTGTATGCAGCTAAGATGCCTATTACTATAGAGATCAGTGGTTTACATGGTGTATGCAGCTAGGATACCTATTACTATAGAGATCAGGGATCCACATGTTGTATGCAGCTAATCTACCTATTACTATAGAGATCAGGGATCTACATGGTGTATGCAGCTAGGATACCTATTACTATAGAGATCAGTGATCTACATAGTGTATGCAGCTAGGATACCTATTACTATAGATATCAGGGATCTACATGGTGTATGCAGCTAGGATACCTATTACTATAGAAATCAGTGATCTACATGGTGTATGCAGCTAGGATACCTATTACTATAGAGATCAGTGATCCACATGGTGTATGCAGCTAGGCTACCTATTACTATAGAGATCAGGGATCTACATGGTGTATGCAGCTAGGATACCTATTACTATAGAGATCAGTGATCTACATAGTGTATGCAGCTAGGATACCTATTACTATAGAGATCAGTGACACACATGGTGTATGCAGCTAGGATACCTATTACTATAGAAATCAGTGATCTACATAGTGTATGCAGCTAGGATGCCTATTACTATAGAGATCAGTAATCTACATGGTGTATGCAGCTAGGATACCTATTACTATAGAGATCAGTGACACACATGGTGTATGCAGCTAGGATACCTATTACTATAGAAATCAGTGATCTACATAGTGTATGCAGCTAGGATGCCTATTACTATAGAGATCAGTGATCCGCATGGTGTATGCAGTTAGACTACCTATTACTATAGGGATCAGTGATCCACATGGTGTATCATACCTCCCAACATTTCAAAGTTAAGAAGAGGGACATCTGCGCGCGCGAAGCGCGCACCCACCCTAAAAGGGGTGTGGCCTATGAACAAGGGGGGTGGCTTCGTGGGAGAGCCCCTGATCGCGAGCCACGTACCCGTTTTCAGCACTCCTAAGCAGAGCAGCAGTGACAGGAGCCTCCTAACTGCCCCCCCCCCCCCCCCTACCCACTCGGGACACTGCGGCCCACAGGTTAGACAGCGGGATAGTCCCAAAAAACGGGACTGTCTTGCGAAAATCGGGACAGTTGGGTGATATGGTGTATGCAGCTAGGATACGTATTACTATAGAGATCAGTGATCCACATGGTGAATGCAGCTAGGATACTTATTACTATAGAGAGCAGTGATCCACATGGTGTATGCAGCTAGGATACCTGTTACTATAGAGATCAGTGATCTACCTGGTGTATGCAGCAGAGATACCTATTACTATAGAGATCAGTGATCCACATGGTGTATGCAGCTAAGATACCTATTACTATAGCGATCAGTGATCCACATGGTTTATGCAGCTAGCAAGGGTGTAGCTACCATAGATGCAGGCAGTGCAGCTGCTATGGGGCCCAGAGCTGAGAGGGGCCCACCCTCCCTGTCACAATTACATGTGTTATATACAGGGTGTAGCTACCATAGGTGCAAGCAGTGCAGCTGCTATGGGGCCCAGAGCTGAGAGGGGCCACCTTCCCTGTCACAGTTACATGTGTTATGTACATTTATCGCCATTGGGTGGTACATAGGGGTCCTTTCAAACTTTTTCCTTGGGGCCTGCACTATATCTAAGTAAGCCCCTGGACCTGCTCATTGTAGTGTGGTATAAAATGAACTGGAGGGCATTTTAATGTTATGTAATATGAACCGGGGCACTGTAATGAGACACAATATGTACGGGGAGCACTATATATTATAATGTGAATTGGGGGTATTGTGCAGCACAATGTGTACTGGCAGCTCTGAAATACAGTATGACATAAGGTGAACTTAAGCACTACTACAGTAAGATTCATAAAATAAACTAGGGCACTACTATGGGGAATAACATTAAATAAGGCTCTACTATGGTTCAGAAAATGAACTAGGGCACTATTATAGGGCATAAAATTAACAACTGCTGCAGAAAAGTGTCTCTCTGGAAGCACTGGGACAGGAGCCCCTTCAAAATTTTGCTATGGGGCCCACAAAGTTCTGGCTACGCCCCTGGCAGCTAGGATACCTATTACTATAGAGATCAGTGATCCAGATGGGGTATGCAGCTAGGACGCCTATTGCTATAATTGATACTAAGCCACTTTGTGCAGAAAGTTCTAGTTTATGTACACTGATTCATTTTTCCTCAGTATACTGTAATAGAATGAAACGTTCATCTAGGCCACAAGACAGTGTAGCTATAGGGATCTACTGTGGACTAGTAAATGGTAGGTTTTACACTTAAACGGAACACAGATAATATGTACATACAAGTTCATTAAATAAGAGATGTAATTAAATTTTGAAATGAAGCGAATGCTCGTTCATTGATGGCTTTGACTACCACTGTTTCTTTTAGGAATAAATCATTGAAATGTTCTAGTTAAATTCATTGGCATGATAGACTGAAATAAAATGTTGTCACAGTCTGATGATTTCCTGATCTAGAAATAAATGTTTCTATTTCCCTATAAAGTGGATAGTTTGCAAAACGCTTTTGTCTCGCTTCAATATTTGTAGGTGCAGAAAAAGAACATTAAAGTGATTGTGTTGTATTGTGAACAACTCCTAAAGTATAATTCCAGAAAGTCATTTTGCATGAACAGTTATGTGCAGTACATTTACACCCAGCAGGAAGGGGGTCAAAATGGAAATTCAAGGAAAAACCAGAAACATCAAACAGGCTATGAAGAATACATTGTACCTAGGGGGTCATTCAGATCTGATCGCTGGGCAGCAATTTTTGCTGTCCTGCATTCAGATAGTCGCCGCCTACAGGGGGAGTATATTTTCACTGTGCAAGTGTGCGATCGCATGTGTAGCAGAGCTACACAAACTGATTTTGTGCAGTCTATGACTCAGCCGCTGCGATCGCATCCGGCTGTTCAGGACCGGATTTGACGTCAGACACCCTCCCTGAAAACGCTTCATCCCGCCTGTGTTTTTTCCGGACACTCCCTGAAAACGGTCAGTTACCACCCACAAACGCCCTCTTCCTGTCAATCTACTTGCGAACGCCCATGCGAATGGATCCTTTGCACAATTCCGTCGCTGACCGCCGATCCCCATTGCAGCCATCCATCGCGCCTGCGCATTGAGGTGCATACGCATGCGCAGTTCGGATCTGATCGCCCACTGTGCGAAAACGCACAGCAGTTATAAGATCTGAATGACCCCCCTGGTTTTTCTGTATTGCATCAAATATGATGGACTCATACCTGGGGGAAATGCGGCTTTGTCCATAACACATGACCACGGCGTATACTGTACAGATGTGTCCCCATGCACCATTTCTGCAGTTGCGCCAAACAGTCCTTCCAAGCATAACATGTCCCATGCTACTCAGTTCCCCCCATGCATATTTTTCACTGGAATGTGCACCGTATTGTACAAATTAAATATTTGTATGCGACAAAACCTCATCCGTTGTTCTTCATCTGAAACTTTGTACATATTTAAAACTATCTCCTGTGCAGTGTTTCTGGTACAGTATCTCTGGTACAGATTAAATGATTAATGACACACAAAGTTTACAGGAAGAGTCCTACGCTACACCGCTCGGCGCAGCTCTCTCGCTCAGGGCACCTCGTATGAGGACAGATCTGTTCATACTGTTTGACAAATATTAGTCATATTCCCATCACTGTCTACTGCCTGATATTGCATCCACCTGATTGGCACTTTTTGTTTTATTTTCAACTTATTTCTCTTTTTAAATGAGATTTACTTTGAGCGTGTTTGGATTCTTTTGGTTGGGTTCTTGATGCTATAGAAGATGTTGGCAGATACAGCTGCTGTATAGCCCTTATAGAGAAAAAGGTAGCCCTCATACTACTGTAATCAGTTATATTCAGAAGTGTAAGAGAACATTGAGCCTGTGAGTTATATCTCTATTTGCTGCTTTCAGGTCCACAGTTATTCCAGGATCAAAGTGACCTAAAGGAACTCATTGAGAACCTTCACCAAAACACTCATGCCAAAAAAAGGAAGAATGTAGAAGTCATGTGGTTAGCGGCTACTGTAAGTCTTGGTTGCACATCTTCAATGTAATTTTGCCGAAGCGCTAGACAGCAGGTGGCTATATAAATGTGGCTGAACTAAATCAGGCTTACGCATGTTCAGCAACAAATGGGGAGCCACCAGATTTCTATGTCTTATGTAATGATGCTTCTCTATTACAGTCTCTTCAGGTAACTTTAATAAGCAGAATCACACCAACAAAACTTTCAGTGTGTAATTAATATAATTTTCCCCATTTAATAAATGATTTCATGTGATTATCTGTTCCCTAAGTGTGGGCTATTTTCTATTTCCACACTGTTAAGAAAATGTAATTGAGTCTCAACAGAGTGGTTTCTGTGCCCAAGTAACCCTAAAACTGCCACCGAATTGGAGATTTGTTTAATATGTTCTGGCATTCACCCGTGAAATCTTGTTAATTGCAGTTAGATTTGTTGCCACATTAAGGAATGCTAAAATGATTATAATTGCAATTTTGAAGCATGAACTATAAAGCAACCCCTAATAAATTGACTGTGGTGACCGTAGTAATGACCCGGAAACATTGTTTTACATCAATAATCTCTAAAATATTAACATAACATATATACAATGTGGCTTTTTTTTTTTGCCAGTTTTTTTTCTTCTTCAGGGAACAGTATTATCAGTATGAAAAATAGCCCAGCTGCAGAGGCATATTTACGGTTCTGTTCACAGTTTTTACTATGCAATCACTTGGTTTATTAGAGCCCTACCTTCAGTGATGGAATTAGTTCATGATTGACATTATGCCAAGCTCTGTCATGCTGTCTCTGTGTGTATAGATATGTAATGTAACCGCTTGTCTTGTCTTGGTAATATTTATTGCCTGTGTACATGCAAACTCACCTGTATACATAATAATTTCTTTACAGATACATATACGGCTGATACCTGATCCACTTTGACTGATATTAGGAAATTACTTAGATCTTAGGACTGTAAATGTAAGATGTGCACTACATTCATCACAGGACACAGAGTGGGGTCCTATAATCTGTCTTTATGGTCCCTTGATTGTAAGATATGTGTAGTTCATTTAATTGAAAATAAATCTTCTTTAGGGGTACCTGAAAAAGTAATACTGGCATTTAGGTTACATAGAAACATAGAAACATAGAATTTGATGGCAGATAAGAACCACTTGGCCCATCTATTCTGCCCCCCTTTTTTTTTTTTACCATATTTTTATCTCAAACCTTATTTGATCCTTATTTCTTTGTAAGGCTATCTTTATGTCTATCCCATGCATGTTTAAATTGCTCTACTGTCCAAATCCGGCCCGCCAGACCTCGTCTGATGGCCCGCGGTGCCGCCGCCATGAAACCCCCTTCTCCCGAGTGCCCAGCTCAGGGGGGGGCGGGGTTTCGCGGAATGACGCGATTGCGTCGTGACGTCACGGCGCAAACGCGTCATTCAACGAAACCCCGTCGGAGGAGGGAGAAGGGAGCCGCGCAGACGAGGAGGGAGAGGCGGCTGAAGAGCGGCGAGAACCGCTTCAAATGTAAGTCAGCCCCTCTCCCTTCCTCTCTTTCTCTCTCTCTCCCTCCTTCCACCACCTGCCGCAATGTGTAAAATGGGGACCTGTGCCTGCCACAATGTGTAAAATGGGGACCTGTGCCTGCCACAATGTGTAAAATGGGGACCTGTACCTGCCGCTATGTGTAAAATGGGGACCTGTGCCTGCCACAATGTGTAAAATGGGGACCTGTGCCTGCCACAATGTGTAAAATGGGGACCTGTGCCTGCCACAATGTGTAAAATGGGGACCTGTACCTGCCGCTATGTGTAAAATGGGGACCTGTGCCTGCCACAATGTGTAAAATGGGGACCTGTGCCTGCCACAATGTGTAAAATGGGGACCTGTGCCTGCCACAATGTGTAAAATGGGGACCTGTGCCTGCCACAATGTGTAAAATGGGGACCTGTACCTGCCGCTATGTGTAAAATGGGGACCTGTGCCTGCCGCAATGTGTAAAATGGGGACCTGTGCCTGCCGCAATGTGTAAAATGGGGACCTGTGCACTATAAAAGGGGGCACATGGCTGGGCACTATAAAAGGGGGCACATGGCTGGGCACTATAAAAGGGGGCACATGGCTGGGCACTTTAAAAGGGGGCAGATGGCTGGGCACATATAAGGCAGGTGGAGCGGTAAATTTTGGATAGACCTACAGATACAACCGGCCCTTTGATGGGGACCAAACTGCTGATGCGGCCCCCGATGAATTTGAGTTTGACACCCCTGCTCTACGACCTCTGATGGGAGTCTATTCCACTTGTCCACTACCCTTCCTGTGAAGTAATTTTTCCTTAAATTTCCCCTGAATCCCCCCCCCCCCCCCCTCCAGTCTCAGTGCATGTCCCCGTGTCCTATTGCTTCTCTTCATTTGGAGAAAGTTTCCCTCCTGGACCTTGTTAAAACCCTTGATATATTTGAAAGTTTCTCTCATGTCCCCCCTTTCCCTTCTCTGCTCCAAACTATACATATTGAGATTTCTTGGTTCCCAGGCTAAAACAAAAAATGGTTGCATGTAACTGATTTATCATATCGTCACTGTTCAAGGGTGGTAGTTACAGTGTCACTTCTTGTCAATTGTACTCCATTGTACCCCAGTCTCAAGTTAAACTGGAGCAAGATTAGAAGATGAATAGTGTGTTCCATGCACAGCTAGTACTAGTTTAGGGTGTATTTTTTATTTGATTTTAAAAACTATATCTATGGACCTGATTTTGTTGTTCCGTATGTCATGTGCTACAGTCAGGGACGGATTGGGAAACAGAAGTGGCCTCATGTGGACGACACCAAACCAACTGTAGGTGGAGCCAATACCAAAGTAGGCAGGAATACTTCAATATGTAATGTAGGCGGAGTTACACCAACAAAAGGCAGAGTATATCAAATTAGCTGGACCTAACACATTAAAAGTTTAGAAAGTAATGTGTTGTAGCAGGAGTAGTTAAGAAATTAAAACTGGGGTTAATCCTCTGCACACTCATATCTCAGTCCATCTCCTTCATTTATCTCTGCTTCTTAGGGGTCAATTCAGTTCAACACGGATTGAATAGCGCTGGGAGGGAGCTCCTGGTGCTATTCAGTTCAGAGCGATGCTGTCCCTGACTAGAGGATTTCTTCTTGCATCCTTCCAAGGGTGCAAGCCGAAATTCAACAAAACTAGGTCCGCAGTGCTGCTGTGTGACCTAACGCTGTGCAAACAGCACCACGGCGAGGCAGTTTAGTCGGAGAATGCCGGTTTATCTCCCCCACTGAGTCCGTCTTCTGAATGTGTTTCCTCTCTTAGTCCATCTTCTGCATGCGTCCTCCTCCCTCTCAGTCCATCTCCTGCATGTGTCTCCTCCTCCATTTCAGTCCATCTCCTGCATGTTTCTCCCAGCCTCTCTTTTCTCATTTTCACACCTCTATCATTCTCCCTTCTGCATGTTTCTTTCTCTCTCTATTCACTGACCACCTTCTGCCTATCTCCTTCTGCACAGTTTCTGCCTCTCTCCCCTTTTATCTGCCAAGCTTAGGCCAGTAACTTGATGCAGGGCTTCTGAGCCAATGGGGCAACCACAATTAGAAGCATGCAGCCACCCTGTTTAAATAGGGGGCACAGCTTACTGCTGTACCACCTGACCCTACCTTTACTGCATCTACACTGGGTGAACAATTCTGAGCAATTCGCTTCCCCATGCTTTGCCAATTGTTCCCTTTCTGCTGTCTGTTCCCTATCTGTGTGTATGCCTTTATCTGTCAATCACCTGTCTGTCTTTCACCTTCTGTTAGCCTTCTTGTCTCCAGTTTCTTCCCCATTCCCCTCCTCTTTGTGTGTTGTCTGTCCCTACCAGGGCTTAAAGTAGCTCTGGAGAGGTGGTGGAACTCATTTTCCCTGCCATCGACTCCCCTCCAATTAAGCAGAGGCAGGGGCGATGGTAGGGTGTTAGGCACCCCCCTGGAAACTACAAATTTATGCCCTAACCCCCATACTGTCTAAAGCAGGGGTGGGGAACCTTTTTTCTACCAAGGGCCATTTGGATATTTATAAAATCCTTTGGGGGCATACAAAAATGATCAACGTAAAAATTAGCCTGCCCCCAGTAGATATGCTCCCAGTAGTTATGCCCCAAGTCAGTAGTTATGCCCCCAGTAGATATACCCCCAGTCAGTTGTTATGCCCCAGTACATATGCACCCAGTCACTTGTTATGCCCCATTAGATATGCCCCCAGTCACTTGTTATGCCCCATTAAATGTGCCCCATTAGATATGCCCCCTAGTAGCGATGCTTACATACACACACACACATTAAAAGAAAAAAAAAAACACAATACTCACCAGCCCCACTCCTGCTTCCGGACTGTTGCCCTCCACCTGGCCACCCGCTCCTCAGACCTATGGGAGATACATCATGACATCTCTCCCATAGCACTGCACCATCACACATGCACACTGCCAGAGCTGGAAGCCAGAGCTCAGGAGTGAGCTCCTGCCTCCGGCTGCTGCTGAGGGGAAGAAGCTGGGCATCCGCTAGTAACAAAATCTCAGCTGGCGCCCGGCATCTCCCTCGGTTAGGTGAGCCTGGCCGGGCCGGATCAAGTGGCTCTGCGGGCCTTATACGGCCCACATGCCTGAGGTTCCCCACTCCTGGTCTAAAGGAACAGTGCGCGCCGAAGGTGGGCTTCACAAAAAAGGTGTGTGGCATCACATGGAAAGGGCATAATAGTACCCCCAATACAAATTATGCAACACAGTAGCACACTCTTATTGTCATTACACTGTACAAAGTGCCTCTATTTCATATTACACCACAGATTAGTGCGCCATATTCACGCTATGCTACACAGTAGCGCCCCTTTAATACATGCCCACAGTATCAGTGCCGCTTATATGCATAATAATACCCAAGGTAACAGTGCTGCTTATACACATAATAATGGGCACAATATCAGTGCTGCTTACATACATAATAATACCCATGGTATCAGTACCGTTTGTACACATAATAATGCCTATGGTATCAGTGCCGCTTATACACATAATGGGCAGTTTCAGTGCCGCTTATATAAATAATAATGCACACAGTATCAATGCCACTTATAAACACATAATGCCCACGGTAGCAGTGCCGCTTAAACACATAATAATGCCCACTGTAACAGTGGTGCTTATACACATACTGGGCACAATATCAGTGGCACTTATACACATACTGGGCATGGTATCAGTGCTGCTTGTATACATAATAATGCCCATGGTAGCATTGCCCCTTATACACATAATGCCCATGGTAGCAGTGCCGCTTATACACATAATGCCCGCGGTAGCAGTGCCGCTTATACACATAATGCCCACTGCAACAGTGCCGCTTATACACATAATGCCCACTGTAACAGTGCCACTTATACACATAATAATGCCCATTTTATCAGTGCTGCTTATACACATGTCCACGGAAGCAATGCCCCTGTTACACATAATATATGTCACCCCCACCCCACTTGCCTCATCTCTCAGTGGTGTCTGCTCTCAATGCGCCACAAGCTCCTTATTCCCTCCGCAGTCCAGCACCATTGGAGGCGGGATTGGGGGAGGCAGCTAAGGGCATCAGTCTAGTGCCGCCTGCCCACCGTCCCTTCTATTTGTGTGGGAGCTGCGTCTACACTACAGTGCTGCACTAAAGAATTCTCATGGAGGAAATTGAACTGAGAGTATTCCGTTTCTGCATACTTTTACATCCAGATCTCCATGTTCCACTGGCACTGCAGCTCTCAATCTTTAAAAAAATGTCCTGGAAACTGTAGTACCTGATAGTGGTACATGGAGATCTGTCTGACTGCGGAAATCAGGGCAGGCTCCATGTCACCATTTCTTCCAGCTTCTTCCCCCCTCCCTGCAGTCAGGCTGGCATTGCAGTCTGGTGGTGGCCGGGAGTGCAGTGCAGGCAGGGGTCAGAGTAGACTTATACCAGTGGCGGATCTAGACTTTATTTTTAGAGGGGGCGGTTTAAGAAGTATGGCTCCTCCACACATAGCTCCTCCCACTTTGTTATGCCCCTCCCATTTTCAATATTGAAAAAGACAGAGAGAGATGGGAGAAAAAGGGTTTTGACAGAAAGAGGGAGAGAGATAAAGAGGGAGAAAAAAGAAAGAGGGAGAGGTGATACAAATAAAGAGGGTGAGAGAGGGTTAAAAGAGACAGGCGGGGCAGAGAGAAAGAGAGAGACGTGAGACAGAGAAGGAGGATGAGAGATAAGTTATCGTGAGAAGGGGAGGTGGAGGTGAAAGAGAGGGTTGAAAGTGGGAGAGGGGGGGAGGGGAGAGAGAGCAGGGCAGAGAGAGAGAGCGGGTGGGGACAGAGAAAGAGAGAAAGAAAATATGAGAGAAATAAAGAGCAAAAGAGAGAGAAAGAATAAGAGAAAGAGAAGGGGTGAGAGAGAGGGGACGAGGGGAAAAGAAAGAAAGAAAGAAAGAAAAGGGGTGAGAGAGAGAGGGTTGAGAGAGAGAGCGAGGGGGTACAGGTGGCACTGTGTATCACGCTGTCCCCGCACCCCTGATACAGGAGTCACTGTGTGTGTGTCCCTTCAGTACAAGCAGCACTGTGTACCTTGGGTAGCAGCAGGTCCCCCTTCTCATCAGCAGTGGCTGTAGTGTGTCCCCTCTTCTGGTTTTTGTGGGATTGTGGTGTCGGGCAACAGCATCAGAGAGGGGAAGAAAAAGTGAGAGGAGGGGCGGAATTGGCTGGAATCCTCCTCCTGCTAGTACTGCGCTGACAGTGCTGCTGCATGCACCCTCATTGCACCATACTGCCGCAGGTCTCTGTTTACAAAAAAAAGTGTCATAAATAACTTGTGGGATGGAACGGGCCCATGTCTGTGTGCACCCGCCCCCCCTGGATCTGACAGTGCCTTCTGTCACCTCACACACAGCCTGCTCCCCCCAGCCACCACTCCCACACACACGCACAGCCTTTTACCTCCCCCCCCCCAGTCACCACACACAGCCTATTACATCCCAGTCACCACACACACGCACAGCCTATTACATCCCAGTCACCACACACACGCACAGCCTATTACATCCCAGTCACCACACACACACAGCCTGCTACATCCCAGTCACCACACATACACAGTCTGTTACCCCCCAACTCACCACACACACAGCCTGTTACCCCCCAAGTTACCACACACACAGCCTATCACATCCCAGTCACCACACACACAAAACTGCCTATTACATCCCAGTCACCACACACACACAGCCTGTTACCCCCATGTCACCACACACACAGCCTGTTACATCCCATTCACCACACACACGCACACGCACACATCCTGTTCCCTGGAGTCACCACCCTCCACACAAGCCCATATATACATGCATGCATACATACATATAACTCAAATGTTACCTCCAGGTCCCCACAACACAAAGGGAGGCAGGCAGGGGACGGGCCACACAGAGATGATCACTTGACCCCAGGCAAAGTTGGGGGCGTGACCAAATCACGGCCCCCCCGTGACCACGTCCCGTTTTTTTTTTTTTTAAACCCATAGCAAGCTGCAGACTGGAGCCCGGGTGAGGAGGTGGCAGCGCTGGAGTAAGGATCTGCCCCACTGTGCCCAGCACCAGCAAAAGTCAAAGTCGGCCCTAGTTTGTGTTATGGCTGGGGACGGCTCTGCTGCAGTACCTGCACCCACCACGGCCGCACAGTCTCTCCTCCTGAACGCGCCAAACTCTGGCGCAGACCTCCGCCTCCTCCTGTCAGCCGGGTAGGGCCGGTGGTCCCGACACATACTGAATTAGTTCAGTATGTCAGCCGGCGGGTGACGCGTGGGGGGGGGCTTAGCCACATATGAGAGGCGGCCCCACATGCCACTCGGCCCACCGGGGACCTCCCCGGTAAGAACAATGGCCAATCCGGGCCTGGTTACAGTGCACATAAATAATGTCCCAGAGCAGTGGTTCCCAAACTGGGATGCCTCAGGGCACTTGCAGGGGTGCCTTGGATTGGTGATCCTGGACCAATTCTAATTATGGGATCTATTCATGTAGCAGAGAAAAGCCCTGTATTGCGTTAAACAGGGCTTTTCTGTTTGTGTTATTCACGGAGCAGGTTACCATGGAGAATCCCTGACTTCGCCAGCGGCACCCCCGCTCCGCAGCGGCTGAATTGCATCACCACACTTTAGTACGGTGAGGCAATTCTGCCAATATCACCATACTTCAGCCACTGTAGCAGTATCACAGGTGCTGCCGCATGCGCAGTGGGGACCCACCGGCTGAATCTAACACCACAGAAGAGGACTGCCAGAGAAGACGCTGGAGCCCGAGATAACGCATTGCATCTCTGGAAGTCGGAGTAAACATGAATTGCTACTTATCAAAGCTGTACATCCCATCAAACTGATGTAATGTTTAGTAAAAAGTAACAAATCCATTTTTCATTTTCAAAATGAATAGACCCCTATGTACAGATGGAGCCACGCTAGCCGTGGCTCTGTCTGTGACTAGGTGCTCCCGCCTGTGTGCACCTAGTCACTGTGAGCATCTCCGTCTGGAGACGCTCTGTGCACTCCTGTCTGAAGCGGCTCTGTGCACTCCCGGGAGTGCACCCTGCGACTCCCGGGAGTGCGGGACTCCCGGGACTCCCTGCGACTCCCCTGCGGCTCTGTACACGCCGGGAGTGCACCCTGCGACTAGGCAGTCATGAATAAGGGAGGCTCCATCTGTATGGTTGGAATACATACGAGAGACTGACAGACCGGATGCCGGCTGTCACTATACTGACAGCGGCATTCCATCAGCCGGAATACCGGCTGTGATTCAGCGAGTCCCCTCACGGGCTTGCTGCGCTCACCACACTTCAGGCCCGGTGCCAAGCTTGGCTTGCCATAGGTTATATTCCCACTTGAGTGGTGGCGTGGATCCACCACCCGAGTGGGAATATGGGGCTTCAGTCGCCGGTATTCCACTGGCTGTCGGGATTACGGCGTCTGTATGCTGAATGTCGGGATCCCGACAACCGGTATATTAACTGCATCCCGTATGGTCAATGTGATAGGCAAAACCAGTGCTTGTGGCTGGAATCATAACATATGTGGACAAACAAGAAGTGAATCCTGTCACTCACCACATAATTGAACCTAAGGAAGACATATATAAACACAATTTATTTAATTTCATATTTTTTTCCCTGAATTTCTCAATAGGAAACCTTTGGCTTAGGGGTGCCGTTAAAAAGATTCTGATAATCTAGGGTGCTGTGATTCAAAAAAGTTTGGGAGCCATTGTGCTAGGGAGATCTGTCTGTACATTAATAGGTCTGAAGCTTAAAGCCACTAATTGGTTAAAAAGTTTGTACATACACATTACAGTAGTTGCTGATTATACATTGTACATATCTATTGTACAAATGCACACAATTTATTTCTTCCGTTAACATCAGTGCTTTGCAAATATAGCACATTTTGTTACACAAAGATTAAAAAAAACACTTTGATACATTGCTATATTATGGAAATTATGGATCAATTGTGTAATAGTTTACACAAATATTTCTTCCATGAAATTGCCTCATTTCTTCAGACAGACAGTTTGCATTCTCATGTGCTCCTGTTCTCAAGCCTCCTTCCTGTACAAATTGTCTTAGTACAAATTGAATTGATCTTCAAGAAGACATGACAGAAGGACTCCATTTACAGTACACTTAAAAGAATGGATGATTTTGGATGTCACAGACCTTAAATCGCTACATTGTTGTTCTATCAACTGTCTAGCTCAGCATTGTGTCCCTGTACCTCTGGTAGTCTTTGATTTGGCCAGCTGCCCAGTCAGCTTTGACACTATTTTTGTTTAGACCACTCAATTTCAATCTGCTGATCCAGAAAGTCTGTTGTGCTTAGATGAATTGTACACTGCTGCATTCATCCCTGGCGCTATCCTTCATGTGTCCATTCCAATACCACAATTACCAATGGGATCAGCGCAAACTCTGCTTTCATAGCAAAATGTTGTTGCTCAGCTAGTAACTTTGTGGGCTTTTTGTTGGCTTTTTTTGTTGTTGTTGAAAACCATTTACTATGACTGATTAGCTTAGCAAGTAGAGTATACTACTGTATACTGTATAAAAAAAATATAGGAATGCTGAGAAAAAAATATAAAAAGAATAAACTGTGGTCTATAGGCATAAACTCCAAAAATACCTTAAATTCGAATAATCCTATCTAAAAATACCTTTCATGTAGCTCAGACATTACATTTTTTCACTTCCTTAACACCATATCTAAGTATTTGCTATTATTGGGCTAATCCAATTCGCCGATTCACGATTTCCGCTTCTCAGACAATCAGCAAAATCTAACATGTCAGAAATCCCAGACTAAGAAAAAGTAAAATGGAAACCAGCACTAGCTGAATAGTAAATAGAAACTATAGGTGGATGGTTTGTAATTAATATAAAGTACAATATATTAAAAACAATATATAAAATAAAATGAAAAATACTATTAATACCCCAGTGCACTCAATACACAATGAGTATATCATATAATATATAATAACCCCTGTACAAAACTCCTTTATTTTATATATCATGCTCTGGCTAGGAACCTCACGAAATTGTTTCCATAGCAGGTCACCATAAGCAGCAAGATTTTACCAAGAAGCTGGTTGTATATTAACCAGTGAAATGCATTTAGCCTAAAACAATTCATCTTTTTGCCATCTGGACTTCCAGAAACTCTGCCCTGGTAAAATTTTGGACTGTTATTCTCCATTGGGAAACAAGTGCAGCATTTCAGATTACCTAGATTTCCCCTTCCGCAACTATATCAATTTACTGCTGAGAGACTACTGGGGACTGCCATTGCGTGGTACAATCTTGCCGCTATGGTGACCTCCTATGGACACAATGGTTTTTTCCATAAATCTAAATAATGGGTTAAATGATGTGGTACAGGTATGTTTGAGTGTTGTACAGATGAGACATGACACTTTAGTTATTGTCTGTAGCACACTCGTATTCCTCAGCGCTTTACAGAGGGTATTTGGCCATTCACATCAGTCTGTGGTGGGAATCAAGGGGGTAATTCAGAGTTGATCGCACACTGCAACTTTTTGCAGCCTGCGCGATCAACTAGACGCCGCCTAGGGGGGAGTGTTTTTTTTGCATAGCAAGGCTGCATTCACTTGTGCAGCCCTGCTGTGCAAAAAAAGTTTTGTGTAGAACAAGACCAGGGTAAGAGTTACTTACCCTGTGCAATCAATCCAGAATTGCAGGTCCTGGAATTGACATCAGACATCTGCCCTCCAAATGCCTGAACACGTCTGCGTTCGCCGCACCACTCCCAGAAAACAGTCAGTTGACGCCCCAGAATGCTTTCCTCCCGTCAATCTTGTTGCGATCGTGGCAGCGATCGCTTTCTTTGTTCATCTTGTCGTTGCACGGCGATGGCCATTGCTGGGAAACTATTGCTGGGAAACTATGCGCCTGCGCATTGCGGCCGCTGCGCATGCGCAGAACGATCCATTCGCAGAGCTGTGAAAAACAGCAGCGTGCGAACGGGTCGGAATGACCACCCAAATCCATGACCTCAGCGCTGTGCAGTATTGTTAACCATTTCAGAGTGGCTTCAAATGACATAAAAACATCTTTCAGGCATTTTAATGTGCCTCCATGTCATCTATAGGCTTTCATTTGCTAAAAAAAAAAACCCCTTGCTGGTTAACATTTTTCCACTGTTAATTAAAAATGCAAAAATTAACAATTAGATACCTTTAAAGAGACCTAAATATTTTACTTATGGCCACTAGCAGCCTTATATACTACCCAGCCATCTTTGGCCACTTCTAACTTAATGTGTGTAAAATCAGACATGCTTACTGCCGGGTATCCAATTGTCCGCGGTTATTTACCATGGATAATTGTATCGCCAGGGGCTATCCTAGTAGCCCCTGCCCCAATACCACTCTTATCAGGGGTTTGGTTTTGCCTGCCTCAAACAGGCACAGCCAAATCTGCAATAAGCAGGCTTTTTTCCAGCGATTGCGGATGCAAAAATACACAGGTCCGAGGCTTTTTGCAGTCGTTTTCATGTGCAACAATAGGATAGCAATGAAAAAATCTAATTTTTCATTAGTGCAAATTTTTTTAGCCTAAAAGTATAAAGCTGACTGTGTAATAACCTCCGCGTGTTGTAACTGTTATTTCAAATCTGTTTGCAGCAATACACTTTTCAGCAAATTCTAATGTTGTTTGACATGTTAAACGACCCCCTTTCCATTTGAATAAATGGACTTAGATTCAAGATGGACGATTTCAAGATGGCGCCCATGTTCGGTACATACCCTAAAAAATAGCCCACCTCACCCATACCTTACTGGAGTATTCAGTTTTCCCATTTCCTGCACAGTTTTTGAAACAAAAGGGTGTACTGCGACTTTTGAATCATCCTGTATACACACACACTTACATACTAGGGTTCATTTTTTTGTTGGGAGTCAATTAACCTACCACTGTGTATATATATATATATATATATATATATATATATATTCCTAGGTAAAATAGTGCCCAATACTGGATCAGTGAATAACAGTTTGTAATTCTGTTTAATAATACATGAAATTTTGTTAATAGAAGGAGATATACATATACCTCAATTACAATGATGCACAGGAAGAGGTTTCTAGGACAGAAATAATTTAGAGTAAAGATACTATGTAGCAACCTGCAAACTACTATTCATATATAGAACAGGAGCAATAATGTTTCTTTAGCTAATTGGGTGATACAACTGTTGCAACTAGTGCTCAGAATGCTACAAAGCAGAAGAGATCTCATCACTCCGGTTCTGTTCACATAATAAATAATCAAACATATATTAGTTGTTTAAGCCTAGCATTCTGGAATCCACTCGTGTGACCAGAACACTTAAGTGGCCTACCCCTAGCAGTATAGGGATCATGCCATGTTCGATCACATTTATGGATCCAGAGCTAGTCTAATATTTAACAGCATAATGCATGAATGTAAACACATTCATTGTATATAAAAAGGGAAAAACCAAAAAATTATGTGTCCATACGGTTAGAGCTATATAAAAACAATAGTTAAATGTATACCCGAAAACCTTACTGAGAATCAGACATATTAGAAGAATAAACGGACCCCAGTAGGTAAAAGAGAGGAAGAAAAAGGGGAAACATAGGCAACAACTCGTTAAGGGCAATGGGCAAATATGTAATGATTCTAAATAAATTCCAAGTCTATTGTCTCCTCAAGTCCTTGTGGCTTCAAAGATTCTAATTTTAGAATCCATGCTTCTTCTTGTTGACATAAGGTTCTAAAACGATCTCCTCCTTTCGGAGTAATGGCTAAATGTTCCAAATCCACCAGTTGAAGGCAAGATGGATTAACAGCATGGACTTCAACAAAGTGGCGTGAAACACTATGGTTCATGTAGCCATTTAGGATATTTCTCCTATGTTCCATGAAGCGTAGCTTCAAAGCCGTAGTGGTATGCCCCACATAGTATAGTTGACAAGAGCAGCGTAACAAATAAATTACAAAATGTGTACTGCAATTAATGAATAATTCAATCTTATACACTGCTTCAGAACAAGAAGAAGTAACTTGTTTAGTTTTGTTAGCTACATACTGTAGGTGGCAAGTGATGCACCTGGTATGATTGCACCTAAAAAAAAAACACAACCGTGGGGCCTATCAGTGTTTGTTGTCCCCTTAGATCCATGTTGTCACGTGATCTCTTAAAAAGACTACAGTATGTGCCAGTATTTTCTTCAGATTCCTAGCCTTTTTGAAGACAATAGTAGGATTCCTAGGTAAAATAGTGCACAATACTGGATCAGTGAATAACAGTTTGTAATTCTGTTTAATAATACATGACATTTTGTTAGCTTTAACATTAAATTTAGACTTAAAGACCAGATTATAGTCTCCATTGAATACCACCGAATAAGAGTCTCCACCCAATACCATCAACAGTGGTAACTATAATAAATATATGCCATAGCACTTTGGGACTTCCGGGGAATCCCTATGCAATCTGTATACTAGTAGAGCTGTTATACACACAAACACACATATATATATATATATATATATATATACATATATATATATATATATATATGGCTTGTGAGAAGAAACCAGCGTACACAGAGGAAGCCGAAGCAAGCACGTGGAGAATACACAAACTCCGCACAATTATGGCCATGGGGGGAATCAAACCCACAACATCAGTGCTGTGAGGCAGTAATGCTAACCATTTCACCATCTGTACTGCCCAAATATCCTTAACCTTAATACATACACTTCTATACAATTGCAGATTCTGTTCCCATGTCAAATTACCTCTTATGTTCTCGCATACAGTATTTGATCCACAAGTGGGAATCTAGTGCCTGGGCTAAGAGCTATTCAATGAATCTCTGCAACTAGCCCTGAGTCTGTATTTATCGCATATTTCTGCTTGCACCCTCTAATGTCGACTTTCTGACAAAGTCAACATCATGACTGTTGGAATACATACTATTACTGGCAGGCGGGATGCCGGCTGTCGAGATCGCTACAGCAGCATCTCGCCTGCCAGAATATTGACTTTTAACTTATTGCTCCTTCATTGACTTTAATACACTTTTGGAACTTTTGGGAGCACTGTGATTTCCCTTTACAAGAGTGTGCAGCCAAATAAAACTCTCCCCCCCCCCCCTCATTTTTTCAACCAACACATTGTATTGTCTGTTCAATGTATATATAAGTAACACAACATCGGGACATTGACTTCTCAGCCTCTCTACACATATTGTGTCAACTTCTCATTCTAGAACTGTAACTTTCACTCTGTGCTAGTTCTTTCCTTCTCACCTTCTCTGCATACATATACACACCAGGTGAGCGCCTGATACCATCCCCCATCACCTTCACCGGGGAACTATGTCAGACCATTAAACCCTACATAAGTGCCACACCTGCATTAGCTGCAGGATGTGTCACCTAATCTCCGCCTAATGTCGAGACCAGACCTTACCGTAAGATCGTTGCCCCCTAAAAATGTACAATCAAGAATAACGGGAACCCGAAACGGTTTGCCCAATGAAACAAATCCCTGAACCTGGCCCATCTACGACCTCTATGTCCAAGCCACCGGATGAGGCGTGCTTCTGGGAAGCGCAGATCTAACCGCATCCCTGGAAAAGAGCCAATAATAATATCAGTAATAAAAAGTTGAATAAAGTTGTTTCACAAGAAGGGGAATTATAAACTGTAACCTAACGTGGAGGGAAGGTGTGTGTGTGTGTGTGTGTGTGTGTGTGTGTGTGTGTGTGTGTGTGTGTGTGTGTGTGGTCGCCCAGCTTGACTTGAGGCAAAAAACACAAACCTTCTGCCAGTAACCATAATTAAAACTGATGGTAAAACAAAAAATTTCTCAAGGCCCCCAATAAGTGGGTAGCTCTAAATGCACCAGACCTCCACCTACCCAGTGCCCGGATATCAGAAGCAGCGCCAATGCGGAATGAGTGTGTCCCATAGTCGCCACGTGAAAGACCCAAATGCAGAATATATAATTTCAAAACCGAGCGGAATTAATAACTAGTAAGAGGTGAACCATCCATCTTGTGACGGAGGACGCAGGTCCAAATAAGTCCCAGCCGCAACTACAGCTCACTGCACCACAATTCCAGCACCACCATGATAGGAAACACTTCAAGCATATTCCCTATCATCCGACTCCGCACCTATTCCTCAGGCCACCGCTCCGCACACAATATCTACCAGCAAAGTAGGCCCCAAACCCTGAGGCCCCAGCTGCATCGGTAAACAATTGCAAAACGGTGTTAGAAATGGCTACCTCCTGCCACAGGCACACCCCATTAAATTGAAATAAAAACTCGTCCCAGATGGACAGGCCAATACAGATTTCCAGTGACAAACGCAAATTGTGTGGCCTCCTAATACTCACTGTTGCCCTCTCCAGCTTCCGGCAAAACACTCTGACCATAGGTATCACCCTGCAAGCAAAATTAAATAAACCCAAAAGAGATTGAGCCTGTTTAAGTGTAAGCTTACCCGCCGCCAACACAAATAAAATTTCACCATGGAGACAGTTAATCTTATCAGCAGGAAGCCTGCAGTTACCAGCCAAGGTATCGATCTCGATACCTAAATAGACCAGCGACTCCGCAGGACCCTCGGTCTTTTCCCTAGCAATTGGCACCCCAGAGGAAGCAAAAAGCTCTAGCGCACTCTCCAACAACCACTTGCAGCGATCTGAACCTGGCGGACCTACTAACTAAAAATCGTCTAAACAGTGGGTTATTCCGACCTCTCCAGTAACCTCCCGCAAACACCATTGCAGGAAGGTACTGAAATGCTTGAAATACACGCAGGAAATAGAGCAACCCATGGGCAGGCCCCTAGCCACATAAAACCCATCGTCCAACTTAACCCATGTACTTAAAAGCAGACGGATGCAGAGGAAGTAATCGAAAAGCAGATTCAATATCCATCCTGCACAATAAAACCCCATGACCGAAAGCCCGAACTATATCCAAAGCCATTTCAAAAGATAAATAAGACACCCAGCAATATACGAACACAATGACATCGTTCACTGAAGCTCCCCTAAGGCAAGACAGATGCTGAATGAGCCTAAATTTCCCTTTCACCTTTTTAGGCACCACACCCACCGGTGACAGTACCAAATCGGGAATAGGGGCAACCCTGAAAGGGCCGACCATTTTGCCCAAGGACACTTCTGCCTGAAGTTTTTCCTTAAGGATACCCAGAAATTCCAACGCTGATCGCAGATTCTTAACAGGATCTTGCCTAACCAACCCGGAAATCAGCAATGTAAACCGCACGGAAAAACCTGAACGCAAAAACTCTGCATCCGCCTGAGATGGGTATGCCTGCAACCAAGGAAGCAGAGCGGTTATTCTAATCAGGGTGGGAGCCCTATCCAAAAACAGGGGCTGCGGGACCGCGACTTTGCCTCGCCATGGGTGTGGCTCCACCTCCCTTACCAATGGGCTTGGGACAGTCCTTAATGGCGTGGCCACTCCCACATCTAGTGCAGGAGTGCTGAAAATGACACTTCACCCCCAAAGTGCACTGCCCGTTATTAAAGGCAAAGCACTTACCGTGACCAGCCCTTGAGGATCCCGATCGGTTCCCATAGGGCCGATTCACAGACTGTTTGGACCAGATCTTAGCACCCCCTTCGCTAGATGTACCCGCAGCCTGAGTGATTTCAACCTATAACTCCACATCCTTCTTACCAAAATCATAAATCTCACGACTGTGCTGCTTGCGCTTGAAATCCTCATTGTATTTTCGCCAAGTGAAAGTTGTGAAACCTTTGTATGAGAAAAACAGCTGATGATTCAAGTACTGGCAACACACCAAATTCATAGACCCATCAGGCCGCATCTCCAAATAACAAGGCAAAAAAATGAACATGCCCCGCACCCAATTATGATAGATCAAAAAGAAATCCCCGCTACCTTTGCCTTTCTTTCAAGCTGCCAGCAACGCTTTCCTATCATGGCTCGTGAGTGCAAAGATATTGATATAACTCCCCTTCCATATCCTATCCCTGACCCTGGGTCGTAGACCACGCTGCACAGTAGTGTTTGCGCAGGTAACAGTGTCCAACTTGACGGACACCTGAGAAGAGTCGGAGGTGGGAGTCTGGCAGCGTATGCAGTGATCTGCTTTCATCTCTGAATAAGGTTTTGAATCTGGTTGTTTCCCATTCCCATCTCCATTCACATAATTCGTTAAGGAGTAAGTTGCTAGAACTTTATGCCTTTACCCACTGAGAAGTCAAAGATTTAGAGATTGTCCCTTTTTCTGAAACCCATCAGGATGCAATGGTTTTTGTTATCTGTATTTATTATTACTTTTCTTTATGTGTAACAAATCTGCACCTGAAACTGTTACCTGGCTGACCGGTGATGCCATAATTGTATCCTTACCACTCATGGCCAGTATTGCGGTGAATCTCGGGTGCTGCAGTGATTATTTTTGACAACTAGTGTCACGACCACCGGCCGATTCTCCAGATACACCAATACGAGAATCGCCATGTGTGACTACTGGATTACTTTATACCCGAAACTGCCACTAGCAAGAAGATTTTAGCGACTTAACACAAGGCCGTCTTCGCTTCGGCCTACACACACAATTATTAATACGTCACAAAATGATAGCATGGACCATGAGGCCTTTGGGCATAAGAACACAGACCAGAACTAAAAACTTAATTTCAAGAATATCTTCAGAGCTTCAGTTACCAAAAAGAGTTACAAAGATTATGAGAAATATTTAAAAGTACACACCGATTAGGATACAATTTCAAATAAAACAAAAGGGAGAATAATTTCAGAAAACCTAACTTATTCAGCAGTAGGTGAGCCTTCTGTGTGGAGGGATTTCACAATATAAGATATACGGTGCATTCCCAGCTCTTGGTTGTTCCTTATTGGGGTTATGCTACAGTCCGCCTGGTATTAATGTGTCTGATGAGAAATTGTTACTGAACCAAATTGAAAGAGCAGCAGGAGTAGGAGACATAGTAGTGATGGGAGACTTTAACTATCCCGAGATAAACTGGAAAATCAATTCATGTGATACTGCTAGGGGCAATATGTTTTTAAACATGCTAAATGATAATTACTTAGTTCAATTAATCGAGGAACCAACTAGGTACAATGCAATCTTAGACCTGGTGTTAACTAACAATGGGGAATTGGTATCAAATATTGAAGTAGGAGAGCCCACAGGTAACAGCGACCACAATATGGTCACATTCAATATCAGTTTTCATAAGCAGTCCTATACTGGCTCAACTAGGACTCTGAACTTTAGCAAAGCCAACTTTGACATGATGAAGGAAGCGTTAAGGGACATTGAATGGGAAATTCTGTTACAAGGAAAAAATACTACAGAGAAATGGGATGTATTAAAATCACTACTAATTAATAATACTCGTAAATTTATTCCCACCAGCAGCAAAAAAAGGAATAAAAATCCCAAACCAATGTGGTTTAACAAAAATATAAATATAAAGGAATTAATGGACAAAAAAAGACGAGCATTTAAAAAATACAAATCTGAGGGGGATGCAGAGTCATTTTAGCACTAAGGACTATAAGGACTGTAACAAAATATGCAAAAAAAGGAATAAGAGCGGCTAAAGTAGAAACTGAAAGACTAGTAGCAAAGGAAAGCAACGCGAATCCCAAATGTTTTTTTAAGTACATCAACAGTAAGAGACTAAAGAAGGAGACTCTAGGCCCTTTAAAGGACAAGAGGGGAGTCTTAATCAAAAATGATAATGACATAGCAAACAAACTAAACAAGTTTTTTCAACGGTATTTACCAGAGAGGACCAAATGCTAGGTCTAACACAAAATCTCAACAAAGATAATGTCCCACTGCTAAATGCTTATTTGTGTGAGGATGTAGTCTGTGACCGATTAAGAAAGTTAACGATTAATAAGTTACCTGGTCTCGATGGAATTCACCCGAGGGTTCTTATGGAGCTGCACGCTGAACTACCAAGACCTCTATTTTTGATCTCCGTGGATTCGGTTAAATCGGGTATGGTTCCCAAAGACTGGCGTATAGCAGAGGTAGTGCCGATATTTAAAAAGGGGAGCAAAGCTGAACCAGGTAATTATAGTTAGTCTTACAGCTATAGTGGGGAATGTATTGGAAGGTATTCTAAGGGACAGCATTCAAAAGTTCCTTCAAGCAAAAAAGGTCATTAAAAGGAACCAACATGGATTTGTGAAGGACAGATCATGTCAGACCAACTTACTTGCCTTTTATGAAACAGTAAGGGCGAACCTGGATCAGGGTGAGGAGGTGGATATAATCTTTTTAGACTTTGCCAAAGCTTTCGACACTGTACCACACATGCGTCTTATCTATAAGTTACAAGAAATAGGGCTAGGGAGCACAATATGCACTTGGGTCAGTAATTGTTTAGATAATAGGGAGCAGCGCGTTGTGGTCAATGAATCATTTTCAAATTGGACTAAAGTACTAAGTGGTGTGCCACAAAGGTCTGTACTTGGACCACTTTTGTTCAACATTTTCATCAACGACCTAACAGTAGGTCTAGAGAGCATGGTGTCAATTTTCGCAGACGGTACCAAATTGTATAAGGTTATAAATACGGAGGGTGATGCTGAGTTTCTTCAGAACGACCTAACTAAACTGGAAGCATGGGCAGCAAAATGGAGAATGAGATTCAACACAGACAAGTGTAAGGTAATGCACTGTGGGGGCAAGACCAAAAATTACACCTACATACTAAATAGGGTTATATTAGGGGATTCTGTACTGGAAAATGACTTAGGGGTTCACATAGATAACAAATTAAGCAGCAGTACCCAAAGTAGGAGTGCAGCAAAGAAGGCTAATAAGATATTAGCATGCATAAAACGGGGAATTGATGCAAAGGACGAGAGTATTACACTCCCATTATATAAATCACTAGTGAGGCCAGATCTTGAATACTGTGTGCAATTTTGGGCACCATATTACAAAAAGGATATCCTGGAGCTAGAAAAGGTTCAGAGGCGTGCGACCAAACTAATTAAGGGTATGGAGACGCTGGAATACGAGGAAAGGCTTGCAAGGCTAGGCATGTTTACATTAGAAAAGAGGAGACAAAGAGGGGACATGATCAACATCTACAAATATATAAGGGGTCAATACACAGAGCTTGGAGGGACCTGTTTTCTATAAGATCAGCACAGAGAACATGTGGTCACTCACTTAGGTTAGAGGAGAGGAGTTTCCGCACATTGAGGCGAAAAGGTTTTTTTTACAGTAAGGACAATACGTGTTTGGAATTCCCTGCCTGAGAGAGTAGTAACTGCAGACTCAGTCCACACCTTTAAGAATGGGTTACATAAATTCCTATTGGATAAAGATATTCAGGGTTATGGTACGTAGGCACGCATTATAGTTAATTTAACTAGTCCTAACATAAAAATAACTAGTCCTATAATAAGACTGCACAGGAGACCACAAATAGGTTGAACTCGATGGACAATTGTCTTTTTTCAACCTTAGTTACTATGTTACTATGTAGTTCATAGTTGGGATGAGTTCATCATTGTGTTATATCTCAGCTCCAGTATAATTATCCCAGCATAGGAGTCTGTCAAAGTAAACTGCTATCACAGTAGTCTTTATCATTTGTAGTATGCAACATAGCCTTTGAACTTTTTGTTAAAAATGAAGTAGCTTCCATGCAATTGATGCAAACTGGCCAGCAATGTGTTCCTCTTAATTAAATTGTGAATACATTGCTTATGCTAATGTTGTGGGGCTGTCGTACCTGCTGTAACGTAATCCTTAAAAGATTAAATGAAAGGGTCTTGCAATGACTAAACTAAGCTCTTTAAGACTGTAAGACACCGTAAGGGTGTATGCCTGCAGGAGCTGCTTCCTTATACGACTGCTACCAAGAACCTATTCCATTCCCTACTGGTAATACCTATTAGCTATACCAAACAGTCTGTTCTATCTAAACTAGTTCATTTAAACTTTTTAATTTGTTGCCATGCTGGATATGCTACTCCAGTAAAATGGACTTGAAACTAATTTTAAACTGTGTTTGTTAAGAACATTAGACAAAGGAATGGAACAATGACAGAATAAGGTGTCCTAAAATAATATTGTATTATATTATTCCAAACAAAATACATGTTAATTTTTATGGGAAGGGAAGACACTGTTTATTTCACATAGCAAATATACTGTACACAGGCATTAAATAAACTACTAGAAAAGTTGTTTGAGGACTGTTTTCAGATCTTGACATATTATACTTTTCAATCTAAAATTTTGATTGCATTTGCTTCACCATAATTCTAAAATAATATATTTTCTATGTCACTAGATTTGCCGAAAAATGAATGGGGTTCGATTTACTTGCTGTAAAAGTGCCAAGGACCGGACATCTATGTCAGTTACTTTGGAGCAGTGCTCAATCTTAAGAGATGAACATGACCTTCACAAGGACTACTTCATCAAGGCCCTTGACTGCATGAGAAGGTGTGTATGGATAGTTGTATTGTTACAGCACCTCTGTTAATTGTACCAATTAGTAGGGTAACCATCATTTAGTGACACAGAAAATGCATATTGTAAATTGTAACCATTAGAGGTGAGATCTACTAAAGTTTGGGATTCTAGGGGGTTTTCAGATCTAAACTGCTGATTTACAATTCAGATTTGCAAATCACTAATGATGATAGCAGATGCAAAAAGCCTGATTTTACTTTGCGGTTTGCCTATGTGGAGTTCCTGGTGAGTTGTACGTTGCCTTTCTGACAGGCTCACTTGTATTACACTAAAACAAAGTTTTTAAAAAAAATGAACTTTTCCCTCCCTTACATTCTTGAGACCAGCCTACTCAGCTTAGCCTTGATGGCGGGTGCCCATAAAAATATTCACTCCATAAAAATATGATTATCAGGTGATACAGTTGCTCACCTTTGTAACTTTATTACATACAGTACTTGCCTAGTCTCCCGGAATGTCTTGAAGACTCTCCAATTGTTTGGGAGTTCTTCTGGACTTCTGAGATAGCACTGTACTTATAGTATATATGAGGTGGGCTGGAGTGCCACACAGAAAAAAGATAAAATGCAGATGAACGCTCTAAACACTAAGAACACTGGTAATCAGAATAATTATAGTAAACTCTGCAATTTATCATGGAGTAAAATTGGCAAAAATTATGGTCCCGCCTAGCATGGCCAGGTGACCGCATCAGGTGGGTCCCTAACCGCCCCAAGTGATCACACTAGTGAGAAGTAGCAGTGTTAAAAGGTGTTACATTAATAAGAAGTAGCTAAAAGGGTTACATAACTGAGAAGTAGTAATTAGGGTTTTAACATTTTTTACATTTGGAAAAGGCAGTTTAGGTGCTAAAAGTGTTAGATTAAGTGTTATAATAATGATGCCCCGAACCCAACCAGAACAACCCAGGGGGCCCACGCCTCAAACCCATTCCTAATACTGACATCCTATATAAATTTACCCAGGACTTACCATTCATAGTGCCTATATGTAGTCTGCAAATGCTAGAACCCTATACTAATTAAAGTACCCAAGGGCAGGTGGGAGGGGTGTTAGTCCAAGCGGAAGGAGTCTCCGTTTTCAAGTGTACACACATGTACAGTAAACAGTATATAATATATTTGGTGGATGGCCCGGACTGCACATACTCATTCTAAACATAATAAGAGGTGCTACCATGCTGAGACTTGTAGTACCACACATCGAGCTTAGCCTTTATAGCGGGGGCCCATACAAATATTCAAAGAACATGATTATCAGGTTATACAGTATCTCAACTTTGTAATTTTAGCACATACTTGCCTAGTGTCTCAGAATGTCTATAAGACTCTCCAGTTGTGTAGGAGTTCTTTTGGGCTCCTGAGATAGCACTTTACTTAGCTAGAGAAAGCCAATTTCAATAATTTTGAATGCTATTGCTTCAATATGGCACCTTCTCCTGGCCATATGATACCTGGCAGGGAATTCAGTTGTTTTCTAAGTTGTGATAAATAATGGATGCCCAATGTTGCAATTCAATTTTTTGGTGTCCACTTTAATTATCGCACTTATCGTGCCCAATTAGACAGGGTTTAGCAAGATAAATTGTCTAAACCAGACTAAACTAATGGACTCGACAGGAAAAGTGCTTTATGGGTGCTCAAACAGCCGACTTTTCGCACATTTCAGCTTGCCACCTCCAGGGGCTGCGAGCTGAAATGTGCAACCATGGCTATTCATGCCTGAATGGAGCAACAATTGAATTGCTCTATCGATCACAACTAACAGTCGTATTAAAAACTATTGAATTATGCCCTGGAATCAAGGCATTGTGAAATAGGGGTTGGGCTACGATAGCATACTACAGATGCTATTGTCTCTCGGAGATCCTTGAGGTTCTAGAGATGGGCAAATATGCTTTAGTATAAAACTGCTCTCTTATAATTTTATTCACTGGACAGTGAGCTGCAAGATGTTATATGACATGTTTATTATAGACTTCCATTTTATTACAATCATATAAAATAATTCAGATGATTTTATGTATAAAGTGACACTACCTGTCCACGTGTTGGTTGAAGTTTGGTTTATGATGAAATGTATTGTTTCTGATGTATATATTGTAGTATTAAAACAAAACAATATATTGTACTGTAATAAAAAGAAACGTTATTTATAAATTGGTTCAAATTATAATCAAAATATAGGGCCTTTATTATATTATAAAAAAAAATGATTCATCCATCTTACTCTTCCTGGAAATGTTCATTCAAGCCTTACTTTTTTAACATAAAGAGAGGGACAGTTATATAACAACTACAGTAACGTCAGTATTCTGTTTGAACATCATTAATAACCTTGATCATTTGGAGAACGAATTGTTATGGCTTTTGTAGTAGTGCACAATTACAGTTTCTCTCTCATGTTCTCTAACTTCTAGAAAAGAGTACTGTAGATCAGGACTAACACTTTTTTCCTGGGGAAAAAAATGAACTACTGGAATTATCATCTTTAAATTTACCATTAATTATCAAAACCACTGCTATAGAATTTCTTACCAGTTGCTTGTGAAGCAATGACTGTGGTAGCACTGGGGGCTATGTAACAGGAAGAGCAGAGATTGTCTGCTAAAAGCTGGTCACAGAATCACAATTAAGGATAACATACTCTAATACATTTATAAAACCTTTTTCACATTTGAATATATTATAACCTGGAATTAATTTGAATATAGTATTTAAAATAAATTCTGAAAAATATTAATGACTTATTGGTAAAAATATTGAAATTGTTAAACCACTTTGATGCCTTTAGCTGATATAGATAAATAGTAGGAGCTAATCGCAGCCGCACATTGGCTTTATGTAACCGTAAACCACTTGCCTGGCAGGGGTGGCTGCTGGAAGATAATCTACCAGCAGCCGCCAGTCTCAGAGGGAACTCCTAGCTCCTTTCACCCATGGCTCCTCCCCCAGTGTCTGCCAGTCACTGCCAGGTGCAGTGATCGGCCAGCCCAGTGGCACCTCCCAACTGGCAGTTGCAGGAAGGAGCAGCCACCAGTGGTTAAGGGACCTAGAGCTATCAGCGACAACCCAAGGTTCTAGTGAGTAAATAAGAAGTGTTTTTTTGGGACTTTCCCCTTCCACTCCTTTGAATTTTTTCCCTAATTTTTCCCTGTATAATGATCATTAAATATATACATTTCTGCAGCGGGGTACACTGGTATTCCACAGGGAATAACATTGGGGTGTAGAGTTGGATCTTGATCCGAGGCACCAACAGGCTAAAAACTTTGACTTCCCAGGATGCACCGCACTGCCTCCTCTATATAACCCCTCCTCCGTGCACAGGAGCTCAGTTTTAAAGTTGGTGCCTGCAGTGCAGGTCACTAACATAGGGGGCTGCCTTAGGCAGCCCTGAAGACTTTAAAGAAAGTTCTTACTATGCTACTGAGCCGCAGCACTTCTATGTCTGGGAGACATGCCATTCTGCGGCTCCATCACCTCCCCTTTGTGGTGCTGTATACTCCTGTGGCCTGGTTCCTGGGTACTTACAGCGGAGATGCACCAGTATTCTGGCACACCGCCACTGCTCATCTCCAGGATCGCGTGGCTGCAGGACTTGGGGAGGAGGTATGAGGGTCCCCTAGGGGGACCCGCTGGGTACAAATCGCGATTTGCGCGCAGCCCATGGAAGATGGACGGAGCGGATGGCGTGGACACTGTACTGCTCAGGGACCCCACTATATCCACCAGGGCAGTAGACGGAGCACAGGCATTTCTTTTAGGCTCCTTAAGTTACCGGTGGTGAAGTCCAGCATTGTGGTGATAGAGCACTGCCTGTAGCCCCTCCCTTTCACTTTCCCCTCACTCCCTGCTGAGACCTGGCTCCATTTTTGCTAAAGGGCTGCTCTCTATGGGATTGCTGGATGCTGTCTCCTCTGTATAGCCGCCTGTTCCAGCGCCATGCTTATACAGGACACCTGAGTATTCTACCTGTCTTTTGACTGTGTTAGTTAAGAAATAAGTGTGTTATTGACAGATTAGGTGGTACAATTATTCTGTGATATACATCCAGTACTGCTGTGAATTGTTATATCTCTCTGCATATACATATCTGCTATGCAGTATTATTGTTGTGTACATTATTCCTGCATTGTGTTTGTGACTGAGTGTGCTATATAGCTACTGCGTGTGCTCTCCTTTTAAAGTGTATCACACCCTTGCTATCACTATATTCTGAACCCTGTGAGGATAAGTGCGTCAGGGTCCACATTTATTTGTATATAAATTTACATATATAGTGCTACACAGTCTATACATCTTGTATTTTGTCTGTGTATTTCACTCACCCCATACCGATTAATTTCTCTGTTTGTGTCCTGCTTTTATTAGCACATAAACCAGGGGATTGCGGTATTACTATTGTCTGGCTATATGTACTGTGTGCCCCATGGCTACATTCCTCATAATGTCTTCCACACAGGGTGGAAATTCCATGGACGCTCCTGTATCAGGCAGTGCTGCTCCCACAGATTTACCGGGAGTGGTACCTGCTGCTGGGGATGTGGGTACTGGGTCCCTTACATCTCCCACTCCACCTGTGGCCCCCGTGGCCAACCAAGAGCCACCGTGGGCCACCTTTTCTTGTATGTTAAATACTTTGGTAACACGTCTTATGCCCCCTCTGGGACTTCCTGTGCCATTTCAGTCACAAATTGTCCCTGCAGCAAATCCGCTTTGGGCGGACACACTATCTAACCAGATAAAGGGTTTGAATAAATCCTTGGTTAAACAGAAGTCTACACTAGTGATGAGCGCCTGAAATTTTTCGGGTTTTGTGTTTTGGTTTTGGGTTCGGTTCCGCGGCCGTGTTTTGGGTTCGACCGCGTTTTGGCAAAACCTCACCGAATTTTTTTTGTCGGATTCGGGTGTGTTTTGGATTCGGGTGTTTTTTTCAAAAAACCCTAAAAAACAGCTTAAATCATAGAATTTGGGGGTCATTTTGATCCCATATTATTATTAACCTCAAAAACCATAATTTCCACTCATTTTCAGTCTATTCTGAATACCTCACACCTCACAATATTATTTTTAGTCCTAAAATTTGCACCGAGGTCGCTGGATGACTAAGCTAAGCGACCCTAGTGGCCGACACAAACACCTGGCCCATCTAGGAGTGGCACTGCAGTGTCACGCAGGATGTCCCTTCCAAAAAACCCTCCCCAAACAGCACATGACGCAAAGAAAAAAAGAGGCGCAATGAGGTAGCTGTGTGAGTAAGATTAGCGACCCTAGTGGCCGACACAAACACCGGGCCCATTTAGGAGTGGCACTGCAGTGTCACGCAGGATGTCCCTTCCAAAAAACCCTCCCCAAACAGCACATGACGCAAAGAAAAAAAGAGGCGCAATGAGGTAGCTGTGTGAGTAAGATTAGCGACCCTAGTGGCCGACACAAACACCGGGCCCATCTAGGAGTGGCACTGCAGTGTCACGTAGGATGTCCCTTCCAAAAAACCCTCCCCAAACAGCACATGACGCAAAGAAAAAAAGAGGCGCAATGAGGTAGCTGTGTGAGTAAGATTAGCGACCGTAGTGGCCGACACAAACACCGGGCCCATTTAGGAGTGGCACTGCAGTGTCACGCAGGATGTCCCTTCCAAAAAACCCTCCCCAAACAGCACATGACGCAAAGAAAAAAAGAGGCGCAATGAGGTAGCTGTGTGAGTAAGATTAGCGACCCTAGTGGCCGACACAAACACCGGGCCCATCTAGGAGTGGCACTGCAGTGTCACGTAGGATGTCCCTTCCAAAAAACCCTCCCCAAACAGCACATGACGCAAAGAAAAAAAGAGGCGCAATGAGGTAGCTGTGTGAGTAAGATTAGCGACCGTAGTGGCCGACACAAACACCGGGCCCATTTAGGAGTGGCACTGCAGTGTCACGCAGGATGTCCCTTCCAAAAAACCCTCCCCAAACAGCACATGACGCAAAGAAAAAAAGAGGCGCAATGAGGTAGCTGTGTGAGTAAGATTAGCGACCCTAGTGGCCGACACAAACACCGGGCCCATCTAGGAGTGGCACTGCAGTGTCACGCAGGATGTCCCTTCCAAAAAACCCTCCCCAAACAGCACATGACGCAAAGAAAAAAAGAGGCGCAATGAGGTAGCTGTGTGAGTAAGATTAGCGACCGTAGTGGCCGACACAAACACCGGGCCCATTTAGGAGTGGCACTGCAGTGTCACGCAGGATGTCCCTTCCAAAAAACCCTCCCCAAACAGCACATGACGCAAAGAAAAAAAGAGGCGCAATGAGGTAGCTGTGTGAGTAAGATTAGCGACCCTAGTGGCCGACACAAACACCGGGCCCATCTAGGAGTGGCACTGCAGTGTCAGGCAGGATGGCCCTTCCAAAAAACCCTCCCCAAACAGCACATGACGCAAAGAAAAAAAGAGGCGCAATGAGGTAGCTGACTGTGTGAGTAAGATAAGCGACCCTAGTGGCCGACACAAACACCGGGCCCATTTAGGAGTGGCACTGCAGTGTCACGCAGGATGTCCCTTCCAAAAAACCCTCCCCAAACAGCACATGACGCAAAGAAAAAAAGAGGCGCAATGAGGTAGCTGACTGTGTGAGTAAGATAAGCGACCCTAGTGGTCGACACAAACACCGGGCCCATTTAGGAGTGGCACTGCAGTGTCACGCAGGATGTCCCTTCCAAAAAACCCTCCCCAAACAGCACATGACGCAAAGAAAAATAAAAGAAAAAAGAGGTGCAAGATGGAATTGTCCTTGGGCCCTCCCACCCACCCTTATGTTGTATAAACAAAACAGGACATGCACACTTTAACCAACCCATCATTTCAGTGACAGGGTCTGCCACACGACTGTGACTGATATGACGGGTTGGTTTGGACCCCCCCCAAAAAAGAAGCAATTAATCTCTCCTTGCACAAACTGGCTCTACAGAGGCAAGATGTCCACCTCATCATCATCCTCCGATATATCACCGTGTACATCCCCCTCCTCACAGATTATCAATTCGTCCCCACTGGAATCCACCATCTCAGCTCCCTGTGTACTTTGTGGAGGCAATTGCTGCTGGTCAATGTCTCCGCGGAGGAATTGATTATAATTCATTTTAATGAACATCATCTTCTCCACATTTTCTGGATGTAACCTCGTACGCCGATTGCTGACAAGGTGAGCGGCGGCACTAAACACTCTTTCGGAGTACACACTTGTGGGAGGGCAACTTAGGTAGAATAAAGCCAGTTTGTGCAAGGGCCTCCAAATTGCCTCTTTTTCCTGCCAGTATAAGTATGGACTGTGTGACGTGCCTACTTGGATGCGGTCACTCATATAATCCTCCACCATTCTTTCAATGGGGAGAGAATCATATGCAGTGACAGTAGACGACATGTCCGTAATCGTTGTCAGGTCCTTCAGTCCGGACCAGATGTCAGCATCAGCAGTCGCTCCAGACTGCCCTGCATCACCGCCAGCGGGTGGGCTCGGAATTCTGAGCCTTTTCCTCGCACCCCCAGTTGCGGGAGAATGTGAAGGAGGAGATGTTGACAGGTCGCGTTCCGCTTGACTTGACAATTTTCTCACCAGCAGGTCTTTCAACCCCAGCAGACTTGTGTCTGCCGGAAAGAGAGATCCAAGGTAGGCTTTAAATCTAGGATCGAGCACGGTGGCCAAAATGTAGTGCTCTGATTTCAACAGATTGACCACCCGTGAATCCTTGTTAAGCGAATTAAGGGCTCCATCCACAAGTCCCACATGCCTAGCGGAATCGCTCCGTGTTAGCTCCTCCTTCAATGTCTCCAGCTTCTTCTGCAAAAGCCTGATGAGGGGAATGACCTGACTCAGGCTGGCAGTGTCTGAACTGACTTCACGTGTGGCAAGTTCAAAGGGCATCAGAACCTTGCACAACGTTGAAATCATTCTCCACTGCGCTTGAGACAGGTGCATTCCACCTCCTATATCGTGCTCAATTGTATAGGCTTGAATGGCCTTTTGCTGCTCCTCCAACCTCTGAAGCATATAGAGGGTTGAATTCCACCTTGTTACCACTTCTTGCTTCAGATGATGGCAGGGCAGGTTCAGTAGTTTTTGGTGGTGCTCCAGTCTTCTGTACGTGGTGCCTGTACGCCGAAAGTGTCCCGCAATTCTTCTGGCCACCGACAGCATCTCTTGCACGCCCCTGTCGTTTTTTAAATAATTCTGCACCACCAAATTCAAGGTATGTGCAAAACATGGGACGTGCTGGAATTTGCCCATATTTAATGCACACACAATATTGCTGGCGTTGTCCGATGCCACAAATCCACAGGAGAGTCCAATTGGGGTAAGCCATTCCGCGATGATCTTCCTCAGTTGCCGTAAGAGGTTTTCAGCTGTGTGCGTATTCTGGAAACCGGTGATACAAAGCGTAGCCTGCCTAGGAAAGAGTTGGCGTTTGCGAGATGCTGCTACTGGTGCCGCCGCTGCTGTTCTTGCGGCGGGAGTCCATACATCTACCCAGTGGGCTGTCACAGTCATATAGTCCTGACCCTGCCCTGCTCCACTTGTCCACATGTCCGTGGTTAAGTGGACATTGGGTACAGCTGCATTTTTTAGGACACTGGTGACTCTTTTTCTGAGGTCTGTGTACATTTTCGGTATCGCCTGCCTAGAGAAATGGAACCTAGATGGTATTTGGTACCGGGGACACAGTACCTCCAACAATTCTCTAGTTGCCTCTGCAGTAATGATGGATACCGGAACCACGTTTCTCACCACCCAGGATGCCAAGGCCTCAGTTATCCGCTTTGCAGTAGGATGACTGCTGTGATATTTCATCTTCCTCGCAAAGGACTGTTGGACAGTCAATTGCTTGGTGGAAGTAGTAAAAGTGGTCTTACGACTTCCCCTCTGGGATGACCATCGACTCCCAGCAGCAACAACAGCAGCACCAGCAGCAGTAGGCGTTACACGCAAGGATGCATCGGAGGAATCCCAGGCAGGAGAGGAATCATCAGAATTGCCAGTGACATGGCCTGCAGGACTATTGGCATTCCTGGGGAAGGAGGAAATTGACACTGAGGGAGTTGGTGGGGTGGTTTGCGTGAGCTTGGTTACAAGAGGAAGGGATTTACTGGTCAGTGGACTGCTTCCGCTGTCACCCAAAGTTTTTGAACTTGTCACTGACTTATTATGAATGCGCTGCAGGTGACGTATAAGGGAGGATGTTCCGAGGTGGTTAACGTCCTTACCCCTACTTATTACAGCTTGACAAAGGGAACACACGGCTTGACACCTGTTGTCCGCATTTCTGTTGAAATAGTTCCACACCGAAGAGCTGATTTTTTTGGTATTTTCACCAGGCATGTCAACGGCCATATTCCTCCCACGGACAACAGGTGTCTCCCCGGGTGCCTGACTTAAACAAACCACCTCACCATCAGAATCCTCCTGGTCAATTTCCTCCCCAGCGCCAGCAACACCCATATCCTCCTCATCCTGGTGTACTTCAACACTGACATCTTCAATCTGACTATCAGGAACTGGACTGCGGGTGCTCCTTCCAGCACTTGCAGGGGGCGTGCAAATGGTGGAAGGCGCATGCTTTTCACGTCCAGTGTTGGGAAGGTCAGGCATCGCAACCGACACAATTGGACTCTCCTTGTGGATTTGGGATTTCGAAGAACGCACAGTTCTTTGCGGTGCTACTGCTTTTGCCAGCTTGAGTCTTTTCATTTTTCTAGCGAGAGGCTGAGTGCCTCCATCCTCATGTGAAGCTGAACCACTAGCCATGAACATAGGCCAGGGCCTCAGCCGTTCCTTGCCACTCCGTGTGGTAAATGGCATATTGGCAAGTTTACGCTTCTCCTCCGACAATTTTATTTTAGGTTTTGGAGTCCTTTTTTTACTGATATTTGGTGTTTTGGATTTGACATGCTCTGTACTATGACATTGGGCATCGGCCTTGGCAGACGACGTTGCTGGCATTTCATCGTCTCGGCCATGACTAGTGGCAGCAGCTTCAGCACGAGGTGGAAGTGGATCTTGATCTTTCCCTAATTTTGGAACCTCAACATTTTTGTTCTCCATATTTTAATAGGCACAACTAAAAGGCACCTCAGGTAAACAATGGAGATGGATGGATACTAGTATACAATTATGGACGGACTGCCGAGTGCCGACACAGAGGTAGCTACAGCCGTGGACTACCGTACTGTACTGTGTCTGCTGCTAATATAGACTGGTTGATAAAGAGATGTAGTAGTATGTATGTATAAAGAAGAAAGAAAAAAAAACCACGGGTAGGTGGTATACAATTATTGACGGACTGCCGAGTGCCGACACAGAGGTAGCTACAGCCGTGAACTACCGTACTGTACTGTGTCTGCTGCTAATATAGACTGGTTGATAAAGAGATGTAGTAGTATGTATGTATAAAGAAGAAAAAAAAAAAAACCACGGGTAGGTGGTATACAATTATGGACGGACTGCCGAGTGCCGACACAGAGGTAGCTACAGCCGTGGACTACCGTACTGTACTGTGTCTGCTGCTAATATAGACTAGTTGATAAAGAGATGTAGTAGTATGTATGTATAAAGAAGAAAGAAAAAAAAAACACGGGTAGGTGGTATACAATTATGGACGGACTGCCGAGTGCCGACACAGAGGTAGCTACAGCCGTGAACTACCGTACTGTACTGTGTCTGCTGCTAATATAGACTGGTTGATAAAGAGATGTAGTAGTATGTATGTATAAAGAAGAAAGAAAAAAAAACCACGGGTAGGTGGTATACAATTATGGACGGACTGCCGAGTGCTGACACAGAGGTAGCTACAGCCGTGGACTACCGTACTGTACTGTGTCTGCTGCTAATATAGACTGGTTGATAAAGAGATGTAGTAGTATGTATGTATAAAGAAGAAAGAAAAAAAAACCACGGGTAGGTGGTATACAATTATGGACGGACTGCCGAGTGCCAACACAGAGGTAGCTACAGCCATGGACTACCGTACTGTACTGTGTCTGCTGCTAATATAGACTGGTTGATAAAGAGATGTAGTAGTATGTATGTATAAAGAAGAAAGAAAAAAAAACCACGGGTAGGTGGTATACAATTATGGACGGACTTCCGAGTGCCGACACAGAGGTAGCTACAGCCGTGGACTACCGTACTGTACTGTGTCTGCTGCTAATATAGACTGGTTGATAAAGAGATGTAGTAGTATGTATGTATAAAGAAGAAAGAAAAAAAAACCACGGGTAGGTGGTATACAATTATGGACGGACTGCCGAGTGCCGACACAGAGGTAGCTACAGCCGTGAACTACCGTACTGTACTGTGTCTGCTGCTAATATAGACTGGTTGATAAAGAGATGTAGTAGTATGTATGTATAAAGAAGAAAGAAAAAAAAACCACGGGTAGGTGGTATACAATTATGGACGGACTGCCGAGTGCCGACACAGAGGTAGCTACAGCCGTGGACTACCGTACTGTACTGTGTCTGCTGCTAATATAGACTGGTTGATAAAGAGATGTAGTAGTATGTATGTATAAAGAAGAAAGAAAAAAAAACCTCGGGTAGGTGGTATACAATTATGGACGGACTGCCGAGTGCCGACACAGAGGTAGCTACAGCCGTGAACTACCGTACTGTACTGTGTCTGCTGCTAATATAGACTGGTTGATAAAGAGATGTAGTAGTATGTATGTATAAAGAAGAAAGAAAAAAAAACCACGGGTAGGTGGTATACAATTATGGATGGACTGCCGAGTGCCGACACAGAGGTAGCTACAGCCGTGAACTACCGTACTGTGTCTGCTGCGACTGGATGATAAATAATGATATAAAAAATATATATATATCACTACTGCAGCCGGACAGGTATATATTATATAATGACGGACCTGCTGGACACTGTCTGTCAGCAGAATGAGTTTTTTATAGAATAAAAAAAAAAACACCACACAAGTGAAGTCACACGACGAGTGTTTAACTTTTTCAGGCAATCACAATATAGTATACTACTAACTATACTGGTGGTCAGTGTGGTCAGGTCACTGGTCAGTCACACTGGCAGTGGCACTCCTGCAGCAAAAGTGTGCACTGTTTAATTTTAATATAATATGTACTCCTGGCTCCTGCTATAACCTATAACTGGCACTGCAGTGCTCCCCAGTCTCCCCCACAATTATAAGCTGTGTGAGCTGAGCACAGTCAGATATATATACATAGATGATGCAGCACACTGGGCTGAGCAGTGCACACAGATATGGTATGTGACTGAGTCACTGTGTGTATCGTTTTTTTCAGGCAGAGAACGGATATATTAAATAAAACAAAACTGCACTGTCTGGTGGTCACTGTGGTCAGTCACTAGTAAACTCTGCACTCTCTACACTTCTACAGTACTCCTAAGCTCCAGTAAATCAGGTCAATCTCTCTCTCTCTCTCTTCTAATCTAAATGGAGAGGACGCCAGCCACGTCCTCTCCCTATCAATCTCAATGCACGTGTGAAAATGGCGGCGACGCGCGGCTCCTTATATAGAATCCGAGTCTCGCGAGAATCCAACAGCGTCATGATGACGTTCGGGCGCGCTCGGGTTAACCGAGCAAGGCGGGAGGATCCGAGTCTGCTCGGACCCGTGAAAAAAACCATGAAGTTCGGGCGGGTTCGGATTCAGAGAAACCGAACCCGCTCATCTCTAGTCTACACCTCAGCCCTCTGGGGCTAAGGGGCCCTCTAAGCGTGTGATTCCCTTATCTCAATCCACTCATGTTTCAGCTACTTCTTCTGATGAAGATGGGGCCTATACAGATTTGACTGATTCTGACTCAGCAGACTCTGATAGGGAGCATGTACCTCAGGTTGATGTCCCTGAATTAGTGGAAGCTATCAAAATGGTTCTCCAGATTGATGATGAAGCTAACCCCACTACCGCATCAAAAAAGCCTGATAAATTCAAGCGTCAGAAGGTGGCAAAGGTAGTTTTTCCTCACTCTGACCTTTTAATTGACATACGTCAAGAGGCCTGGGTCTCCCCAGGAAAGAAGTTTGCCCTATCCAAGAAGATGTTGGCTCGTTTTCCTATTCATGCGGAATTAACTAACAAGTGGGAAACTCCACCGCCGGTCGACTCGCACATCGCACGGATCGTGGTTTCCTCTTCTCTGCCTGTCACCACTGTCACCTCCCTGAAGGAGCCGACAGATAAGCGTGTGGAGGGATGCCTGAAGTGTATTTATTCCCTAACTGGGGCAATTCACAGGCCCACTATAGTGGCCTCCTGGGCTGCAAAAGCTATTGATGCGTGGGTCCAGGTACTGGAGGAAGAGCTACCTCAGGATATTTATGACATTGCCAAACAGTATCTGTCTCATATTACCACCGCCTCCCATTATATTGAAGGGGCTTCCTCTGAGGCAGGTATTCTGGCATCCAAAGCGTCCACTACATCTATTTTGGCTCGCCGGATTCTGTGGTTGCGGTCCTAGAAGGTGGACCTAGATTCCAAGAAGACTCTGGAGGTGCTCCCCTTTAAGGAAGACATCCTTTTTGGAGAAGATCTTAGTAAGAGCGTGACTGACTTAGCCTCTGCTAAGACTGCGTGCTTCCCTAATACTACTCCTTCTGCTCCAAAAGCTAAAAGTACTACTTTTCGTTCCTTTCGGACCTCAGGTAAATCAAAGGGTCAGGAGTACCCGAGCAAGCCTTGTACTACCAAGACCGGTAAGCCCAAATCTAGACAATCCTGGGCTGCCCATCAGCCTTCTTCCAAACAGCACAAGCCCCCAGCATGACGGGGCGGGCCTCCCCCTGGGGGACCCCAGGGTGGGAGGCCGACTCCTTCAGTTCACCCAGGTCTGGTTAAGGACTACTTCAGACGTGTGTGTGCTGGAAGTTGTCTCTCACGGGTACGCTGTCTCTTTCAATAGACGTCCCCCTCGCCAGTTCTGCGCAACAGTCACCCATCGGACCCATTGAAGGCGCAAGCTCTACACTTGGTTGTCAAATCACTCCTAGAGACAGGAGTGGTGGTGCCGGTCTCAATGGGTATTTCCGGCCTATTCTCAACCTCAAGTCGCTGAACAAGTTTGTGAGAGTTTTGAAGTTCCGTATGGAAATACTGCGCTCCATTGTACTGGCCATGGAACCTGGGGATTTATGATATCCCTGGATATACAGGATGCTTACCTGCATATACCTATTGCCATTTCGCATAAGCAATATCTGCAGTTTGCTATTGGCAACCTCCATTATCAATTCAGGGCTCTGCCGTTTGGACTGACTACGGCCCCTTGGATTTTCACCAAGGTCATGGCCGTGATGACACCTGATCTCCATCAACAGGGAATCAGGATCCTGCCGTATCTGGATGACCTGCTGATCCTGGCAAGCTCCCAAGATGTCCTTCTGAGTCATCTCCAGCTGACGGTGCAATTTCTCACAGCCCACGGATGGCTGATCAATTGGAAAAAGTCCTCCCTGGTCCCTGAGCGGTGCATGGTGCACCTGGGGGCCCTGCTGGATTCGCACAGCCAGAGGCTGTTTCTGTCTCCAGAGAAGGTCCCGAGGCTTCAGGACAGGATCAGATACTTCCTCTCTTGCCCAAAAGTGTCTATTCACTCGGCAATGCAAGTACTAGGCCTGATGGTGTCGACTTTTGACATGGTGGAGTATGCTCAATTCCATTCTCGCCCTCTCCAATTGTTAATCCTCTCCACGTGGGATGGTCTGCCTCAGCGGATCAGGTCTCAAATCATTGTCCTGACTCCAGAGGTCCGCTTATCCCTGTCCTGGTGGCTCCAGGATCAACAGTTGAGCAGGGGCCATCCCTTCTGGATTCCCCACTGGGTCCTCCTGACGACGCACACCAGTCTGAGGGGCTGGGGCGCGGTGTTCGAGCAACACACTCTCCAGGGTCGCTGGACCAAGGAGGAGTCTCTCCTCCCCATTAACATTCTGGAACTACGGGCAGTGTTCAACGATTTGACACTAGTCCTGCCTCTGTTTAGGAACAGGCCTGTTCAAGTTCAGTTGGACAACACCACAGCGGTGGCGTACATAAACCATCAAGGCAGCACTCAAAGCTGAAAAGCAATTATGGAAGTGTCCAGAATTCTCCAATGGGTGGAACGCCATCTACCAGCAATAATGGCAGTGTTCATTCTGGGTGTCCTCAACTGGGAAGCAGATTTGATCAGTCGTGAGGGTGTACACGCCAGAGAGTGGAGCCTTCATCCGGAGGTGTTTCAACTCCTAGTGGAAAGGTGGGGCCTACACACTCAAATCACAAAGTTCCAGTCTTTGGATCATGGACAAGGGATCCTCAAGCAGTGTTCGTGGACGCACTGGCAATTCCATGGAAATTTTGACTGCCATACGTGTTTCCTCTGGTGTCACTCCTGCCCAGGGTTCTGCAGAAGTTCAATCAAGAAAGAGGAATACTACTTCTAGTCGCTCCAGCGTGGCCCAGACAGCATTGATTCTCAGACCTACAGGGTCTATCGATGGAACATCCTCTACTACTTCCTCAACGCCCAGACTTCCTCGTTCAGGGACCTTGTGTCTACCCAGACCTGGCCAGACTGACTTTGATGGCGTGGCTCTTGAAGCGTCACTCCTGAGGGCCAAAGGTTTCTCTGAGGTGGTCATACAAACTATGTTGAAGGCCCATAAACCGGCTTTGGCTCGGATTTACTACGGGGTCTGTAACTCTTACTTCACCTGGTGTGCTGCTAAGAACTACGATGTATACAAGTTCAGAACCTCATGGCTTTTGGCTTTTCTGCAACAGGGCCTGGATTTAGGCCTTCGTCTGGCCCCCCTCAAGGTTCATATATCTGCCTTGTCGGTGTGGTTTCAGAGGAAAATTGTGTCTATTCCTGACAGTCATACCTTCACTCAGGGTGGCTTGCGGATACAACCTCCCTATGTTCCTCCTGTGGCTCCATGGGATCTGTCTGTTGTCCTTAATGCCCTGCAAGGGTCTCCCTTTAAGCCTCTTGATTCTGTGGACCTGAAATGGCTTACTATTAAGGTCCTGTTCCTGTTGGCTATTGCCTCTGCTAGAAGAGTGTCGGACTTAGGCACTTTGTCCTGTCGTCCGCCCTTCCTGATATTTCATTGTGACCAGGCAGTTCTCCGTACTCGCCCTGGTTATCTGCCTAAGGTGGTGTCATCTTTCCACCTTAACCAAGAGATTTTGGTTCCGGCCTTTATCTCTGCTGGTTTGTCTTCAAAGAAAGGTCTTTGGATGTAGTACGGGCTCTCCGTATATATGTGGAGAGGACTGCCTCCCTTCGGAGGTCTGATTCCCTTTTCCTACTGTTTGGTTTTCACAAACGTGGCTGGCCTGCAAACAAGCAAACTTTGGCCAGATGGATTAGAATGGTGATTGCACAAGCTTATGCGCAGGCTGGTCTCCCAGCTCCTGCTGTTATCAAGGCCCATTCTACTCGGTCTGTTGGACCTTCTAGGGCGGCTCGCCGTGATGCGTCCGCTTAACAATTGTGCAAGGTGGCTACGTGGTCCTCTGTGAACACATTCATCAGGTTCTATGCCTTTGATACTTCTGCCTCCCAGGATGCCTCCTTTGGATGCCGGGTTTTTGTGCCAGTTACAGTGTGTCCCCTCCCATGAGGAACTGCTTTAGGACATCCCCGATTTTATTCCCTGTGGAATACCAGTGTACCCCGCTGCAGAAAAGGAGATTTATGGTAGACTTACCATTGTTAAATCTCTTTCTGCGAGGTACACTGGATTCCACAGGGCGCCCACCCTGACACACTTAGCTTCTTTGGGTTTGTATGGCATTAGCCGCTGGTCCCTTCTCCTGTCGTGAGAACGTGGTTCTATGTGACTAACATCTACCGTCTCTTTACCTGCTACTGCATTGGACTGGTTAACAAAACTGAACTCCTATGCACGGAGGAGGGGTTATATAGAGGAGGCGGTGTGGTGCATCCTGGAAACAGTCAAAGTTTTTAGCCTGTTGGTGCCTCGGATCAAGATCCAACTCTACACCCCGATGTTATTCCCTGTGGAATCCAGTGTACCGCGCAGAAAGAAATTTAACAATGGTAAGTCTACCATAAATCTCCTTATTACATTCCTCTAGAAAAGTAAACAGTATTAGTTTAACAACATAAAAATAAATATAAATCTTACTGTAAAATGGACACATCACCAACATTGGCCTATTCCTTACAGGGGAAATGCTTTTAGACATAAACTGGTTCAATTATCGATTGAACCGCAGACATATTATCCTTTTGACCCATTTGAAATTTGGGGAGACAGTAAAGTTGCTGACTAATTACTCCATGATTTAACTTCTCTAATACCCCTTTCACGTCGCACAAATAACCCGGTATCGACACGGCATATTGCCGCGTCGAAACGGGTCAGTGTGCGATGTGAAAGCACTTTGGCCGAATTAGCGGGTCGCCTGACCCGGTAATTCAACCCGGTATAAAAGAAGGGTTATTACCGGGTTGAATACCGGGTCAGGCGCAGTGTGAATGGGAGCCGTTTCGATGCGACACGGCTCCCATTCACAGCATAGGGAGAGGCGTTGCAGGAGATGAGTTTATCTCCCAGCGCCGCCTCCACCACCGCCTCTGCTGCTGCTGCTGCTAGCCCCCCCCCCCCCCCCCCCCCCGCTGCTATGGCAACCGACCCGGTATATTGCCGGGTCGGAAACCACCAAGGCAGAGCAAATGCCGGATCCCACCCGGTAAGGACACGTTTCTCTTACCGGGTGGGATCCGGCATTTGCGATCTGAAAGCGGCATGAGAAAGATATGCATAGCTGCTGCTATGAAATGCTGACTGGGGTTAGCAATTGGGTTAAACCATGTAGCACTGCAGGTCGGGCAGATGTAACATGTATAAAGAGATTTAGTTTTGGGTAGGTTATATTGTTTCTGTGCAGGGTAAATACTGCTTAATTTCTACACTGCAATTTAGATATAATTTTGAAAACACTCCACCCAAATCTAACTCTCTCTGCACATGTTACATCTGCCCCACCTGCAGTACAACATGGTTTTAACCAATTGCTACCCTTTTTGGTTTGCTAACAAACCTGAATAAGGCCCCAGATACATTATATTGTTTTCTGAAAACAGAAGTGTTTTTATGAAAAAGATCAGTGTTCACTTCTGTTTGACATACAACGAAAGATCATTGAAAATGCTTCCTTCTTTAACACATTTTCCTTTCTGCCAATTAAATGCCAAGGAAAGCTGTGTATACCTATTGTGTATACATTTCCTGCTTGTTATGAAGAATATGACCTGCCATTGCTGCCTATTGTAGCTTGTTATAATCACTGAAGCTGTGTATTCTTCTTTTGATTTCCTAGTACATCTTCTTTTTTGAGTTGAATGGAGTCCTGCCAATGTCTGTCTCCGAGCTCTGTGAATTGTTTGCATACAGACGCATTTTATACACGTGTGTAATGCACCTCCACCTGAAGTGAAGGTTATACATCTAAGCTGCTAATTACGAAGGATAATAAATACATGCTGGCAATGTAATATCATAGCTCTGAATGTATTTAGACTAAATCATCTTTTATATGTCTGTAGACAATGCCAGCAAGGCATTTCTATATGCTGGAGGCCAGCCATGGTAGGGCAATGCCTGTGAAAAGCACCAATACAGCTTCTTTATTAATAAGAGAATAAGAGAAGGATGGAACAGGATAGAGAAAAGGGACCAAACAAATAGATTGGATGGAAGTAAAGGGAACACAATTTTAATTAGCTACATGAGTAGATAAATAATAATAAAAGTTAGGTGGTTTTAATTAGATCCGAGTAGGGAGGTGAATGTGATTAAAAAGAACAGCAGGGAGAATAAAAAAGCTACTAGGTAGTTCATGGGCTTTTGAAAAATATACCTTTATACAGTAACAGTGACAGGCGGTGAGGTGAGGCAGAGCCTGTCCTGTCATACTAACATATACAGTACGCCAGAATTTTGGCTATGTACAGCATAGGTCTGCAAACTCGGTCCTCATTACCCCACACAGTGCATGTTTTCCAGGTCTCCTCACAGAATCACAAGTGAAATAATGAACTCCACCTGCGGACCATTTAAAATGTGTCAGTGCGTAATTAATACACCTGTGCACCTGCTGGGTTACCTGCAAAACATGCACTGTGTGGGGTAATGAGGACCGAGTTTGCAGACCTATGATATACTGTATATTAGAAATAACATCTTTGTATTATTCTAATCATTTTTATAGTCTGAACTCTGTAGTATAAGATCTATGACAGATGAGGCAGTGCCTCCCCGCCTATCTTTTCCACACACCTCTGATCAAAACTCACCAAATTTCCAGCAGTATACTGTATACTGCTGCACCTGTGTATAATGCCTACATGAATCCTTGGGCTCTTATATTGTGTGTAAATCTGGCTCTGGTACTAGCCAGAGCCTCCTGAGCCATTTGCCTCCATTCTTTATACTGTAGCAAGAAATTCATACCCCAACTGCAAAAACATACATATCAGTTCACTCTGCATGTTTACTTTCAATAAAGGTAGGTTTTAGGTAAAAAGCTATTTTGTCCACCTCTCCAGACAGGTTGTAAAGGGCACCCGTCACACCACACCTACACAGAGTTGATGCTGCCATTCTGTACGTACTTTATAAGAATGCAGCTTACCAATGTAATGGACTAAGAGACTGTATTTTATAGGCACCAGGCATGAGAAACATTGCTAGTGGACAGAGATCTTTCCCGATTTGCAGTGCTATATTGTAGCTGCAGTGACACCTGCTAGCTGTCTATGAGGTTCATTTATAACCTTAAATAATTGCAACCCAAACCCAGAGTATACATTTTATTATTTGATGCCACATGCATAGTGGTACCCAATGGGATGATTGGGCAAATAGAGGTAGTTCTTATACTGCATACAGACAGATTGCACAACATACAAACAAAAGGCATGCTGCTGTATATTGGGGGTAATTCAGAGGGTAATTCAGACCTGATCGCTGCTGCTATTCACATTTTGATGTTTTTCCAGTGACCGGAAGTGGGCTTATACATTTAATGGCAAAAATAAAAAGCAGTGTGGAGCGACATGTTTTATAGTTTTTATTAAATAAGCTTATCTGTGCAAGTTTCTTTGTTGTGCATACAAGTAAGTCTGCAGGCCCAGGTATAGCCACTTCTTGCTCCATGACCCCTGGTTGTGCATGCAGCCTTGTGACCACAAAAAAAAAGAGAGGTGTATACAGTCACTTTCCCCCATCTATAGTATAATCTGTTTCAGATCGGATCTTTATCTACCACAACCAGGCCCATAAGGGATTTTTTTTATTATTTATTACCAGTTATTTATATAGCGCACACATATTCTGCAGCGCTGTACAGAGAGAATATATGCCTATTCACATCAGTCCCTGCCCCAGTGGAGCTTACAATCTATTCCCTACCACATGTACACGTACACACATTCACACTAGGGTTCATTTTTGTTGGGAGCCAATTAACCTACCAGTATATTTTTGGAATGTGGGAGGAAAGCGGAGAACCCAGAGGAAACCCACGCAAGTACGGGGAGAATATACAAACTCCAAACAGTTAGGGCCATGGTGGGAATCGAAGCCATGACCTCAGTGCTGTGAGGTAGTAATGCTAACCATTAAACCATCCGTACTGCCCCACACCATGCGTACTGCCCCATGAGGGATGTCTGTGCTTTGTAGCTACCGCCACATATACACTCAGAACGCCTGTTCATACTTTAACACTTTAGAATAGATCATTAGCACAACCCATTTTCAGACACCAAAGGGCTCACGTCAAAGGTGGACACATTGAATGTATGTGGGAAAAAAAATACCTATGTGCATATGTTTGGTGTCCGTAGCACCTCAAAAGGCCTCCTGCTCAAAATACAGTAACATTGCGCCAGACAAATGTCAGGTGTAACAAGTTTGTATACTTATTACGGGTATTTTGGCCAAATATATTGAATGTACATACAGAATAACTTCAAAGGTTACAAAAAGTGAAGAAACTGTGCTATAAGCCGGGAAATCGCATGTAGCTTAATATAGATCATTTAGTGTTACCTTTGCCAGTAACAAAAGAACATCTGTTTTAGTTACCAGCTACACCTGTCATGTGCAGTGTGGCGTTCTCTTGATATACGTACAAATTATTTAGTCTACCTGCTTTTTCCTGTGTATTTGCTACTATTTTTCCCTTTAAATTAGCTTTGTCTAGAACACCAAGTTCTCTATTGACGTAACCTTGAAGCAAGTTATAAAGCTGCCTAATGACTCTTCATAAATAATCCTGTCTTCTACTAGCCTTAAATAAAATCCTCCCTGTGTTCCTTGACAATTAAGGAGTTTTAATATTTTGGTTTGATTTAAATGCATTGCAAACATAAGTTAATTGCGCTTTCAAGTCCCGAAATGCTATAGTCTCGCACATATAACAGAAAAAAAATCATTTGTTAGGTCTTGTAGGGGGAATAATGATCTGTCCTGTGAACCTCAGCAGGCATGCAGATCGATATAATTATAAGAAATGCCATGAATTACTGAGAAACCTGGATCAGCATTTTCTGCTACCTGAGAATAACAGAACAGTAGGAACAAGCGTTGCTTGCAGCATGCTGATGTACTTACATATCACTATACAAAGTGGCTGCAGAATAGGGACATGCTCCAAAATCTCGTTAGTTAAACCACTTTTAAACCTCAGAGTACGAGCTTACTTTTTCCTTCTCACGCTCCTGTTTGTTCTGTGCCTCCCATCCCCATATTCTTTTAATCGGTTTTCATGCTGTCAACTTTGAAAAGGCCCAAATCACTTATACCATGGATATGCTATACAGATGTATTACAGTTTTACATATACACATTTAATATAAAATGAAATGTCTAAAGTCTTGAACACATGGGCATTCATTTTACGCATCCATGGTGTGTTTTTAAAGTCTATTAAATGTGGTCATTGTCCAAATAATATACAAGTTTAATTAATCTATACCAGAGGTTCTCAAACTCGGTCCTCGGGGGCACACACAGTGCATGTTTTGCAGGTCTCCTCACAGAATCGCAAGTGAAATAATTAGCTCCACCTGTGGACCTTTTAAAATGTGTCAGTGAGTAATTAATACACCTGTGCACCTGCTGGGTTACCTGCAAAACATGCACTGTGTGTGCCCCCGAGGACCGAGTTTGAGAACCTCTGATCTATACTAACAGACACAGCAGTGTGACCGAGCATTAACTGGAGGTAAGGTATAATAGTCAGGGCAGTAGAGAGCGTGGTGGACCCAGGTACTTTGTAGGGTGTGTGACTATGGTGGCCAATCCCGGGGCATTTTCTCAATCCCGGGAATCGGGATTGAAACATGATCACTCATGGGATACGCAGGAATGGTTCCCTTTGTCCTATGTCGTCGACCAACCCCCCCCCCCCCTTCCCTGCCCAGTGTGCATAACTTACCCTCATCCCATCGGGCGGGTGTGTGGGCCCATCTGCAGAGAGGAAGTGAGGTGGGGGCTACGGCCGCGGCCCAATGCAGACGCTGAGATGCGAGCAGAGGGTGGCTGGCTGCGCAGCGTGACCTCTGACTTCACGTCATGCTACGCAGCCGGTAGCAGGTGAGCATGGGGAGCCGGGCAGCACTAAACCTCCTGAGGACACTCATTGCTGTCCGGCATTGCAAAAACAAAGGGGCTTCCTAATCCTGAAATCCCCAGGATTGGAAGCCCCAATCTCGAGATTGAATCTCGGGCAATTTTTGGCCAAAATCCAGGGATCCCGCCGACCCGATCCAAGGATTGGCCACCATAGGTGTGACCTAATCACCGGAGGCGCGGTCATGCACCATTAGAAAAAAAATACTGAAAATTTGTATTGTATGCGCCTCCATATCCACACTGCAGCCTAGCACATAGAAGCGTGTGCTGGGCTGAGAAGAGCTGCAGCTGCCAGGTAAGGTGGAGGGGGTCCGGTGCCACCACTGTGCCCCTCCATCAGACCCGGGCCGGGGTAATTTTTACCCCCTCCCCTCTCTCAGCACCACTGATAATTATATGGGAATTCTCATTATCTACATAGAATATTGTATAGTGTGCTGCAGGGATGTGTTCAAAAGGGGTGTACTATGATATACCAGTGCTCGGGATCCTGGCACCCAGCATACCTGTGTCGGGATCCTGAACGCCGGAATGCCGGCAGCGGGGTGAGCGCAAAAGAGTCCCTTGCAGGCTTGCTGCGCTCTTGACGCTGCGGGCACGGTGGTGCACTATGCGCGCCACGCTATTTATTCTCCCTCCAGGGGTGTAATGGACACCCTAAGAGGGATAATAGTTGTCGGCATCCCTGCGCTGGTATGCAGAGCGCCGGGATATCGAGTGCCTACCACTCAAAAGATGTTTCAAAGGCTTTGTTGAAAGAGAGGTACATGGTTTGTCCATGCTATTAACGGGGTGTGGACGAGTTCTAAAAAGCACATCTAAACTGATACAAAACGCATATATATTAAAAATCATATACACAGGCTAAGTAGGAATTTGATGTTAAAAGTTCAGAAGTGTCAACTTAGCTCACATTCTTTGCTGAGATTTTTTTACATGCTATAGTGTAGAGTATGTAGCCTATGTATTGTTATTACTATTACTATCCAAAAGGAGGAAGCACATATGTAAATAACAATAAGGCCAAAAGTGTTGTTTACAGTTATAATGAAAAAAAAAAAATGGATAAGTTAGAAACAATGTAAAAAGTAATTGTAAAACAGGATCCAATGTCTCTGAGCAATTTTTTTAGACTCCCCTTTCTGACAACTGTTAGGAGTGCGGGTGCCTGACGCAAAGGAACAAGAAGTGACACATGTGCAATGATGTCACTTTAAGAAAAGAAAAAATTATGGATGAGAGAAGGGAATTTAAGTGTCTATATCTGCCCCACCATGGTACATAGAAAGCTGGGGGCATCTTTCTTGTGAACAAAATTTCCATCACCATAACAGCATGATGGTGACCAGGCACCTAGGTGGACACTCAGTCAGACATAAATCTAAGTATTAAAATTGTATATCTCACAAAATAATACAGGTTTTTTATTGTACTTTTACATAAGTTGTTGCAAATTATTTCCATAGAAACATGCAGCAAGAAAAAATTCATAAACAAATAATTCCACAGATTTGGTAATAATTTGTTTTGGGTAAAGGAGACCAATACCGCCCCACCCCACCCTGGAAAGGCTGCAGACTGTCAATCAACTGACATCTGCAGCTGTTCTGCTTCCGACGACACAGGACTTATGCACCACATGCACAGTGGGTCCTGCGCATGAGCAAAGTAACAAACATTGATACTTTGTGACATGGGTAGTCAATCCTTTGGGATCTGAATCAAGCCCATAATGCATACTATATTGAACCATAAAATAAACATTTGCTCATTCTTGATTAATAAGCAATAGCTATTAATAGTACTATGACCCTCCTCAATTAATGGGACTGAGGATATAAAATAACATTAAATCTGAAAGTGGAGATTTGCTCTCATAGTTTATAGATAATGTACAAGTACTGTATGATTGTATGAATAAAAAAATCCCAGCCTAAGCTGGCCACAATGCATTTCAGCGAGAGAAGTCATCTTATGAAGTGAACTTGAATCTTTTCTACAATGCACCATCTTTGTTAAGACCATGCATCAGTTGGTTCCAACTCATTTAGCAATGCTCTGACCACTTCCTCAGTGAAATATTACATTTTTGACAGTATGGAGTATTTAAGTAGTTATTCTGGGTCAAAAGTATCCTACACATACCTACTGTAATTTTGTGAGTACTTATCGCATAACAAATCCACAAGACCTCTAGCAGAGTTTTGTGGTATCTGGCACCAAGATGTTAGAAGCAGATCCTTTAAGTCCAGTAAGTTGGAAGGTAGAGCCCCTATGGTTTGGATGTGTTTTCCAGCACATCCCAGAGATGCTTGATTGAATTGAGATCTGGAGAATTTGGAGACAACATCTTGAACTCTGTCTTGCTCCTCAAATCATTCCTGAACAATTTTTTCAGTGTGGCAGGCGCATTATCCAGCTGAAAGCTGCCATCAGGGAAAACCGTTGCCATGATGGGGTGCACTTGGTCTGTAACAATGTTTAGGTAGGTGGTACATGTTAAAGTAAGATCCACGTGATTCAAGGTTCCCCGCAGAACATTGCCCAGAGCATCACACTGCTTCTACCAGCTTGCTTTCTTCCCACAGTTCATTCTGGTGTAATCTTTTCCCCAGGTAAACAACGCACACGCACCCAGCCATGAAAATGGGATTTTCGTTATAACAAGCCACCTTCCATGATCGTGTTCTGATGCTCACATGCCCATTGTAGGTGATTTCAGGCACAGGACAGGAGTCAGCATGGGCACTCTGACCTGTCTGCGGCTACACACCCCCATACGCAGCAAGTTGTGATGCACTGTGTTTTGACACCTTTGTATCATAGTGGTTCACAGAGTAAAAAGGTGGGATTTTGGGAAAGAATAGGGTCATAGAACAATCCACATCATGGAGACATACGGTAATTCACGTGTGTTATGGATAACAGGTTGAGGTGCGCCCCGAGAGTAAATATAGTGAAACAAAAAGAGGGGAGAGAAAGAAACTCTCTTTTTGGGGGCATTCTTGTCTATGAAAATTGGAACTGAGTTAAAAATTAACTTTTAATACGCTGTATACTGTAAAATACTGCCGTCTTATTTATTTGTCAGGTTCCGGACTATCCTATAACAGTATTTGACTGTCTATGTATTTGTAAAGGACTGCCTGTATGTCTTGAATCGAGTCATTGTCCAGTAATTCTTCATTATTACTCCTTATATTTTCGTCAATCCTAGAAATCTCTTTCTAGTGATATGCCTCATGTGTAATTTACCTTAAAGACTATCATTTTAACTACAACTAATAAAAGTACATTTTTTACTTAATTCTATTTTTCATAGACAAGAGTACCCCCAAAAAGAGAGCTTCTTTGTCTCCCCTCTGTTTTTCTCCTTTGTATCATAGCCAGCATTTACTTTTTCAACAGTCTGTGCTGCAGTAGCTCTTCTTGGGATCAGACCAGGCAGGCTAACCTTCATTCTCTATGTGCAACAGTGAGCCTAGGGCACCCATGACCCTGTCGCCGGTTCACCAGTAGTCCTTCCTTGGACAAATTTGGTAGGTACTAACCAGTGCATATGGGGAACATCCTATAGGACCTGCTGTTTTGGAGACGCTCTGACTAGGTCGTCTAGACATCACAATTTGAACCTTGTGCTTGCCCATTTTCCTTCTTCTAATACATCAACAAGAAATTACTGGTCATTTGCTGCAGTGTGATTTTAAGGGCATCACGGATGGTGTAATGGTTAGCATTGTTGCATCACAGCACTCAGGTCATGGGTTCAGTTCTCACCATGGCCCTAACTGTGTGGAGTTTGTATATTCTCCCTGTACTTGTGTGGGTTTCCTCCGGTTACTCAGGTTTCCTCCCACACTTCAAAACTATACTGGTAGGTTAATTGGCTCCCAACAAAATTACCCTAGTGTGACTGTGTAGGGAATATAGATTGTAAGCTCCACTGGGGAAGACACTGATGTGAGTGGCCAAATGTTCTCTGTAAAGCGCTGCGGAATATGTGTGCGCTATATAAATAATTAGTAATAAATAATAAATACTCAAGTACAACGACCATCCGCCTGCTATAATCGGCAGGGGACAGATTGGGGAGCATGCACTGACTGTGGGGCGGCATAATGAGTGGGGATCTGTCTGCTACCATTGGTGGGGGAACACACTGAGGATTGTTTGAGGAAGGGGGGCCCTAAATCATTGTCTTGCTTAGGTCCCCATGAGGTCTAAATCCGCCTTTGATAATTAGCAAAAATCTTTTATTCAATATTTAGTGAAAACGGATTAAATAAGTGTTAAAATTGTTCACATTTCTGAATTTCTGGATATGCACATGCCTTAGCGGAGCTGGCATAGACATTAATATTATCCTCAGTGCTTGTACTAAATTGCAATGTAAAACTAAAGCTGCCCAGTATTTGTAGACTAGCGGGCAGAAGCAGCAGGTAGTTACCCTGTATGCAAACAAAAATAAATGTATTTGAAACTAGCTTTGCAGAATGGTTTGCCAAGGTGCAAAGTTGTAGGAAGGGTGCATACTTGAATGAATGCAATCTGAGCTTTACTTATTCAATACATTTATAGAGCATATGTATACAGTATATTTATATTTGTCCATACGTAAAGGTAGGCACACCCGTATGAAAAAAGGGAGCGTGGCCTTGCGTCACGGGGGCATGCCGTGAGTCACAAGGGTGTAGCCTCATGTTACACCTGTCTAAGCATGCCGTCATTTGCCAGACTTGCCTGTCCGAGTATGTGTGTGTATGTTATAGAATGAGTATTCTCTCCAAGAACCAATTAATTTTTTTCTGACCAGTACATAGAATGGAGCAATAGAGATGGATGAAGAAGTTCAGTTTAGATCCCCAGTGTAGCAAAAACTTCTGCTATTCAACACAAATTGTGTAGGATTAGAACCTGAAGCTGGGAACATGTTCATTGATTATCATTTAAACTGGCTCTAAATCTGCAATCTCAGCGTTTTCTCAACTCCCTGACAATCTCCTCCCAGGCACTGTAAACTGTAAATGTCTGATGTTTAACCTCCAGGAGAAATTAGAATTTATTACCTGCCCAAGCTCTACTCAGTACTAACTCCTTCAATAGAATCAGGCACTGTACATGTCAACAAGTCAGAATAAAAAATCCTCATTAGATAAATATAGCTTTTTACCCCATTATAACTAGTACAACTTGTATATTTTTTCAAAATTAATTCTAAACATACTGTATCTAAAATATAGATAAACTCTATTTGTTCACATTTTTATGCAGTTTCACTTGTCTGTATTCACATTATCGTGCTACAAATGGATGCTGAATTTACCTTATGAAACAGTCAGTCTACATATAATTAATCATTTCATTTTCGTACTGATTACACTTTTTATCTAATCTGAGGGGGGAATTCAAATGTTTGAAAAGTCGGTTGGGTGTCTGTTTTTTCCTATCTCAGACAGGAAAAACTGACACCCAACTGACTTTTCAAACATTTGAATTCCCCCCTTAGAGTTACAGTGCATACACATAAGTTTTGATACATTATTTTTATTATTACTTATTAGATTATTGAGTATATTGACATAACGTCATATAGTTAATGCAGTTAGCACTATGCACTAACACATTCATTTTTATTATAATTATTATTATTATTATTATTACTACAGTATTTCATATTAAATTTATTTCAAACTAATACAAACTAAAATATCTATCAAATCTACGTACATAACAATCACCCCTCCTGTGGGATAAAATTAAACAACTGGCACATACTTATATAAAGCCATAAAGCGTTTATTCAGAGATTGTGACATCAGACGCTCCACCTTGGCTTCTGTTCAACTATAAGGCTAGGGCCACACGTAGCAGCCAAGCGGGTCCCGCTTAATGGGGCCAACTTGGCCGGGAGGGGGGGTTTGTGTGCACACGGATCCTGTTCTGCAGGATGACGCAGAACAGGATATGGCCAGTGACACACGGGATTTCAGTAGAACACAGTGCGGCACAGCACTTAAAATGTATGCGTTAACATTGAAATCCCACCGTCCTGCCACATATGTGTGAAGGCGCCCATGTGTAGTCTCCTTCCGGCTAAGCGGGTCCCGCTGAATGGGACCCGCTTGGCCGCTATGTGTGGCCCTAGCCTAAAAGGTTTCCTTCAGGGGCCCTGGAGAAAACTTGTTACAGTGGACTGGGTCTCACTTACCATCTATATAAGTTACAGTGGACTGGGTCTCACTCATCATCTATATAAGTTACAGTGGACTGGCTCTCACCCACCATCTATACACTATATGTTACAGTGGACTATCTATATATGTTATAGTGGACTGGCTCTCACTCACCATCTATATATCTTACAGTGGACTTTATGTATATACTACAGTGGACTGGCTCTCACTCACCATCTATATATGTTACAGTGGACTGGCTCTCACTATATATATATATATATATATATATATATGTTACAGTGGACTTTCTATATATGTTACAGTGTACTGGCTCTCACCATCTATATAACTTTTAGTCCACATGAGCTCAGTAGTTAATAAAAAGCAGTTGTATGACAAATGGATGGCTCTTGGTCTCTCCCCTTTGCATGTTGTTTTGTTTTTTGTCTTGGATGGCTTAAAAATCCATGTATTAACTTTCCTATAACACTATTCTGTTTGTTCCTAACTTCTCCTGTCTAACAGCGGACAAGCCCAAGGACTTCTGAATGAGTCGGATGATCCAGAGAAAGGCTGTGTAACAGATAACAAGCCAACTTCCCGCCACTTCTATCCTGTTGCTCTGCTTCTTGTCAGCTCACACTTGTTGGTTGTGTGGCTTATCCTGAGTCTTGCATTGCTATTAGCCAAATATCAATAATATGCACCTCATTTTCTGTTTGTTAAACCAATAGCAATGTCCTTTAGTTTGTAAATTATATCTGCAATTCTTTGTACTCTAACCTCAAAATGTGCCCTTTGAACCACAACCTGTTTTTTATATTAATTTATTTTCCATGTAGCTATAGTATTGTATCCAGATTACGTTGTGATATTTATTCAAATGTCTGTAGGAAGAATGCATTCTCTTATTCAGCTGCCCCACGCTGATTACGGCTTCTTTTTATTCCTTTGCTTTGTTTATCATAGTTGCAAGTATCATTGATTACAACGATTTTTGTAAAATCAGCAACACGATTTTCTTTTACTGACAAAGATCCAGTTGACTAGAAACTAGGCTGTATAAATAGTCTCTCAAACAAAATAATGAGTTTTCTTAGGAAGGGACCATTGAAAACAGGCTGGATAAAAACCTGTACTGCACATACTATATGTACTATACAAACATTTATTATAAAGCCTTGGTTCAATACTTTTCTTGTTATCACAGGTCATTCATTAGGGGATATTTCTAAATATTGGTGTAAAGGTAAAAAAATATTGTTAGCCACAGCAACCGATGAGACATTAGCTTTTGTTTTGCAGTCTATTTTACAAAAATGACAGCATTTGTTTGGTTGATATATGATAATACAGGTCGGGTAATATTTCGGCCCTGTAGTGGCGTCATGACATTACTGAGTACGCAGCCAATCGCAGACACAATCACAGCCATTCCCTCACCATCGCTACTCCCAGGACCCGCCGCTGACTCCCACTGATGCGCTGCACATAAAACCCGCTGCAGACCCGTCCGGATAAAGGAAAAATCAAAGAACCAGAATTCTCCTAGTCCCAAGCATTCCGGATATGGGATACTCGACCTTTAGCACCTTTTTTGTGCAGTTACCTATATACCAGTTTTTGCTGTCCTCTATTGACTGTGTGATGACATAGTAATTTTTTCTACAAATGCTTACTTGCCGTTTCCAGTATAAATTTAGCCCTTTTACACTGGACAGCAGTTTTGCATTCCCTAAAAGGTATCTATTTTTATTATGTGGTTTCACACCATTGAGAAAATAAATGTTTAAGTAGTTTTAATGGTAGGGATTCCAGTTGCTTACTTTCTTCCTGCTCCCAAGCACTTGACATTTTTAAGCTGTACAATTGCTTAAAAAGCAATGGCTCTTTGATGACGTAGTAATAAACTTAACATAGCACAATCTGAGCAATCCATGCTCCAATAACTTGAGCCCAGAGTCTTCAACGTTCCCAGAAGTGTAATACAGATTTCATATAGTGTGTTATGCTAGTCTGTGTTAGGTGGCTTTATACACAAAGATCTGTGTAACTAAGGGCGTATGACCGATGCCGCCGTTCAGAGTGCAGGGCTCTGTGGGCAGAACTGTTGCTGCCCACAGCCCTAGTTTTGGCACCTTAAAGCCAGAGATCTTTGATACGGCTCCGCCAGAGCGTCTTTAGATGCTCCAGACAGACACCCTGCAGCCTGTACAGCCAATTGGAGTGTCCTGAGAACACTCCTATCCATCAGCGTTGCAGTTAATGTTGTTGCAAGCTGCACCACTCTGCGCATCGCAGTGACATCATGCGTGTGACATCATGACATTGGGCGCATTTGAGCCCTGTTACGGTGTTGCACACAGCACATTTTCAGATTTGGAACAAATACCATTCCATTAGCCAAATTTAATGTTGGGTTTAACAACTAGATGATGATCAAGATGTTAAACATACTGTTCACCAGTATAGTCCCCTAGATCATATACAAACTGGACGAATGTCACACTTGAACGCTTGATAGTGACATAAATCCCTGCTTACAATTCCTAAATAGAATCAAATTTAAAAAAAAAACACATTTTAGTGATTTTTTTGTTGTTATGTAGCAGAATTTAATGACCTTGCAGGTTTGGTACATGGAAAAACGAGTGTATATAGAAAGAAAATGGGCCCGTTTGAAGGCTAGACTGTGAACTATTTTTATGAATTGGGTAGCTAAGGACCAATTTTAATACTATAAGGACTTAATTCATTTTTGTACGCAAATCCACATGCAGCTGCGTTTTTATAGATTATAGAACTGCTAATCATCGTACCGCAAGTGAAGCTGCTGCCTAGGAAAGAAATACCAGATCCAACGCAGAGTTCTCTTCAGCTGCGTACTGATACGCAGCACCAACACAATAACAAGGAACATCTACTCCTAGGGTTGACCTATGGCTATGCAGACTGGCCTCGGCAATAGCAATGCTGGCGCCATGTTTCTTTATGTACATGAAGGCACATACACACCTTGAAAATGAAAATGACACGCCTGCGTTTTTGCTGCTACTCCCCTACTAACTCCCCTGGCTATCCCTTCCTGCATATAACATGTCAGTGCAAGCGCGATTGTAAAAGTACCTTTGCGCATGCGATCACGACACATGCACAGTCTGCTGATAATCACTTCGTTGTGAAAGCATTGGCACTGAGTACAAATATGAATTAGGTCCTAAGTCCACTCAAAGTTAGTGACTCTATCACACAGCCCTTCCCCCACAGTTTTAATGTATGACCAATATAAACCAACTTGCAAAGAACATTGGCATGTAGTAAAGCAATATCTCTGATCTGGGCCTCCCCAAAGCTATATATTAATACAGCTTATATGCAAAATATTTATTCTGTCTACTTTTTCCTAACGATTTGGCAGGCACGGCCCTCACTAATCCCATTCTTGCTTGTAACTTCCGTTTGCATGTATTGCTGAAAAACTAACAAAGGATGCAAATCTTTTTCTTTTCCTTTCCATGTTCTGTCTGTATCATTGTGGCCTTCTTTGCACTGTGTTACTTGAAAGTAACTGTGACATTCAGATGATTTATATGGGAGATAAGACGTTATGTATAATGTTCTTGTCGTCTGCACACAGTACGGCCAAGTAGTTGTGAGCAGAGGCAATAACCATATGAATGCGATCCATCCAATCACCAATAACATGTAACATCACTGAAGCATGAGGCATTTCATATGACTGGATGAATTCTGTGAAATACTGGTGCAACTCACAAAATGGCTGCCTGCACTGGTTGTCGACAATGGGGATGATGTATTAAGCAGTGAAAGGAGTGTAGAAGTGGACCAGTGGAGAATGTACCTATTGCAGCCAATCAGCTTTGAGGAAGCATTAATCAAGTACATTCTATAAGATGATAACTTCTCCACTGGACTACTTCTCCACTCTTTTCACTGCTTGACATATCAACCTCAATGTGTACAAGTTGTCTTTTTGTTAAACCAGCATAAGTAAGACTCACACGGCATGCCCCATTTGGTCAGGCCCTCTACCAAGGAAAGCTTTATTAATACAAAGCAGTACAAGAAGCACTAATAAAACTTCTTAACGTGCACCTCTCATCTACATATTATGGAGGAGTCAGTTAATGGGCTGAATTAATATTCATGAGAAATGCTACCTTTGAATGCAGTAACATCCCATGCACCATGTGTAATGTTCACAAAGTACCTCAGTAACTATGTCAAAGTACCTATGTCACTTGTTCCTATGGATGAAATCCTCATGCAATAGTGTCCAGCCCACAAAATGTCCGCCACTTCTGTAGACAATATGTGCTCCTTAGGGAAGTCAATAAGGGCTAAGCATGCTCTTCAAAAAGATGAACTCTGTGTTATGAATCTATGTTATCATCTACAGTTACAGTTGAAGTGTAATGAGTTCAACCCTGTTCATGAAGTCCAAGTTTGCCTTGTATCCATGTCTGCTTATTTGTATTGCATTGTATGCAGTTGCTGCCCATACGTATTTTGTATTTTCTTTTCTTCATTTCTACTTCTCTTTCTCCCTTCATAGCATCAATTTAGGAACGTGCAAACAACTTTTGTACTTTATGTCGATATGCACTAGCTCTTTGTAAAAAAAAACTTTTGTAAAAAAAAAAAGTAAAGAAAAAATAAAACCTAGGTAACAAGTTTCAAATTAATTATAAATATTAGAATCAAATTATACAAATGATAATAAAAACTAGTGGTTGGAATTTTATCTGAAAATCTTTATGGCCAGATTCAATAAATGCCTTATTCTTGTGTGCGAGATACAGAGATTTTTGTCTACACTTATAGTTACGATTGTAATACTACTTTTGACAATGGTCAAAATTCATTATACAGCATATTGGGCCTTATTTAATAACATAGCTTAATGTGCACAGTTGTGATCCATTTCCACCAATGAGGTTATGGAGATCACTCTGTAGGAACACAGTAGATGAGAGGGGGAATTACACTGGTCTGGAAAGATGAACGTGATTCCTTGGGGGCCCACTATTGGTGTAGAGTTACACTATGTTGTGCTTTTATTTTTTACTGAATTTTGTCCATTGAGTAGTAGCAAATGAGAGTATTACTGCTTGAAAATAACCGATGTTGGCAGTCTTTGAAATGAATACATATATGGTGCAGAGTACCTATTATTCAGTACATAGGTAGTTTGGATGTTAAGTTCAGGTGTTGGTACATATTTCTGAGGGTATTTACTATATGTGTCTGGCCTCTGGATTTAAATGTGTAAGATGTATCATCACTTGTCAAAAAATGTATGGTTGAAATCTTGTTATTTTTACTGAAAGACTGCAACACTGCAATGAATAAATAAATCTTATTTCTGTACATCCTGTCTCATGAAGTTGTGCTTTCTTCTCCTCTTCCCAGAGAAGGATGCCGCATAGAGAATGTGATGAAGAATATCAAATGCAGAAAGTATGCTTTCAACATGATTCAGCTGCTGACATTCCCAAAGTACTACAGACCTCCAGAAGGGACATACGGAAAAGTTAACAATTAAATGCATTTATTGCAAGGTTTAATAATTGCAGATTGTCTCCCTGCGACACAGTGCAAGGCACAGGCTGGACAAGTTAGCGTAGCAGTGTAACATTCCTCTGACTATTGCACCATAAGACCTAAGGGAAGATTATACACTGGTATTGGTGCTCAGTTGAGGCAGTAACTTGCAACTAAACCATTTACATTCACAATCGCATTAATCAGTTGTAAGTACTTGTGTACTTGTCTGCCATAATAGGTGATTGCAAGTCACTAAAGTATCCCCAATTTCAGGTGTTTTTGTATACTATGAAAGGATATTTCAGGGAAATAAATGGCCTTGAGTTTGTTATCATATTTCTATGGGTTCTATACTATAAGCCAAGATATAACAATTTAATCAACATAGTGATGAAATCCAATGTCTACTCTTATGTTTATAATATATCTGATTGGTGCAAATGCTACAATGACCAAATGACCCATACAACCTTGTTGTCATCTGTAAAATAATTCTGGACTATTTATTTGTTATCAAATATGGGGTTAAAAGCATTTTCTCACTCCCTCTCTCATTCTGGAGACCATTGGCACAGGTGTTATTCTCTTTGTACACTATTGAAAGACTAAGATAAAAATATAATTGATATATATTTCAAGAATGAGAGCTAATGAAATCCCAGCAGTACTATGTCACTTATAAAGGTTTAAGATGGGCCATGTGTAATTACTGTATATGGATACCAAATGCACACTACTGTAGCATGGTTATGTTACAAAATTGAAGGATACATTGTTCAGGTGTTTTTATGTATTGGTTTCTTTTGCAGATTGTAGGAGTTTATGTAGTTCTGAATCCAGTGGATTGTTGTATTACTTTTATATATAGTTTTATACCAATATGCTGATTATAATTAATGACTATGGGAAGTAACTCCAGCTGGTACCTGGAGCTGTATGCGGCATTTACACTATACAGTTCCCTTTGTAGCCGCATGCTGTGTGAGTGTCAGAGGGAATGCCTTCCTCTTCATGCCATGCTTAGCTTTCATGCACACATTATGTTTCTGTCATATTTAATATGTTTGAATGTATTATTCAAAATAAGGTTGTTGTGTGTTTTTTTTATACCATTTCCATGTATTCTTTTTTATATGTAACCATTACTCATTGTACACCATGTGTATATGTTGTGTTTACTTTAATTTAAATAAATGGTTTTGTTTTTTATGTTAGTTTTGGGCTTCAGCCTTCTTGTGCTCCAGCAAACACACTTGATGGTCAAATCAAATCAAGAACTGCACCTACTTTGTTTCTGTCACCATAATACTTACCAAGTCTGCCATTCTCAGTTTGAGTTATATTTTACAATTTCATTTATCTTGGAGATCAGTTGGCTGATTTGTCAGGTGACTGTAAATGACAAAATAAACTGAGTAGTTGCAAACAGTTTGTCAAACAAACTGTATGGGTGTAGGCAGGGTTTGACTGGCCCACAGGGGCAAAGGGAAACCCCCTGGTGGGCCCCAATGTCTAGGGGCCCCAGCTCCTCCTCTAGGGATCAAGTTGCAGACTGTGCACTTGAAGTATATATTATACATATGTCACATTATACAGCACAGAACTAGGTGTATTTTCTACAGGCCATTGCTGTTATTAATCTGATACATTATCATGCATGCACTAGCAGTATTTTCTATATGCTATTTATATACTATTTAATATATACATTTATCATTGGGCCCAGACTATGCACTCTCTAATGGTTAGCCAAAACCTCTGTCGCAGCTGGTCACACCCCTTCTGGAGACTGGACAGACCCCTAAACACGGGCCCCTACCACTGCATTACCCCGGTGAGCCCTTCATGTTCCAGTCCGACACTAGGTGTAGGTGTATGCTAAGAGGTGCAAGTAGTAACTAATTGCAACATGCCAAATTAAATATCACTTGCCTGAGAGAGAACATACGACAGCAGTGCAGTCATCAGACATAGCTGTCCAATAAATTTAACTTTGTAACATTTGTTCACATTTTATTGTATATAACTGTGTCTACTGTATACACAGTATATACCTATTAACATAATTTGTTTTGTTTAGAGTAGACAGCACTTTCTGGTATCAACATATTAATTCACACCAAATGCTAATGCAATTACAGATAATTATTTACAGATATTATTTGTACATACAGTACACACAAAGGAGGCAGTTGTAAAACATATAAATCAAGTTAAATACAGATTTTCTGTGTACACTATCAGTCTTTCACCACCGCATACAATAACATTGTTGAGTAGATTGGAATCTCCAATAGACAGAACACAACTTCTGATTTTATAATTCCTCATTTCATCCACCTATCTAGTTATATCCTTTAATGTCTCCACTTTATTCTTGTGGTATTTTAGCAGACTTCAAAATGAAAATGACAATTCTATACTCAATAACAGGTAAACATTGATGAGTCTTGTATGAGAGAGACTCTCATACAAGTACCTAAGGAGTATGTGTGTTGAAGCAGATTTATGCTTAGCAGAGACATCAAGTTGAGATGAGTGAAGAGGTGTGTGTTGGCTCAGTTAAAGTAATGGCTTTGTTAGTACAAGGTTTTTTTTACAGTATATTGGATTCAGTAAAATACAGACAACCAATTTAAAGTCTGACAGGGCGGAGCAGTAGCCGTAGAATGTTTTGCAAGGAAAATTAGTCTATCTGCATCTTTCAAATTAGAGTGTAGGGATGAAAGTCTGTTTATGAGAAAAGTAGTCATAACTGCAACAGTCAATGCGGACCAGGATGAGGGCAGTAAATGGCTTACGGTTATTAGGCCAACAGAAATTAGGTCGACCACTAATGGTCGACATGCACTAGGTCAACATGGTCATTAGGTCGACATGAACAAGGTTGACATGGAAAAGGGTCGACATGAGTTTTTCAAATTTTTTTATTTTTTTACTTTTTCATACTTTACAATCCACGTGGACTACAACTGGGAACAGTAACCTGTGCCAAGTGCGGCGGTAGCCCGAAGCATGGTGAGTGAAGCGAGCCATGCGAGGGGACACGGTGCACTAATTGGGGTTCCCCTTCACTTTACGAAGAAAACGACACCAAAAAAAGTAAAAAAACTCATGTCGACCTTTTTCCACATCAACCTTGTTCACGTCGACCTAATGACCATGTCGACCTAGTCACCCTGTCGACCTAGCACATGTCGACCAATAGTGGTCGACCTAATGACTGCCGACATAAATCTTGTCGACCTAATGACCCATACCACAGTAAATTAATGTTTTGCAGCATTTGAGAAACATGATATTACAGGATGTACTGTACTGTATACAGTACATAGAGTGGATGTGAGAAACAAAGGACAGTTCTGAGTCAAGAATAATACCTAAGCAATAGATGTAAATCACCACAGGACTATGGAGAGCTGCAGAAGTGTGTCTTTACTAACAGCATCATGCTGAATAATGGCTGCAGAGGTACTTGAATAGCAAGTGGAATGCAGTAATGCATCTTCCTACATTGTAGAGTAAAGCAACACAACATTTTTCTACGTCCCCTTTTTCAAATATAAAAAGGAACAAGAAACGGGTCTGGGTGCAAGACAGTGTGGCAGATGTTGTATGAAGGGACAGTGTGCAACAAAGAACAAACACAAACTGAAAAATGGGAGATTAAGTAACATTGGGGGTATTTCAGACCTGATCGCTAGGCTGCTTTTTCTCACAGCCTGCGATCAGATCCGAACTGCGCATGCGTATGCACCGCAATGCGCAGGTGCGATGGACCACAGCAACAGGGATCTGTGCATAGCAACGGGATGGTGCAAAAAAAGCGATAGCATGGGCTATGGCAAGGTGACTGACAGGAAGAGGGCATTTGTGCGTGGCAACTGACCCTTTTCAGGGAGTGTCTGGAAAAACGCAGGCATGTCCAAGCGTTGGAAGGGAGGGTGTCTGATGTCAATTCCGGTCCCAGACAGGCTGAAGTGATCGCAGCAGCTAAGTAAGTCCTTGGCTGCGCAGAGACTGCACAAAATCAGTTTGTGCAGCTCTGCTACACATGCGTTCGCACACTTGCACAGCTAAAATACACTCCTCCAGTAGGCAGCGACTATCTGATCGCAGGGCTGCAAAAAACGATGCTGGCGATCAGGTCTGAATTAGGCCAATAGTCCTGGAATTTTGGATTAGTCCTCAAAATTCTCCCAGATCACGTGACAAAGAAAGGGGCTAGTGGTATCTCCAGTGTCTGAATAGGCTATGCCTGTCCTGCTCCCCAGTAGGTGGTTGTTCTAACTAGGGATGTGCGCCTGGCCATTTTTGGAGTTTTGTTTTTTTCTTATGTTTTGGTTTTGCATTTTTTTTGCCAAAACCGCCCTTGTGTGTTTTGGTTCTATTTTTTTTTTTTAATCATACAAACGGCTAAAATCACAAAATTTGGGGGTATTTTTGTTCCTACAGTGTTATTAACCTCAATAACATTCATTTCCACTCATTTCCAGTCTATTTTGAACAGCTCACAATATTGTTTTTATCTAGTTTAGGCCAAAAGGTTGCACCGAGGTAGCTGGATGACTAAGCGACAGAAGTGGGTGGCACAAACACCTGGCACATCTAGGAGTGGCACTGCAGTGGCAGACTGGATGGCAGTTTTATAAACTATGCCCAAAAAATGCTCCAAAGAGCACATAACGCAAATAAATAAGGTGCAAGATGGAATTGTCCTTGGTGGGTGGGTGGGAGACCCACCGACCCACCCTTATGTGGTATATATTAAACAGGTCATGCACAGTTTAACAAACCAATCATTTCAGCAACAGGGACCATCACACGTGGCTGAAATGATTGGTTTGTTTGGGCCCCCACAAAACAATTTTTTAGAAGGACTTCCTCCGTTAAGTAATTACTCTGAGGATGTTGTAGATGAGGTGTTAATTACAATATAATCTTGTACAATAAATGTCATGTCTTCGCCCCAAATGACCTATCATGGAGGAGGTGCCTAGATGGCTAAAGTTCCTACCTCTACTAAATTTGGCCTCACAAATAGAGCAGATGCTTTCATAAACTATGTCAGTATTGGGGTAAAAATAATCCCACACCCAATAGTGGCTTTTTTGGTCTTATGCCCAGGCATCTCAGTGGCTTTTTTTTATCATGGCCAACAACTACAGCCACCGGTGGCTGACTTACACAAACAACATCATTATCAACATCCTCACTGTCAGATAGTACACACATAACCCCCTCATCCTGTCCCACTTCCACAGATGAATCCTCAATTTGTATTATGTCCTCTTCATCACCCTCTTCATCACCCTACTCATCAGATTCATCACCCTCTTTACTTGTACTGCCCCCCACATGTGCAGATGGTTCAGAAATGGTGGAAGGAGGTGAAAGAGGCTTCTCTATGAGGACAGTGTGAGAAATGTCAACTGACGTGGACACCCCTAAACATTTCTCAAGAATATCTGATGGTTCTTCTGAATGTGCAGTTTGTCTTATTGCCCCTGCAGCTAACTTTCCTTTTGATTTTTATTTCTTTACCACTCTAAAATTAAATTATTTTATATACCCTGACTTAAGCCTTCTATGCCCCTGAGAATCTGCCTTAGCAGATGACGTTGATGGACTTGCATTGTCAATGTCATGACTAGTGGCAGCAGCTTCAGCACTAGTAGTAGCCTCCATTTCTATCAACACGAAGTGGGGTTGACTTCACCGACAGCGTTGCATAAATGAGTCAGAAATGTATATAATAATTACACATTGTGGTTGACTTCACCAACAATGTCGCACTAATGAGTCAGAAATTTATATAATAATAATTACACACTGCAGTAAACTTCACCGATATGGTCGCACAAATAAGTCAAACATATATATAATAATTACACATTGTGGTTAGCTCACCGACAGCATTGCACAAATGAGTCAGAAATGTATATAATAATAATTACACACTGCAGTTGATTTCACTGACAGCATAGTGTGGAGGCAGTATGCAGGGATTTGCGGAGAAATCGTGAGTTGGTGGGCTATCTCAACCAGCACTAAACACTTATTGATAAACTCGTGAAACCTTTGACAAGCAAAGACTAGAGCCAACAGCTCCTTTTAAGTTTGAGCATAACATAACTCAGTATCAGTAAGGTTCCTAAAAGTAAAACCGATGGGTTAGTCTGCAGGCAGCTAACACCAAGGCCATGCTGGGAGGCATTGGCAGAGATGACAATAGGAACATGTACATCAAAAATTTGGAGCATCAGGCTGGAAGTGAACATAGCCTTGAGGCGAAAAATTGCAGAAGCATGACAGACCAACCAACACCTTTCACCTTCATTGTGCAAAATCTGGAAAAGGTAGTTGGTTGTACTTAAAAGTGCTGCATACTCAACTTATCTTTGGGGGTAGTCGTGTGTTGGATAGCCTGTGTCATGGCAGGATCTGGCTTAACCCCCTCTGAATTAGGAGATGAGCAACATATGGGACCTCACTTGCCAGAGTTTAACTGCATGTTTATTTCACAGATTGCTCAGGCGCATGTTGTGTTCTTCCATGGTGCGACCTTAAACAAGGATGTCATCCATAATGATCTTGCAAGAGTATCCCTCGAAGAGATGCTCCATGCAATGATGGAATACTTCACTACCAGTGCATATGCCGTAGGTCAGACATTCCCATCTTCAGTCCTCAAGGCACGCTAATAGTCCAGGTTTAATGATATCCATGCTTGAGTACTGGTTATTTAATTAAATCCTCAGCTATTTCTTTTTTTTTCCAAATTTACTTTTATTGAAGCATGACAAAATATAACTTCATGAGGTTACAGAAGAAAACATATCCATTTGTACATAAATTGTAAACAGTATACAAGCAATTTACTGTTAAGTAATACATACAATTCCAGCATATATTTACATTGGGGCTTACATAAAAGTATATTTAGCAGAACACGTTTATGTAATGCAACGTGATCAGAGCCTGGGTCCATGTCCGCACCACCCAAGGCACCCCCCAAAATACAGACGGTCAGAAATCATACATTGGAAAAAGAAATTGGGGGATCTTGTTCATATACACGCGTATCATACCACAATGTATTTTTAAAACATCTCAGGATCTGTTCTTTAATAGATTGGGACAGGGTTTCCATATAGTTTTCCCATGTTTCAAAGAATTTTTGGGTGAATTTCTCTTTTTGCAATGAGGCTTCCAGCCACTCCATTCGGAAGATATGAAACACTTTTCCTAAGAATATCAAGAATGGGGGGGGGGGGGGGGCTGTCGGTTGTAACCATAATTGAAGGATCCATTTTTTTGGCTATAACCGATATGGCTATCAGTAATTTTCTGACCCCTTGCGATACTCACGAACCTTCTGGTAAGATGCCAAACATTGCCCATTCATGGGTAAGAGACAGTTCACCAGATGGTGATTTACGTATCCCCACACCTGGAGCCCAAATCTCTTAATTATTGGACAGCCCCATAAGCTATGCATCAATTCTGCATTTTGAGATCCACATCTAAGACATGAGTGATCCTCTATCATCCCTATAAGGAATCTACAGGGGGTGAAAGGTATGTTCTATGTAGTATATTCAAAATTAATTCAACATAAGATGCTGGAATTAATTTGACAGATAGTTCAAATGTCCACATAAGTTTTTTGATGCTGAGGGCTGGAAAGTGGTTCTTCCATTGCGCTGACCCTGTTAATTGACCATCGTATTGCAAAGGAGTATGTAGAAACGAATAGTGTACCGAAATAGCCTTAAAGGAAGGATTCTGATTAACTAATAGGTTATCAAGCGTGTTATCATAATCAGACTGGAAAAGCACCCTAAGGAGACCAGCCACATAATGTTAGGCTTGTAGATATGCCAAAGGGAAAGGCTTAAGCACTGGGAATTGTTCTACAGCCTGTGTAAACGTTAATGGTCTTTTAGTGGTACAATTAACAATTAACAAATTGTCGTATGGTAGAGATACCCTGGCATTTCCATAACATGAAAGAGTGGCTGGCAGCCCCCTCTTGAAAATTTGGGTTATGTACTAAAGGTATAAATAGTGAAAAGTGAGATTTCAGGGCACCTTTATGATGTAGAATATGCCACACCTTGCGAGTTTACATTAGTAACGGATTACAGTGTATTGAAGTTGGCACCTCTCCGACATGCATATGTAAAAAGGATATCAAATTTACATTATCCAAAAAAGGACAGTGTTGGAATATATGTTTGTATCATGAAGCCAGTCCCTTAGACTTAACGCAGATGGGATGCATGACTATAGTTAGTAATATTGGGCAGGTTAAATGTACGCATCATGCGTTTGCATTCTATAGTGTCTCATTTGGTTAGGAGAATTGGTAGTGATTGAGGTGGATAAAGAATCCTGGGAAATAAAATAATCTTCACCAGATTTGCTCGACCTAAATATGAAAGGTTAAGGTGTCTTCCTTGATACTATGTAAGATGTTTCTCAGATTTAGGTGATATAAGTTATTTACATTTTTTGAGAGCTGTATCACCAGATAGGTAATTAATTTGGCTGCCCAAGCAATGGGAATCTCCCTAAACCATACCGGGCGTACATAACCTGGTTTTAGATAAAGTGCAGTGGATTTCTCAAAGTTAACCTCAAAACCTGAAACCAGGCCATATTCTCAAATACGTTCCATCAACAGTCCAAGGACCCTAAGGGTTTGAGATGAATAAAAGGACATCGTCCGCAAAGGCCGATATCGTCACACTCTCCATCCCTACTGTAGTCCCCATGAAGCCTTGCCAATCCTGCAACACTCTTAACATATGGTCCAGGGCCAGGTTAAAAAGTAAGGGCGATAGTGAAAAACCCTGCCTTGTTCTCCTGTACAGCATCCAAATTGTTCCCCATACTCCCATTGACTATTATAGAGGTAGTCGGACAAGCATAAAAGAACTTTATCAAATCCCTGAATGATTGGCCAAATCCTCTCCTATTTAGAATTTCATGAAGATAGGGCCAGAAGACCACATCAAATGCTTTTGTAGTGTCCAGGCTTAAAAGCATGTTAGAGGAGGTAGGCTGGTGACTAGCTGCCATCACTGAGGCAATAGCAGTACATATGCCTTTTACAGAATGTCTGTTCCTAGCAAAGCCTAATTGATGGTTTGTAAGCATAGAAGTGAAGAAGACTTGGAATCTATCTGCCAACACTTTAGTTAATATTTTGAAATCAACATTAAGTAGGGTAATTGGATCCTTATTGGGTTTTGGAATCAGTGTGGTATAGGCCTGATTGAAACTAGGGAAGTGGGGGAGGTCCGTTTGGATATTTTGATAGAGAGCATGAAGAGCCGGTATTATATCTGGCTGTAGAAGTTTATAGTATTCAATGGAATAGCCGTTGGGCCCAGGTTCCTTTTTTAAATGCATGAGTGTTATTGCCATGAATATCTCTTCCTCACGTTGTAAGGGAGAAATGCATGGGAGGTTGGCTTCATCTAGTAATCAGTCATTAAGGCCTCATCATGTGGGGTTGATGAATATAATTTATGGAAATAGTCTTGGAAAACTCTAGCAATGTCAGTAGATTTGGTATAGAACATAGTTGAATGGGTGTCTTGTAGAACAGTGATTTGATGCCGCCTTTAGAAACTCTTAATCATGTTCGCCAGAAGAATACCAGTCTTTGCCCCAACAAATATAGTTTTGTTTATTGTAGTCTAGTTTTTGTTGGGCTTGGGATACTAAGAAACTGTCCAACAATTTACGGGAATCCTGGTATTTGTTGTATGTTATATCAGTAGGATTGGAGACATAGTCTCTCAGACTGGATTGTAATGCTTGTTGGAGTGTATCATGTTGTGATTGAAGTTCCTTATTTCTTTTAGCCATGTATGATATGATATGATATGATATGCCCTCTCATCACCACCTTGGATGTTTCCCAAAACAAGACAGGATCACCAAGTTGTCATCTGAGTACTCTGCCCATTTCAACCTAATAAACTTCTGAAACTGTTCAGAGTGGAAAAGATAAGAGGGGAAGTGCCAAATCAGAGTGTTTGTTCTCTGAACGAGCTTTCAGTGTCACAGTCACCGAAGCACGATCCGAAATAGTCATGTCGCCTAGCGATGTGGACACCACATCAGATAGGAGTGTTGCAGAGAGCTAAATATAGTCAAGACGAAGGAATTATCAGTGAGGTTAAGTGACCTCCAAGGGTCTACCAATGACTGAGTCATCAAGATGAGAGATATGGCCCCAATGTGGAGCATGCAGGTTCATTGGGACTGGGAATTTGTCTATAGAGGGGTCCAAAACCATGTTGAATCCTCAGTTATATTTAATTTATCATCTGTACTGGAGTTTAGATATCATTCAAACCTGCACTGTTCGTGTGCCTTGAGGAGTGAGGTTGGGAATGCTAGGGCATTTGGAGGAAGGCGTACCCACACATAGGTGTCATTAACATGGTGAGCATGGATGATTCCTTGTCCAATGTGATCTGCAAGGATTCACATTTGGCATTCAGAGTGAAAAATATCTTTGCTTTTGGCATATCAGCAGTTCTGAGGGGTGATGCTATCTCAAAAGAACTTTGTTCTGATGTACAGGGTCAATCTAAATGCATATTGAACAATCTTCTTTTACTGCAGCAACTATAGCCAACACCCAAGGTGTTGCTTCTGGCCTCCAAATTCAACAGATCTTCATTCACATTGAGCATCTGTGATACAGCATATACTAGAACAACAGGTCTGACCAGTGGTGACTCCACATTGCAGCTTACAGGATTTAAAGGATATCTACTAGTAAAATCCTGGTACCAGATACCACATGACCATCAGAGGTCTTGTAGAGTCTGTAAGGGTTAAATTAGATACTTGCAAATCAAATATAAGAAGTATATGTGTGTTTTGAACCTAAAGCAGTTTATAGCAGATATGAGACAGATGAGTTCTCAAAAAAAAAAAAAAAAAACAGACGTGTCTCTACACCAACAAGTCCCAGTAATTAGAAGTGGAATGTTTCAGCCGTCCAACCTTGAGGGAACATTGATAACAACTACAGGATACAACTCCCTGGGCTAAGAGACTCATGAGAACTTGCTGACATACAGAAATTTGTGATGTTGCTAGAATGTTCTGTATTGTCCTGTGGAAATTTGTAGTTATTACCAAACCCCTTTGTGACGTATTCATTATGTATTCATTATGTGAAACTTTGCTATATAAACCACTAGAAAATAAACGAGCGCAGCTCAGAATCAGCTTTGACATAGATTACATGTTTGTGTCTTGGTTTCTGACTCCCAGCAGCTGATAAAGAAGCATCAGACAACTGGAGGATATTGCTAGATTGGCAGAATATCCCTAACAAGTCCGTGGCTTGAAGAGTCAGAGATGTTTTGGAGGGACACAGAGGAGCAATAGCATATTAGACAGATGGTCATAAATGTGTGGCTTAATGGTGTATATTGCAACTTGTTAACTGATTTGGATTACCCCTTTGTCTTCTAAAATACTTAAATATCTACATCAACATGCAGGCCTTCAATAAAGGTTATCAAAACTGGTGCCAGGGTGGGGCTCCGCCAAGATGGCACCCACTGCCAAACTGTGGTAAGCAGCTCTTGTGGTTGGGAAAGGAGGTGTAGATGTGAAGCCATTATTAATAGAATATGTTGAACAATAAAAAAATGTGAGAGTGGCCAGAGCGGTGACAGCTGGATTGACGGTAGAGGCACAGTGCCAGAGGAGGGGAAAGAGCATTGAGCTGGTAAAAGGTTAGAGTGGTGCAGAGAAAGTGTGGGTGTCCGCTGCAGAAGAGTGTAGGCCCTATGTGATCACCCCAAAAGGGAAGAGAGAACCACCCAATCCTAGAGAAGCACCCAATCCTAGAGAAGTCAGAGGGACAGAACTGAGGCAGAGATGCTGTCTGACACAGAGAGAGACCAATTTAAGCAGCCAGCATCACTAGTTTTTTAGAACTACATGTCTCTTTCAGCCTTCACTTCTGCAACACCCATTTACTGGGTGAATAAAAGGGTTGTTACATACAACTTTAATAGGATTTTACATACCTACTGGTAAATCTTTTTCAGTAAAGACATTGTGCTGTCCTCCAAGCATCATACTTTTACATGGTTTTGTTTGTCACAAAGCGCTATCGACCATTGACTTTAATACAAATTCACCAAGACTATTCAAAGTGCGACCTATTTCTCCAGCATCCATAAGGGATATTGGGGACAGATTTAGTACGATAGGGTATAGACGGGTCCAAAGGAGCCAGGGCACTTTAAATTTCTTCAACTGGGTGTGCTGGCTCCTCCCCTCTATGCCCCCTCCTACAGGCAGTTATAGATAAAACAGTGCCCGAAGGAGAAAGGACATACTTGAGAGAAGGAACAAAACAACAATAAGTGTGGTGAGATTTACACACCAGCACACCATAACATAACCTGGCCAGCAACAGCTGGGAACAGAAAACAGCAATAGCTGAACTGTTACACATAACAGATAACCTGCAGAAAGTCACCGCACAGAGGTGGGCACCCAATATCCCTTATGGACTATAAGAAAAGGATTTACTGGTAGGTATTTAAAATCCTATTTTCCCTAACATCCATAAAGAATATTGGGGACAGATTTAGTGCGATGGGGATGTCCCAAAGCTTCCAGAATGGGTGGGAACGTGCGGAGACTTCTGTAGCACTACCTGCCCAAATTGGGTATCCTCTTTGGCCAGGGAATCAAATTTATAGAATGTCACAAAAGTGTTCTTCCCTGACCAGGTAGCCGCTCAGCATAGTTGCAAGGCTGAGACTCTACGGGCAGCCACCCAGGAAGAGCCCATTGACCTTGTAGAGTGGGCCTTCAGAGACTGAGGAACAGGTAAGGTTGCTGACACATAGGCCTGTTGGATAGTAAGCCTAATCCAATGAGCAATGGTCTGCTTTGAAGCAGGACAACCCTTTTTCTGCGCATCATAAAGCAAGAATAAGGAATCTGTCTTTCTGGCTCAAGCCGTGCGCCTGATATAGATTATCAAAGCAAGCACAACATCCAAAGACATCGGAGGAGCCGAAGTGTCAGAACAGTACGGAACCACAATAGGTTGATTCAGCTGGAATGAGGAGACAACCTTCAGCAGGAACTGCTGTCTAGCTCGGAGCTCCGCTCTGTCCTCGTAAAAGACCAAGTAGGGACTTTTACACGATAAGGCCCCCAATTCTGAGATGCGTCTAGCAGAAGTCAGGGCCAATAACATCACTGTCTACCATGTGAGGTACTTGTCTTCTACCATCATCAGAGGCTCAAACCAGGAGGACTGTAGAAATTTCAACACTACATCCAAAGCCCAGGGTGCCATAGGCGGCACAAAGGGAGGTTGTATGTGGAGTACCCCTTGTAAGAAGGTCTGAACTTCTGGCAACACAGCCAATTTCTTCTGAAAGAAAATTGAGAGAGCTGAAATGTGGACTTTAACAGAGCTCAGATGTAAGCCCTTATCCACACCAGCCTGTAGGAAACGTCCCAAGTGAAACTCTGCAGGTGGATACGTGCGTTCCTCACACCAAGAGACATATCTCCTCCAGATATGATGATAGTGTTTTGACGTCACAGGTTTTCTGGCTTACACTATAGTGGCAATTACTTTTTTGGAAAGCCCTTTGTGAGCTAGGATGTTCCGCTCAACATCCATGCTGTCAAGCGAAGCTGCCGTAAGACCGGGTAGATGAACGGTCCTTGCTGAAGACAATCCTTTCTTAGTGGCAGAGGCCAAGAGTCTTCTATGGACATGTCCAGAAGAGTAGCATACCACGACCTTCGGGGCCAATCCGGCTCTGTGATATCTGATCCGCTGGAGCACCCATGGGCTCAACGGAATTGGAGGAAATAGGTAGACCAGCCGGTAAGGCCAAGGCAACGTCAGCGCATCCACTGCACTCGCCTGAGGGTTGATCCGTGGGTATTCCCACCTGTCAACAATCTGTTGAAACACCTGAGGATGTAATGCCCACACCCCCGGGTGGAGGTCGTGGCGACTCAGGAAGTCTGCTTCCCAGTTGTCCACTCCTGGAATGAAAATTACAGACAGCGCTCTTGCATTTCTTTCCGCCCAGAGAAGTATTTTTTACACTTCTTGCATGCAGTCCCTGCTTTTTGTCCCATCCCTGTCGATTGATGTATGCCACTGCCATGGCGTTGTCTGACTGAACCTGGATCGCCTGATCCCTGAGTAGAGGGGAGGCCTGAATCAGAGCATTGTAGATAGCCCGAAGTTCTAGAATGTTGATTGGAAGTAGGGCCTCTTGCGCCTCCTGGGTGACAGCTCCCCATCCTCTCAGGCTCGCATCCGTCGTGAGGAGGATCCAATCCTGAATCCCGAAACATCAACCTTCCAAAAGGTTGGAAGACTGTAACCACCACAGGAGTAAAATCCTGGCCTGGGGTGACAGCTGAATCATCCGGTGCATCCGAACTGTATCGCCTCGTACGAGGCCACCATTTTTCCCAACAATTTTATGCAAAGAGGAATGGAAACTCGAGTAGGTCGGAGAACCATGCAAACCATCTCTTGAAGTGTTCTCACCTTGTCGTCTGGGAGGAACAATCTCTGAGCTACTGTGTCCAGTATCATACCCGGAAACAGGAGCCTTTGAGATGGATCCAGTTGAGACTTCTGTAGATTGAGGATCCACCTGTGGTAAGACAGAAGTTGGATGGTGCGATCTATATGGAGCATTAGAAGCTCCCTGGAACTTGCTTTTATCAGGAGATCGTCCAGGTATGGGACAATGTTGACCCCTTGGACTCTGAGCTGGAACATCATTTCTGCCATCACCTTCGTGAACACCCTCGGAGCTGTAGACAGGCCAAAGGGCAATGCCTGAAACTGGTAGTGATCGTTCACTAGGGCGAACTGCAGATAGGCCTAATGAGGAGACCAAATTGGGATATGTAGGTAGGCATCCTTGATATCCAGGGACACGAGGAATTCCTGTTATTCCAGGCCCGCGATCACCACTCTCAAAAATTCCATTTTGAATTTGAAAACCTTCAGGTAAAGATTCACAGACTTTAGATTCAAAATGGGTCTCACAGACCCGTCTGGTTTTGTCACTAAGAACAGACTGGAGTAGTAACCTTGTCCTTGCTGTAGCAGGGGTACTGGAACAATGACCTGGGACTGGATCAACTTGTTGATGGCCAGTAGTAGCGTAACATGCATATTTTAAAAAACTGGCAAACCTGATTTGAAAAATCGTTGGTGAGGAGCACCGTCAAACTCCAGCTCGTAACCCTGAGAGATAAGGTCCCTTACCCAGGCATCTTGGCAGGAACCATCCTAGATGTGGCTGTAGTGATGTAACCGAGTTCTACGATGAGATCCCCTTGGGGTGGGTGGGCACCGTCATGCCGAAGTCTTTGTGGAAGCTGAACTGGTGCTCTGTTCCTGAGAGCCAGCAATGGCTGGTGTCTTAGGCTTACCTCTGGAGCCTCTAGCTGCATTGGAGGCACCCCAGGCCCTAGATTGAAATCTGGAGGACAGCAAGGACTGAGTAGACAGTCCCGGGTAGGTACACCTAGCAGGCGGAGCCCCTGAAGAGAGAAACATGGATTTCCCAGCAGCAACATTGGAGATCCATGCGTCCAATTCACCTCCGAAGAGCCATTCACCTGTGAAGGGAAGAGATTCCACATTACGTTTGGAGTCAGCATCTGCAATCCACTGACGCAACCATATGGCTCTGCGTGCAGACACAGCCATAGCAGTGGTTCCAGCATTTATATTGACAATCTCTTTAAGGGAGTCACAGAGGACTCTTGCCGTGCCCTAAATGTGTTTTAGGAAAGTTACAGTAGTAACCAAGATCATATCACCTGAAAGACCCTCCTGAATCTGAGTAGCCCATGTATGAATGGCATGTGTCATCCAGCAACCAGCAATGACCAGTCTCTGAGCTACACCTGCATCAGTGTAGATAGATTTTAGAGTGGTCTCTATTTTCCTATCCCCTGGGTCCCTTACCGTAAAAGAGCCCGGAGCAGGGAGCACCGCCTTTTAGAAAGGCGAGAGACTGAGACATCTACTGCTGGAGATTCTTCAAAGAATTTCCTGCCTTCATGGGCAAATGGGAAGGTATTTAAAAACCTTTTGGACACCTGATATTTTTTATCTGGATTTTTCCAGGCCAATTTAAGTAAATCATCCAATTCTTTGGAATCAGGAAAGGTGACTGTCAGTTTGTCTTGTGGGAGGGAAAATGACTGTTGATTAGTAGCATCCTCCAGGGGAAGCTTTAACACATCCTGTATAGCCAATATGAGGGGTTCGATACCCTGTGTAGAGGTAGAATCCCCACCAATGGGATCCTCATCATCCCCATCCACCTGTACATCAGAATCTGATAGGACTGCAGGCAAAGCATGTTTTTGTGCACCTGTAATAGACAGCGGGGTATGGGAAGCCTCAGCCTTGGCAGTTAGGCTACCCACTGCCTGTTGCAGTTCTTGTGTTTTATTGGCATTGGCAGTGAGCTGAGATGACATATTCAACATCATGGTTTTTATAGCCCCCTGCCAGGAAGGCTCTGGACCCCCATGTTGTTATCTGCATTTTGTGAAAACTGACTATACTGCTCACAGGATGTGGAGCCCGATGAACTAGGGGAGAAACTGGCATTACATACATTGCATGACTTCTGTTTCACAATGATGAAAGACAGAAACAATACGCATACAACACAGACTGAATACAAAATAAGCCTGCCCTACTGCATGTGAGAGACATAGAAGAGAGGACACCAGCGCACCCAACGCTGTACAGCCCCAGTGAGGCTGTCAGCATTTTATGTAGTAACATATAACAGTGATACTGCTGTACATTCCCAGAGGAATGTAAACTATGCACTAATAGCGGCTCTCCCCCTCTACACCTGGTACCAGTGATCCTGTGTCCGTTTTGAGGAGCTGCAGGAGGCTGCTGCTGCTTGCTTATGCAGAGGAAGGTGCCAAAATGCAGCTGAGCCCGCTCTGATGTAGCTATGGCGCCGGAGCTACTAATAAGTTTTATACTGGCAGTGTCTCCACAGGCTGTGTAGCCTCATATAAATGCTTGGTATAACACCCCTCCAGCTAGTCTCATGCAGGGGCACCCACGGTCCCCCCCAGGAGGGACCCGTGCGCCTCACCCACGCTTCTGCCGCACAATGAACTGGGGGGCCACCCCTAGCGGGGCCCCCAGTTTGTACTCACACGATGCTCACCTTCAGGCTCTGTTAGGGGTGTGCGGCAAGCTGCGGCTGCGACAGCTAAGGTGCAGTGCCCCGCTGAACAAACAGCCCCTCAGGACGGTGGTCCTGCAGCGGAGAAGTGCCTCTGCACCTCATGCTGTTGCCCACACAGCATACCGAAATAAGCTAAAGTTTAAATGAAATTGAATAAAAACTCTGGAGCTTGCAGAGTGTGCATCCTCTCCTGAGGGCACTTTTTTTTCTAAACTGACCTGTAGGAGGAGACATAGAGGGGAGGAGCCAGCACACCCAGTTGAAGAAATGTAAAGTGCACTGGCTCCTTTGGACCCGTCTACACCCTATTGTACTAAATCAGTCCCCAATATCCCTTATGGATGCTGGAGAAATAGAGTTTCATTTATATTGTAATTTGTAAGTATGTCAGTAAAGACATTGGGGTATATTTACTAACATTCGTAATTCTCCCGATTTGGTGGGAGAATAATCACGAATGACATCGAAAGTGTGAAACTGCAACTTTTTGAATTTATTACGACTAATTTACTAAGCTGTCGTATTCTGCATTTTCTTTTGTTCCGATGTCGATGTCATTCGTGTTTTTTTTAAGTTTTTTTCGGCAGTGATTAGCAAAACACTGCCGACTTTTTCTAAATGAATCTCGGCCGGATCTGTGTGATCCGTGCTGGGGTTAATTTTTTCTTTTTTTTAAATAAGCACTGTAAAACTGTAAAAAAAATGGCGTGGGGTCCCCCCTCCTAAGCATGACCAGCCTCGGGCTCTTTGAGCCGATCCTGGTTGCAGAAATATGGGGAAAAAAATTACAGGGGTTCCCCCATATTTAAGCAACCAGCATCGGGCTCTGCGCCTGGTCCTGGTTCCAAAAATACGGGGGACAAAAAGCGTAGGGGTCCCCCGTATTTTTAAAACCAGCACCGGGCTCCACTAGCTGGACAGATAATGCCACAGCCGGGGGTCACTTTTATACAGTGCCCTGCGGCCGTGGCATCAAATATCCAACTAGTCACCCCTGGCCGGGGTACCCTGGGGGAGTGGGGACCCCTTCAATCAAGGGGTCCCCCCCCCAGCCACCCAAGGGCCAGGGGTGAAGCCCGAGGCTGTCCCCCCCATCCAATGGGCTGCGGATGGGGGGCTGATAGCCTTTTTGTAAAAGTGTAAGATATTGTTTTTAGTAGCAGTACTACAAGGCCCAGCAAGCCTCCCCCACATGCTGGTACTTGGAGAACCACAAGTACCAGCATGCGGCGGAAAAACGGGCCCGCTGGTACCTGTAGTACTACTACTAAAAAATACCCAAAAAAAGACAATACACACACACCTTGAAAGTAAAGTTTTATTACATCCATCCACACAAACATACATACATACATACTTACCTTATGTTCACACGCAGGTCGGTCCTCTTGTCCAGTAGAATCCATGGGGTACCTGTTGAATAAATTATACTCACCAGATCCAGGGTACCAGGCTCCTCGGATAATCCTTTTGTAATCCACGTACTTGATTAAAAAAATAAAACGGAGACCCGAGCCACTCACTGAAAGGGGACCCATGTTTTCACATGGGTCCCCTTTCCCCGAATGCCAGAAACCCACTCTGACTTCTGTCTAAGTGGGTTTCTTCAGCCAATCAGGGAGCGCCACGTTGTGGCACCCTCCTGATCGGCTGTGTGCTCCTGTACTGACTGACAGGCGGCACACGGCAGTGTTACAATGTAGCGCCTATGCGCTCCATTGTAACCAATGGTGGGAACTTTCTGCTCAGCGGTTGACCGAAAGTGACCCACAGAAATTCCCAAACAGCCTGCACCTCACAAGTTATTACATATTGCCCCAAAAATTTAATTTGTGATCTATTGATAAAAAGATGATGAAAATATAAATGTCTTCTGATATTGACTGGCAAGCTTAATGATGGTTGGGTGACACTTGTTCCGATATATATATACGCCACAATCTAGACAAATCCCCTTTTTCCTGGCCATGTGTGCAGAAATCCAAAAAAGCAAGATGTGTTCATTCAATTCTCTTAAGGGGGGTAGTCACGGAGCGATAATCTAAGCAATCTGACTAGATTGCTTAGATTTTAAGCAGCGATCGCTCCGTGTGTACCCCCTACAGCGATAGCGATGCGCAGCCCAGCGCATCACTATCGCTGGTGCTAGATCAGCCTGCCATGCAGGCCAATCTAGCAGGTCGCTCATTTCACCCGCTGGGTGAAATGAGCGCCCTTCCCCCCGTCTCCCCCCGCACGCTCAGCACACATCACGCTGTGCTGAGCGATAGGAGAGATGTGTGCTGAGCGGTTCGCTCAGCACACATCTCTCCCACATCGGCCCGTGAATACTGGCCTTTAGGGATTTTAATCTGATGTTAGACCTCAGACTTGATAGGTCTCACCCACCCCACCCTCTGCAAATGTTCTCCATCTAATGTTGTGTGAACTTCTCAGGCATTTTGCAAACTACTGATGGAATATGATTTATATGCTGCTTGGAGAATTCATACCTCTATGGAATGTGTTACTGTACATATATTTTTCTTTTGTGTCTATCATTGATATGAGAGTTTGGGATAAGGTGGCAGTGCCATATTTAGTTGCTCTTATCAAATAAGTGGACATTACAGTATTCTAAATTACTAAAAATCCTGGCCTAAACAGATGTCCATGCTTTGGAATTTATGCCAATCTGCTATCTCTCTAACACACTAGAGAGAGACTCACCCCTTACTTATTAACCACTTTGGAAGCCAAGACTGCTTTAGAAGTACAGTGCATCCAGAAAGTATTCACAGCGCTTCACTTTTCCACATTTTGTTAGGTTACATCCTTATTCCAAAATGGAATAAATAATTTTTTCCCCTCAAAATTCTACACACAAGGGCCCTCATTCTGAGTTGATCGCTCGCTAGCTGCTTTTAGCAGCCGTGCAAATGCTAAGCCGCCGCCCTCTGGTTGTGTATCTTAGCTTAGCAGAAGTGTGAACGAAAGTATCGCAGAACGGCACCAACATTTTTTCAAGCAGTTTCTGAGTAGCTCCAGACCTACTCCTAGCTTGCGATCACTTCAGACTGTTCAGTTCCTGTTTTGACATCACAAACACGCCCTGCATTTGGCCAGAAACTCCCCCGTTTCCCCAGGCACACCTGCGTTTGTATCTGACACCCCTTCGTTTTTCAGCACACTCCCTGAAAACGGTCAGTTACCTCCCAGAAATGCCCCATTCCTGTCAATCACTCAGCAGTGCAACTGAAAAGCATCGCTAGACCTTGTGTGAAAGTGCATCGGCTTTTGTGAAAGTACGTCGCGCATGTACACTGCGTACCATACGCATGCGCAGAAGTGCCGAATTTTAGCCTGATTGCTGCTCTGCAAACAAGGGCAGCTAGCGATCAACTCAGAATGACCCCCAGTACCCCATAATGACGTGAAAAACGTTGTTGTTGTTTTTAAAGATTTTTGCAGATTTATTAAAATTAAAAAACTAAGATATCACATGTACATAAGTATTCACAGCCTTTGCCATGAAGCTCAAAATTGAGTTCAGACGCATCCTGTTTCCACTAATCATTCTTGAGATGTTCCTACAGCTTAATTGGAGTCCACCTTTGGTAAATTCAGTTGATTGAACATGATTTGGAAAGGCACACACTTGTCTATATAAAGTCCTACACTTGACAGTGCATGTCTGAGCACAAACAAAGCATTAAGTCAAAGGAATTGTCTGTAGACATCCGAGACAGGATTGTCTCGAGGCACTAATCTGGGGAAGGGTACAGAAAAATATCTGCTGCTTTGAAGGTCCCAATGAACACAGTGGCCTCCATCATCTGTAAATGGAAGAATTTCTGAACCACCAGGACTCTTCCTAGAGCTGACCAGCTGTCTAAACTGAGCGATCGGGAGAGAAGGGTCCTAGTCAGGGAGGTGACCAAAAACCAGATGGTCACTCTGTCAGAGCTACAGCATTCCTCTGTAGAGAGAGGTGAACCTTCCAGAAGGACAACCATCTCTGCTGCAATCTACCAATCAGGCCCATATGGTAGAGTGGCCAGACAGAAGCCACTCCTCAGTTAAAAAAAAAACACATGGCAGCCCATCTGGAGTTTGCCAAAATGCACCTGAAGGACTCTCAGACCATGAGAAACAAAATTCTCTGGTCTGATGAGACAAAGATTGAACTCTTTGGTGTGAATGCCAGGCATCATGTTTTGAGGAAACCAGACACTGCAAATCACCAGGCCAATACCATCCTTACAGTGAAGCATGGTGGTGACTGCATCATTATGTGGGAATGTTTTTCAGCGGCATGAAGTTGGAGACTAATCAGGATAGAGGGAAAGATGAATGCAGCAATGTACAGATACATTCTGGATGAAAACCTGCTCCAGAGTGCTCTTGACCACAGACTGGGGCGACGGTTCATCTTTCAGCTGGACAACAACCCTAAGCACACAGCCAAGATATCAAAGGAGTGGCTTCAGGGCAAATGTCCTTGAGTGGCCCAGCCAGAGCCCAGACTTGAATCCGATTGAACATCTCTGGAGAGATCTGAAAATTCTGTGTATCGAGTTCGACACCTCCCATCCAAACTGATGGAGCTTGAGAGCTGTTGCAAAGAGGAATGAGCAAACCTGCCCAAAGATAGGTGTGTCAAGCTTGTGGCATCATATTCAAAAAGACTTGAGGCTGTAATTGCTGCCAAAGGTGCATCAACAAAGTATTGAGCAAAGGTTGTGAATACTTATGTACTTGTGATTTCTTAGTTTTTTATTTTTATTACATTTTCAAAAATCTCAAAAAAAGCTTTTTTCAAGTTGTCATTATGGGGTATTGTGTGTAGAATTTTGAGGGAAAAAAGAAATGTATTCCATTTTGGAATAAGGCTGTAACATAACAAAATGTGGAAAAAGTGAAGTGCTGTGTATACTTTCCGGATACATTGTATTTAAGCATCTCCTGGCAGCTAAGGTCCATGGCATGATCAAGGTTATTAACCTCTTGTATGTTATGTTTTGAAGAGACTTGGCACCTATACTCACTAATCTCTATAATGCTGTCAACTGAGTGGGGGTCATTCTCTGCGGAAATGTTATAAGTAATTTGTCACTACTCACATACCTTGTAGAGACCGGTCCAAGTGCAAGAACTATCGGCCTATTGCCCTCCTTAATATGGGGCTGAAATTGTTCATTAAACTAATTGCAAATCACATTTGTTCCCTTTTGCCCACTTAGTACATGCTGATCAAATGGGGTTTGGGTCAAACAGACAGTCATCCGATAACACTCACAAAGTGATCAATATCATTTATACAGTAATGAATGCTTCAGATGAGTTTGCCCAGATTTCATTAGAAGCAGAGAAGGAGTTTGTCAGGCTTCACTGGTGCTATATGCAATAAGTCCTTCCTTTCCATGGCTTCTGTGACCTGATACTCACCTCTATCTTGGCTCTGTTGGAATCACTGTTTGCACTTGTGTCTAGTAATGGCTTCCTGTCTAATACATTAAGTATTATGAATGGCAGATGTCTGAGATGTTCCCTCTCTTCCATCATCTTTGTCTTGTCTATTGAATCTTTAGTTGCTACAGTACATCAGTCTGGTGAGTTGTCGACGGCCAGCATTAGGAACACCTGTGAGAAATTATGTTTATTTGCTGATGACATTCTTCTGCATTTCTCCAAACTGGGTTTGCACTGCCATTTCTCCACCGTTTATTAGTCCACATTGGGCCTAATTCAGACCTGATCGCTGGGCAGCGATTTTTGCAGCCTTGCGATCAGATAGTCGCCGCCTACTGGGGGAGTGTCTTTTAGCTGTGCAAGTGTGCGAACGCATGTGTAGCAGAGCTGCACAAACTGATTTTGTGCAGTCTCTGTGCAACCCAGGACATACTGAGCCGCTGCGATCAGACACCATCCCTTCCAATGCTTGGACATGCCTGCATTTTTACAAATGCTCCCTGAAAACGGTCAGTTGCAACCCACAAACACCCTCTTCCTGTCAGTCACCTTGCAATCGCCCATGTGAACGCTTTTTTCTCACCATCCCGTCACTATGCACCGATCCCCGTTGCTGCGGTCCGTCGCGCCTGTGCATTGCGATGCATACGCATGTGGAGTTCAGACCTGATCGCAGACTGTGAGAAAATGCAGCCTAGCGACCAGGTCTGAACAGATCCAGCCCTAGGAATAGTCAAGCTAGGCAAATGCCTATGGCATTTGGTATGCCTAGGAACACGAGAAGCTTCTGCTGATTAAAATGATATGTGGCATGCCTTTATTCTGTGTGTAGCATTACGTATGCAGATACAGCCACAGAGTCGCACACAGAATATAGGCATGCCGCATATCATTTTAATCAGCAGAAGCTGCTAGCTGCATAACAATGCAAATAGGCACCTGACGTTAGAAGAGCTGCCAGCTGACTCACACCAGGCACCTCCTGCTGCATGGCGCATTGAGGCAAGATTTCTGAGGACACATCTGTATCCAAGCAGAGGCAGAGGTCACAGTGCTAGCGGCCGTGTGAGTGCTGTGTGTGAGTGGGTTGGTTGAGCAATAGCGTTCGGCATGTGTAAGGGGCATTATGCGTGTCATGTGTATAAATGCATTAATAATGTGTGGCAAATGTGTAAGGGGCACTATGTGTGTCATTATGTGTATAAGGGCATTAATAATGTGCAGCACTATGTGTTTCATTATGTGTATAATGTATGTGTGTCATTATGTGTGTGTGTCATTATGTGTATAAGGGCACTAATAATGTGCGGCGTATGTGTAAGGGACATTATGTGTGTCATTATGTGTATAAGGGCATTAATAATGTGTGACATGTGTAAGGGGCACTATATGTGTCATTATATGTATAAAGTATGTGTGTCATTATGTATGTGTGTCATTATGTGTATAAGGGCACTAATAATGTGCGATGTATGTGTAAGGGACATTATGTGTGTCATTATGTGTATAAGGGCATTACTAAAGGTTGGCATGATGTGTAAGGCACATTAGGTTTATAAGGACATTAATAATGTGTGTCATATGTGTAAGGGGCATTACTATAAAGGCATTACTAATCTGTGGCATTATGTGTACAAGGTGCTCTACTGTGTGGCATAACATATAGAAAGGGCACTACTGTGTGGTCTAATGTGAATAAAGAACAATATGGTGTGGTGTAATGTGAATAAGTAGCAATTCAGTGTGCTGTAATGTGAATAAGTGGCACTATTGTGAGGAGTAACGTTTATAATGTAAAGTGGCACTACTGTGTGATGGGGTTCACTACGGTATGCCGGCAGTCGGGTTCCCGGCGACCAGCATACCGGCGCCGGGAGCCCGACCGCCGGCTTACCTACAGTGTGGCGAGCGCAAATGAGCCCTTTGCGGGCTCGCTGCGCTCGCCACGCTACGGGCACAGTGCACGCTATTTTATTCTCCCTCCAGGGGGGTCGTGGACCCCCACGAGGGAGAATAAGTGTCGGTATGCCGGCTGTCGGGATCCCGGCGCCGGTATACTGTACGCCGGGATCCCGACAGCTGGCATACTGACTGTGATGTAACGTGAATTATGGACACTATCGCATGAAGAAATGTGAATAAAGTTGCAGTACTGTGGGGCCTAATTTGAATTGGGGATACTATTGTGTGGTCATGACCCTTGCCAGCAAAAAAACACACCTTTTTGGGCTGTGCGCACTGTTCCTATTTAAAATATGGGGGATAGGAACACCAAAATCAGGACTGCTATGGGTGAGGGTGCTGGGAAAGGGGTGCAGGGTCAGAGGCGGAACTAGCGGTGGTGTTAGGGGGCACCCGCCAAAATCTTGCTTAGGGCATCATATTGGTTAGGGACGGCTCTAGGTCTGAATTACTCCCATTAGCAGGGCGTAATTGTACAAACTTATGCTTCCTATTAATATATCCTGATCTACCCTGACTTCTATATCCTATGTCTAAGTATCCAAATATCCTTTTCTACGACAAACGTATTTAAAACTTAATACTTCTCCATTGCTGATATACTGAATTTACAGATGCGAACAAGTTTGTTGGTACTGTACCCTTACAGCTAATTGAAACAATGTTTCATTACTCCTGAAAACATTATAGTTTCATGAATACCTGCATGCCTTTGCTGTATCATAAAGCATAGAAACTGAACAGAGATAAATTATTGCTTATTCCCCAAAGATATTCTTAAATGGCCTGGACAAAATTGCTGCCCCCCCTTAGAAAAAATAATAATAAATATTTGGATTATTGTATTATGTAAAACTAATTGCTTTCTTGAATTAGCATCACATATGTCTTCAATATTCTAATCAGCCTAATTAAATGGAGAAAAGTAGTCACACTGATGTTTGATATCATTGTGTGAACCACACTAAATTAACATGGACCAGAAAACGCAAAGGAGGTATTTGACTGAGGAAATTAGAAACACAATTATAGACAAGCACCATGAGGGGTTATACTCTTGTACATCATCTAAAGTACTTTGAGACTGCCTTTCTCACCCTACTTTGAGATTGGGCTCACATACCTGGCCATAAACTTTTATGACCTGGAGAGAGTGTTGCTCTGAAACCACTGGTTAGCTTACCTGCTCTGGATTTCTGCTCATTCCATAACTTGCCTTCTCTTCTGCTTCATTATATGAGAAATTCTCTGAGGATCTAGGATAAGGTTTTCATTACTTTAATGAAATTGGTTTTACCTATATGGAATCTGCCAGTTTATGCTTTACCTAAAATGGTCCCAGTCTCTGATATGAACCTTGCCTCTTGGCATAATAATGGAATTATATCTTTGGGCTCCTTGCTCTCTAAAGACTATATTTTCTTTATGTTATTTACAAAAGCAATTATTTATATCTGACACAGATCTGTATATATGTTACCAAATTCAGCACTGGTTTACTGGATTTAAGCCCATGGCCCGCCCCTATTCATGTAACACATGGTCCCATGTATTCAACACTCACTATTGGCATTGGCAGAGGTAGTATTTCTTTTTAGAACCGCTACCTATTAAGCTTCAGCTCTGCTTGGGATTGGACCATATCTCTTTCCCAATGTGACATTATTATGCTATAACCTATAACATGTTTAATGTTTTATGCCATTTCTATCTTACTCCGGAGAGAGTGCATAACATGAGACCCATAAAATAAATTTTTTGCACTGATGCGGGGCTTGCCTTCCTCACCCTCACAAGAGTACACCTCACCAGCGCCTGCCTGCTGTCTTTCACAGGATATTGAGCTGTTTAAAGGAGCCCACATTGTATGTTCATCTCTTACTTACAACAGTGACGTGACACCACCTTTTACTCTGGATTTATGGGTATGTAGACTGCGTGCTGCAACAGCACATAACCGGGTCCAGTTATTAGCCACGTTTCCAGCTCTCATCTTCATGTAATGGATACATTTATGACACCATCTACACCAGCAAAATCTCACCATTCTAGACCAGACCACATAAAAGGTGAAAACTCTGCACTCTTCTCTGATAAACCATCTGGGGTAGATGCCTGCGACACTTAACAGGTCAGAAATACACCTTCTCCTGCCTCTATATCTCACTTCTTCATACACCTCAGTTACCACTTCTATATCTATGTAGAGTGCAGACACACACAACCACAAGTAATCAAACACTACATAGATCTACTTAGCTACAATAGCTAAAACTGACAATTACACCTAGCTTCATATATTTAGTACACCAGGCTCCTTACGCCGGAGCAGACAGCTCAATGTGTTAGGTGTTTGACTGTGGTGTATGAGGTTGGGAGTTGAAGGCACAGGTACTGTATGACATGCTGAGATATGTGTGTTTTAAATACACTGGGTCTCGCCGATGCCTGCAAGTCACATTCTATTACAAATAATACAAGGAAAGGTTGAACCGGCGCGACCAAAAGCTGCTACTAAGGAGTGTTTTAAGTTTCTAAAACAGAAAATATAGGCATAAAGATAATAGTAGCGCTTGGGGTATTCAAACAAATATAAACACTATAGACTGCGGTCAGTTGAAATTCTTGGCATTTACTATAAAATCACAATATAAAAATACAAACATAAATTGACATCTAATACTTGGCAGGCTCCAAGATTGAGTGACTGATCAGTCACTTTTGTAATTTTGAGATTTTGTTAACAGCGAGCGCCCGGCTCCTTACCCACAGCGGCACCCGGAAGCAGGAGCTCATGACGTCTCTCCCATAGTTCCGACTTTTGAGGAGTGGGCGGCCAGAAGGACGGCAGCGGTCAGATGTAGGAGTGGGGCTTAAGTATTGTGTATATTTTTTTGTGTGTGTGTAAGTGGCACTACTACAGGGGATCATAACTTCATGGGGGCATAATTACAGGGGGCATAACTACTGGGGCAATACTACATGGAGGCATGACTACATGGGGGCATGACTACAGGGGCATTACTACTGGGGGCATAACTACTAGGGCAATACTACTTGGGGGCATGTAGTATTTCATCACTCCTAAGGGGCATCACTCCTGGGGACATAAGGGGCACTACTACTGGAGGCACTGCATAAGGGGCACCACCTCAATGGGCTCTACATACGGGGTGCTACCACTGTAGGCACTACCACTACAGTGGGCATTACATAAGCAGCGCTACTACTGTGGGCATTGTAAAAGAGGCACTACTGCTGTGGGCATTATGTATTAGGGTTGCTACTACTGTGGGCTTTATGTACAAGGGGCACATTAGTGTGTCATAACATGAATAAGGGACACTTTTTGTGGCACGTGCAATTCCTTTGATTACAGTACATAGGCACTGGTGGGGGGGGGGGGGTTGAGGTTTCCTCCATCTCTTTAGGACCACTTTAAGCACTGCCAATGGGTGGTTCATTTGGACCCTTACAAACTTTTGCCTTGTGGCCTACAATAAATCTAGTTATGCCCCTGCTCCTGCTTATTGTAATGTGGTATGAAATTAACTGGAGGGCATTATGCTTATATAATATGAACCAGGGAACTGTAATGTGGCACATTATGAAGTGTAAGCACTATAGTATGTCATAGTATGAGCTGGGGCCCTGTAATGTGGCACAATTTGAAGTGGAGGCACTATAGTGTGGCATAATATGAACTGGGGGCAGCACTATAATGTGGCACACAGTAATGTGAACTGGGGACACTGTATGCCATAATGTGAATTGGGGTTACTGCGCTGCCTAATGTGTACGAGCAGCCCTACAATGTGCCATAATGTGAACTAAGGCCCTACTATGGGGCATAACATTAACAACTGCTGCAGAGAGGTTTCCCTCTAGAAGCATTGGGACAGGTGCCCATTCAAAATGTTGCTATGGGACCCACAAAGTTCTGGCTACACCCCTGAGGAGAAGGATGCTATTTAATTTGCCCCATCTAGCAGCACAATAGTTAGGCAAACAGTAAACACACATTTACATATTTAAACTTAAAATAATCGTAGAAAAATTGTCTATACAGAGGTCCTAACATTGCATATACCTTGATGAATACATGAATATTTAATAGGATAAATAGTTATATCCTGGGATGGTGCAACTTGTAATGAACCATGCAGTAGGTTCCATCATGTATGCATTCAAAGTATAGTTAGTTTATGCTACTTTAGACAAGTGTGAATTATGACTACAGATGTGCATCACCTATTTTTGTGGGTTTGGTTCTAATTTGTTGTCCGGTTTTGGTTTTGTCTAAACGCCATGACTGGTTTTGTATTTATTTTTTTAATTACAAAAAAAGGCTAAAATCACATAATATAGCCTTTTTGTTCCTACAGTATTATTAACCTAAATAACATTAATTTCTAGTAATTTCCAGTCAATTTTGACCACCTAATAGCTCACAATATTGTTTTCATCCAGTTTAGGCCAAAGGCTGCAGCTAGCTAACTGGTTACTAAGCGACAGAGCAGCAACACAAACACACTTCAGTTTATAGCACATCTATGAAACATTGCCACAGAGCAGTGTCAGAAAGGAAAAGTGGTGAAAGATAGAATTGTTCCAAGAACTACCTCTAATCACTAATGAGGAGATTGATGATTAGAGTTTTAATAAAATTTTAATATTGTAAAATAATTTTTTATGAACTTGTCCCAATTGATGTACAGTAACATGAAGGCTAATGTCCCTACCTCTACTAACTTTGGACTCACAAATGGAGCAGATTCCTTCACAAACTTTGTCAGGATTTGGGTTAAATTAATTCCACATCCAAGAGGTGGCTTTTTTGGTCTTATTACCAGGCATCTCAATAGCTTTCTTTTTATCATGAGCAAGAACTGTAGCACTGGTGGCTGACTTACACAAACAAGCAGCTGCCTTGATAATATTTGGTTGCTCTTCTCTAATCTGATCATTATGCATTTTTCAATTCACAGATCACTGCCGCTATTCAAAGGATTTTTTTTTATATGTATGTGAATAAATGTACAGGAGTAAAGTGCGCCAAAACAGTACAAACAATAGAACAATATATTTTTCACTTTGCAGCTCAACTCAAACTGTGGCATTTCAAAGGGCTTCCTTTTATATGTACGTGAATAATAAAGACACAGAGGTAAAGTGCACCAGAATAGTACAAACAATAGAACAATACATTTATTTTTCACTTTGCAGCTCAACTCAAACTGCAGCAGTTCAGGGGCTTTTTTTTATATGTATGTGAATAAAAATGCACAGGGGCACAAGGCACACAGGTTGTCCAAATTGAAAATAATAATTTTTTTGCACATTTTATTTTACTTTCTGACTTTTTTTTTTACAATTTTTTAAAACTGTTTTTGCAACTGAATGACAACAATAAAGACTGTAGTGCTGCTTATATGTGAATGCATAGCCATTTAGATGGACACAACACAGCCCCGTGTACGGAGCCACTTGTATACACAGCACAGCCACTATGAGTCTGTACACAGCACAGCCACTTGTATACTAGGGCACAGCCACTTTTATTCTATGGCACAGCCTTTTGTATACTATGGCACAGCCACTTGTATGAGTCTGGAGTCCACAGCATAGCTACTTGTACACGCAGCACAACCGCTATGGGGTCAATTTTCTAAGGTGAGAGTTTTTTTTAGAACTGGTTGCTCACAGCAACTAATCAGATACTACTTAACATTTATCTAGCTGCTTCTAGAAGATAATAGATATAATCTGATTGGCTGCAATGGGCAACACCACCAGTTCCAAAAAACCTCCCACCTTAGCAAATGTACCCCTATGATTCTGGACATAGGGGGTCATTCCGAGTTGATCGCTCGCTAGCAGTTTTTAGCAGCCTTGCAAATGCTATGCCGCCGCCCACTGGGAGTGTATTTTAGCTTAGCAGAAGTGCGAACGTTTTTATCGCAGAGCGCCTGCAAAAAGTTTTTGTGTAGTTTCAGAGTAGCTCAAAACCTACTCAGCGCTTGCGATCACTTCAGACTATTCAGTTCCGGATTTGACATCACACACCCGCTCAGCGTTCGCCCAGACACGCCTGCGTTTTCCTTGGCAGGCCTGCGATTTTCTGAACACTCCCTGAAAATGGTCACCCAGAAATGCCTACTTCATGTCAATCACTTTGCGGCAACCAGTGCGACTGAAATGCATCGCTAGACCCTGTGCAAAACTGCATCGTTCGTTGTTCCAGTACGTAGTGCGTGCGCATTGTGCTGCATACGCATGCGCAGAACTGCCATTTTTTAGTCTGATCACTGTGATGCGAACAAATGCAGCTAGCGATCAACTCGGAATGACCACCCTAGTACAGCCATTTGTATATTATGGCACTGCCACTATGAGTCTGGACACAGCACAGCCACTATGATTCTGGACACAGCACAGCCACTTGTATATTATGGCACAGACACTTGTATTAATCCAGAGTCCACAGCACAGCCTCTTGTACACACAGCACAACCACTATAAGTCTGGACAACACAGCCAATTTAAATAATTTATCCAGCAGAGTACAGCGCAGCACACAGAAGTGTGCCTGGAGTCAAATTACGACGAGTCCTGGCTTTGGTGCCCTTATATACAGTAGAATCCAAAGCTTGCAAGAATCTGACACCAGGAGGATAAAGGAATATCGTATGTTGGGCAGAGGAATGTACCAAGAAGGAAACCACAGCTCTCATAAAGAATGTTGCTAGATGTCTCAAGCTTGATTGCCTGGATGATCCAGAATGCTATTGGAGAAATGCAAAATCTCATTGACTTGAAGTCATTATATCAAAGGAATGAGACAACATACCTCTTAGCTAATTTGTGGAATTGATCAGAAATATTTGATTTCATTAATTGCTGCTAAAGGAAGTTCGAATTGTTAGTCAGTTATAGATTTACATACTTTTGAAACACAATTTAGGAGAAGTTAATGAATTTTCCCTGATACTTATACCGTTTTGATAACCAGTAAGTTAAGTTAAAACTGCCTCTTCATGTTTATTATATTTCCTTGCCTGTAATACATTCTCAGTTAATATTTCATGATTGCAAAACGAAACATGAGTTTTAAGGGACAATAATACCTTCATGCCAAAAAAAATACAAAAAAACAATTTTAATAACATTTTATTAGGACATTTTTTTTTAAAATACAACGCCATCATAATATCAAAATATGAAACAGGAAATAATAAAAGTGCAAATAAAAAAAAAGAGTACTGAATACAATTTAGGCAAGGTAGAAAATGAAGACAAAAACTTATAATGAAACTTCATTTTTAAAGTAAAAAAAATGTGAGGGGGAGGAAAAATAAAATAAACACAAAAATAAATAAAAAAAAGGAGGGAGAGTGGGAAGTGCAAAAAATACCATAGGGACTCACAAACAATATTACATGTCATATGTCAAGGATGGAAACATAATAAAACCACGTCCTATTAGTAAGATTTCAAGTGGTTACTTAACTGAGCATTCCAAATCAAGTGATTTGGCACGATAGATACCACATGGTATATTCAAAGGTATAATACAGAATTGAGTTGAGGAAGGAAGTGTAGTAATATATGGTTCCCATGGTCCCAATATTGGTTAAATGAAACTCATTAATATGTAAAGGAACATTGGTTGGGGTACAATGATCATACCATCCAAGCATACTGAACCTACATCAAAAAGGACCTGAGATTACAACTTGGAGATATTATTCAGAGAGACCAAGACTGCACCCCTGGGTAGCAGAAATGTTCGTTTGTACATTAAAAATAAGCAACATACTGTATATTTGCAATAATGTATATAACAGAATCCCTGCCCATTATCATTTTCTCATCATTAAAGTTTTTAACTCTTTTTCCTAACATAACTAGAAAGCCAGAGCTAGTCAGTCCCTTAATTAGGAATGTTCCTATCAGGGTCCGAACACAATGTTGCCTATTTAATAAAACAGTGAGAAAGTTGCACAGCGCACTAACCCAAAGCCACCAATCGGATGCTAGCTTTCATTAGTATGAGAACACATCGCTGGTAAACACACATCATTGCTTTTTGCTCAATATTAATGACCAAACTCAATGGGGCAGATGTATTAACCTGGAGAAGGAATAAGAAAGTGATAAAGCAGCGAAAAGTGCAAGGTGATAACGCACCAGCCAGTTATAACGGATTTGAAAATTGACAGGAGCTGACTGGCTGGTGTGTTATCACCTTGCACATACTCAGGACCGGTTCTACACCTTGTAGTGCCCAGTGTAAAAGTTTCCACTGACGCCCCCCCACCCCCCCCGCGGTAAAACAGTTAGTGAGCGCCGAAGGCGTGCAGCAAAAAAACAGGGGCGTGGCTTCATAGCGGAGGGGCGTGGCCACAGTTATGCACCCAGTAGTTGTGCACCCAGTAGATTTGCCCCAAGTAGTTGTGCCCCCCAGTAGATTTGCCCCCAGTAGCTATGCCCCCTGTAGATATGCCCCGAGTAGCTGTGCCCCCAGTAGATTTGCCCCCTGTAGCTATGCTCCCAGTAGATTTTCCCCAGTAGTTGTGCTCCCTGTCGCTGTGCCCCCAGTAATTGTGCCCCCTGTTGCTGTGCCCCCAGTAGTTGTGCCCTCTGTTGCTGTGCCCCTTAGTAGCTGCTTACAAACACACACACACACAAAAAAAACCCAATACTTTCAACTGCCCCGCTCCTGCTTCCCGACCGCTGCTGCTGCTTCTCCGTCTGGCAATAATGACCTCTAGCGTCTGACAGGCGCGCCGGCTGCAGCGGACGCCCACACAACTCACGGTGTCTGCTGCAGCCGGGGAGCGGGGTGCGGGTAGGCGGCGGGCGCCTGCGGGGTGACTGCAGCCGCGCCCCAAGCTGCAGCGCCTTGGGCGCAGGCACTGCTTGCACGCACCAAGAACCACTCCTGCACATACTGTATCACTGCTTTATCACTTCTTTATCCCTTCTCCAGGCTTAATACATCTACCCCAATATGTCCACAGCTTGTGTATTGACATGCGGATGGCAGTTAGTAATGGCTGCATTTTAGAATGTCTCTGTGCCATGTGTCCACATCTTTTTTTCCCAAACATAAAGCATATAAAGTTGTATAAGTAGTGGAAAATGACAAGGTTGTGGCAAGGACTGTCTTCACACTAAATAGAGGTTAGTTTCTAGAATCTGCTAGATTATCATTGAACTCAAGAAATGTAATTATTGCCTTCTGTTTTTTAGCTGCAGTACCCACTGAGTATATGTTGACCAAGGGATGGGTATGTGATCCCATCAGATGGGATGCCGGCGGTCACAATACAGACACCGGCATCCCGATGGTCAAAATCCCGACAGGGGCGACATCAGTATTTAACCCCACCTACCACCCTAACACCGCAGCCTAACCCTACCCTCCCACCATAGTGCCTAAAGCTTGCCACCCCTTTCCACAGCCTAACCCTAACCCTCCCCACTTAGTGCCTAAACCTAACCTCCCCCCAGTGGTGCCTAATCCTTTCTCATCCTCCCCGCTACCTAACCCTAATCTCCCCGGGTGGCACCTAAACCTAAACAACCCCTGCAGCCAAACCCTAACCCTACCGGCTATACTTATCTTCGAGATTCTGGCATCAGGATACTAACCTGTTCTAGATTCCAACGTATGAGTTCTGAGTGATGTTAGGATACCGGCGTAAGTAATTAGGCTGCTGGGATCCCGACAGCCAGTATCTTGAAAGTATACCTTGACAAATGATCCTGTCTAGCAAGCTAAGCTAATTTCCCATACTGTAATAGAGTGAATTGTAAGTCAACTTCACCATTAATAGTCATTTTCATTTAAACAGCACTAGGAATCCAGAGAGATACAGGTGAAATGAAGGCACTCAGAAACACAGCTACAAACTTGATTGGCTGCCAATCCACGTGCTGCGGATTGGATCGCGATTGACCTCAAATTTAAACAGATGCTGACACCACTTCTGACCGGTGCTGGGAGCAGTCACACTGTCACTGTCCCAGCCTGGGTTGTCAAAGTGCACCGGAAATTTTTCGGGTTTTGTGTTTTGGTTTTGGATTCGGTTCCGCGGCCGTGTTTTGGATTCGGACGCGTTTTGCCAAAACCTCCCTGAAATTTTTTTGTCAGATTCGGGTGTGTTTCGGATTCGGGTGTTTTTTTTACAAAAAACCCTCAAAAACAGCTTAAATCATAGAATTTAGGGGTCATTTTGATCTTATAGTATTATTAACCTCAATAACCATAATTTACACTCATTTTCAGTCTATTCTGAACACCTCACACCTCACAATATTATTTTTAGTCCTAAAATTTGCACCGAGGTGGCTGGATGGCTAAGCTAAGCGACACAAGTGGCCGACACAAACACCTGGCCCATCTAGGAGTGGCACTGCAGTATCAGGCAGGATGGCACTTCAAAAAAATTGTCCCCAAACAGCACATGATGCAAAGAAAAAAAGAGGCGCACCAAGGTCGCTGTGTGACTAAGCTAAGCGACACAAGTGGCCGACACAAACACCTGGCCCATCTAGGAGTGGCACTGCAGTGTCAGACAGGATGGCACTTCAAAAAAATTGTCCCCAAACAGCACATGATGCAAAGAAAAAAAGAGGCGCACCAAGGTCGCTGTGTGACTAAGCTAAGGGACACAAGTGGCCGACACAAACACCTGGCCCATCTAGGAGTGGCACTGCAGTGTCAGATAGGATGGCACTTCAAAAAAATTGTCCCCAAACAGCACATGATGCAAAGAAAAAAAGAGGCGCACCAAGGTCGCTGTGTGACTAAGCTAACCGACACAAGTGGCCGACACGAACACATGGCCCATCTAGGAGTGGCACTGCAGTGTCAGACAGGATGGCACTTCAAAAAAATTGTCCCCAAACAACATATGATGCAAAGAAAAAAAGAGGCGCACCAAGGTCGCTGTGTGACTAAGTTAAGCGACACAAGTGGCCGACACAAACACCTGGCCCATCTAGGAGTGGCACTGCAGTGTCAGACAGGATGGCACTTCAAAAAAATAGTCCCCAAACAGCACATGATGCAAAGAAAAATGAAAGAAAAAATAGGTGCAAGATGGAATTGTCCTTGGGCCCTCCCATCCACCCTTATGTTGTATAAACAGGACATGCACACTTTAATGAACCCATCATTTCAGCGACAGGGTCTGCCACACGACTGTGACTGAAATGACTGGTTGGTTTGGGCCCCCACCAAAAAGAAGCAATCAATCTCTCCTTGCACAAACTGGCTCTACAGAGGCAAGATGTCCACCTCATCATCATCCTCCGATTCCTCACCCCTTTAACTGTGTACATCCCCCTCCTCACAGATTATTAATTCGTCCCCACTGGATTCCACCATCTCAGATCCCTGTGTACTTTCTGGAGGCAATTGCTGGTGAATGTCTCCACGGAGGAATTGATTACAATTTATTTTGATGAACATCATCTTCTCCACATTTTCTGAAAGTAACCTCGTACGCCGATTGCTGACAAGGTGAGCGGCTGCACTAAACACTCTTTCGAAGTACACACTGGAGGGAGGGCAACTTAGGTAGAATAAAGCCAGTTTGTGCAAGGGCCTCCAAATTGCCTCTTTTTCCAGCCAGTATACGTACGGACTGTCTGACGTGCCTACTTGGATGCGGTCACTCATATAATCCTCCACCATTCTTTCAATGGCGAGAGAATCATATGCAGTGACAGTAGACGACATGTCAGTAATCGTTGGCAGGTCCTTCAGTCCGGACCAGATGTCAGCACTCGCTCCAGACTGCTCTGCATCACCGCCAGCGGGTGGGCTCGGAATTCTTAGCCTTTTCCTCGCACCCCCAGTTGTGGGAGAATGTGAAGGAGGAGCTGTTGACGGGTGTCACGGTGGCCAAAATGTAGTGCTCTGATTTCAACAGATTGACCACCCGTGAATCCTGGCTAAGCGAATTAAGGGCTCCATCCACAAGTCCCACATGCCTAGCGGAATCGCTCTGTTTTAGCTCCTCCTTCAATGTCTCCAGCTTCTTCTGCAAAAGCCTGATGAGGGGAATGACCTGACTCAGGCTGGCAGTGTCTGAACTGACTTCACGTGTGGCAAGTTCAAAGGGTTGCAGAACCTTGCACAACGTTGAAATCATTCTCCACTGCGCTTGAGTCAGGTGCATTCCCCCTCCTTTGCCTATATCGTGGGCAGATGTATAGGCTTGAATGGCCTTTGGCTGCTCCTCCATCCTCTGAAGCATATAGAGGGTTTAATTCCACCTCGTTACCACCTCTTGCTTCAGATGATGGCAGGGCAGGTACAGGACTGTTTGCTGGTGCTCCAGTCTTCGGCACGCAGTGGCTGAATGCCGAAAGTGGCCCGCAATTCTTCGGGCCAACGACAGCATCTCTTGCACGCCCCTGTCATTTTTTAAATAATTCTGCACCACCAAATTCAATGTATGTGCAAAACATGGGACGTGCTGGAATTTGGCCAGATGTAATGCACGCACAATATTGGTGGCGTTGTCCGATGTCACAAATCCCCAGGAGAGTCCAATTGGGATAAGCCATTTTGCGATGATGTTCCTCAGTTTCCGTAAGAGGTTGTCAGCTGTGTGCCTCTTATGGAAAGCGGTGATACAAAGCGTAGCCTGCCTAGGAACGAGTTGGCGTTTGCGAGATGCTGCTACTGGTGCCGCCGATGCTGTTCTTGCTGCAGGAGGCAATACATCTACCCAGTGGGCTGTCACAGTCATATAGTCCTGAGTCTGCCCTGCTCCACTTGTCTACATGTCCGTGGTTACGTGGACATTGGGTACAACTGCTTTTTTTAGGACACCATTGACTCTTTTTCTGACGTCTGTGTACATTTTCGGTATCGCCTGCCTAGAGAAATGGAACCTAGATGGTATTTGGTACCGGGAACAAAGTACCTCAATCAAGTCTGTAGTTGCCTGTGAATTAACGGTGGATACCGGACACACGTTTCTCACCACCCAGGCTGACAAGACCTGAGTTATCCGCTTTGCAGCAGGATGACTGCTGTGATATTTCATCTTCCTCGCAAAGGACTGTTGGACAGTCAATTGCTTACTGGAAGTAGTACAAGTGGTCTTCCGACTTCCCCTCTGGGATGACGATCGACTCCCAGCAGCAACAACAGCAGCGCCAGCAGCAGTAGGCGTTACACTCAAGGATGCATCGGAGGAATCCCAGGCAGGAGAGGACTCGTCAGACTTTCCAGTGACATGGCCTGCAGGACTATTGGCTTTCCTGTCTAAGGAGGAAATTGACACTGAGGGAGTTGGTGGTGTGGTTTGCAGGAGCTTGGTTACAAGAGGAAGGGATTTAGTGGTCAGTGGACTGCTTCCGCTGTCATCCAAAGTTTTTGAACTTGTCAGTGACTTCTGATGAATGCGGTCCAGGTAACGTATAAGGGAGGATGTTCCTAGGTGGTTAACGTCCTTACCCCTACTTATTACAGCTTGACAAGGCAACACACGGCTTGACACCTGAAATAATTCCACACTGAAGAGGTGATTTTTTTTGTATTTTGACCAGGCATGTCAATGGCCATATTCGTCCCACGGACAACAGGTGTCTCCCCGGGTGCCTGACTTAAACAAACCACCTCACCATCAGAATCCTCCTTCTCAATTTCCTCCCCAGCGCCAGCAACACCCATATCCTCATCCTGGTGTACTTCAACAGTGACATCTTCAATTTGACTCCTTCCAGCACTTGCAGGGGGCGTGCAAATGGTGGAAGGCGCAAGCTCTTCCCGTCCAGTGTTGGGAAGGTCAGGTATCGCAACCGACACAATTGGACTCTCCTTGGGGATTTGTGAATTAGAAGAACGCACAGTACTTTGCTGTGCTTTTGCCAGCTTAAGTCTTTTCATTTTTCTAGCAAGAGGATGAGTGCTTCCATTCTCATGTGAATCTGAACCACTAGCCATGAACATAGGCCAGGGCCTCAGCCGTTCCTTGCCACTCTGTGTCGTAAATGGCATATTGGCAAGTTTACGCTTCTCATCAGACGCTTTCAATTTTGATTTTTGGGTCATTTTACTGAACTTTTGTTTTTTGGATTTAACATGTTCTCTACTATGACATTGGGCATCGGCCTTGGCAGACGACGTTGATGGCATTTCATCGTCTCGGCCATGACTAGTGGCAGCAGCTTCAGCACGAGGTGGAAGTGGATCTTGATCTTTCCCTATTTTAACCTACACATTTTTGTTCTCCATTTTTTAATGTGTGGAATTATATGCCAGTATCAATAGCAATGGCCTACTACTATATATACTGCGCACAACTGAAATACACCACAGGTATGGATGGATAGTATACTTGACGACACAGAGGTAGGTAGAGCAGTGGCCTTCCGTACCGTACTGCTATATATACTGGTGGTCACTGTCAGCAAACTGCAAAACTAAAATGCACCACAGGTATAGAATCTAGATGGATAGTATACTTGACGACATAGAGGTAGGTAGAGCAGTGGCCTTCCGTACCGTACTGCTATATATACTGGTGGTCACTGTCAGCAAACTGCAAAACTAAAATGCACCACAGGTATAGAATCTAGATGGATAGTATACTTGACGACACAGAGGTAGGTAGAGCAGTGGCCTTCCGAACCGTACTGCTATATATACTGGTGGTCACTGTCAGCAAATTGCAAAACTAAAATGCACCACAGGTATAGAATCTAGATGGATACTATACTTGACGACACAGAGGTAGGTAGAGCAGTGGCCTTCCGTACTGTACTGCTATATATACTGGTGGTCACTGTCAGCAAACTGGAAAACTAAAATGCACCACAGGTATAGAATCTAGGTGGATAGTATACTTGACGACACAGAGGTAGGTAGAGCAGTGGCCTTCCGTACCGTACTGCTATATATACTGGTGGTCACTGTCAGCAAACTGCAAAACTAAAATGCACCACAGGTATAGAATCTAGATGGATAGTATACTTGACGACACAGAGGTAGGTAGAGCAGTGGCCTTCCGTACCGTACTGCTATATATACTGGTGGTCACTGTCAGCAAACTGCAAAACTAAAATACACCACAGGTATAGAATCTAGATGGATAGTATACTTGACGACACATAGGTAGGTAGAGCAGTGGCCTTCCGTACCGTACTGCTATATATACTGGTGGTCACTGTCAGCAAACTGCAAAACTAAAATGCACCACAGGTATAGAATCTAGATGGATAGTATACTTGATGACACAGAGGTAGGTAGAGCAGTGGCCTTCCGTACCGTACTGCTATATATACTGGTGGTCACTGTCAGCAAACTGCAAAACTAAAATGCACCACAGGTATAGAATCTAGATGGATAGTATACTTGATGACACAGAGGTAGGTAGAGCAGTGGCCTTCCGTACCGTACTGCTATATATACTGGTGGTCACTGTCAGCAAACTGCAAAACTAAAATGCACCACAGGTATAGAATCTAGATGGATAGTATGCTTGACGACACAGAGGTAGGTAGAGCAGTGGCCTTCCGTACCGTACTACTATATATACTGGTGGTCACTGTCAGCAAACTGGAAAACTAAAATGCACCACAGGTATAGAATCTAGATGGATAGTATACTTGACGACACAGAGGTAGGTAGAGCAGTGGCCTCCCGTACCGTACTGCTATATATACTGGTGGTCACTGTCAGCAAAACTCTGCACTGTACTCCTCCTATATAATACTGCTGGTCCCCAGTCCCCACAATAAAGCAGTGTGATCACAGATATATGCAGCACACTGAGCACAGATATGGAGCGTTTTTCAGGCAGACAGCGTATACTTGTGGTCACTGGTCAGCAAAACTCTGCACTGTACTCCTCCTATATAATACTGGTGGTCCCCAGTCCCCACAATAAAGCAGTGTGAGCACAGATATATGCAGCACACTGAGTACAGATATGGAGCGTTTTTCAGGCAGAGAACGGATAAAACTGGTGGTCACTGATCAGCAAAATTCTGCACTGTACTCCTCTTATATAATACAGCTGCTCCCCAGTCCCCACAAATAAGCAATAAGCACAAATATTTGCAGCAACATTAATAAACGGAGAGGACGCCAGCCACGTCCTCTCCCTAACATTTCCAATGCATGAGTGAAAATGGCGGCGATGCGCGGCTCCTTATATAGAATCCGAAGCTCGCGAGAATCCGACAGCGGGATGATGACGTTCGGGCGCGCTCGGGTTAACTGAGCCATACTGGAGAATCCGAGTATGCCTCGGACCCGTGTAAAATGGGTGAAGTTCGGGGGGGTTCGGTTTCCGAGGAACCGAACCCGCTCATCACTAATCTGTATGATATACCGGTTCATACCAGCATACTTCGAGCACTGGAGCAAGATGTAAGTTGCTAAAAGCTTCTTGAAATCACAACTCAAAGGAATAATGGAGCAAACAATCATTTTACATGTAAGCTGTGTGATTTATGGTAAAGAAACACTTCTCATTTTTATAGTGCGCTGTAGATGTAAGTTTTATTGACAAGAAAAGCTCCAGGAGATATGAGTATGCTCCTGAGACAAGTTATAGAGAAACATGGTGTACTCACTATTTATAATGGGTGCAGTGTGTGCGGTGCACACGGGCCCCTGGGGGTACAGGGGGGCCCACACTGCACACCCTGCACCAATTCATTTAAATATTTACCCTCCGGCGACCAGCGGCACAGCAGCAGTGCTGCAGAAATCACTAGGAAAATGCAGCGGTGAAATTTTTCTGGTGATTCGCACATGCGCAGTAGGAAAATCACTGGAAAAATGGCTGCCGTGCCATTTTCCCAGTGAATTGCGCATGCGCTCTAGGCTCTGGGACAGTGCTAGGGTTCCTAGTGCCCAGAGCTGTACTAGACAGGAGGGGGTCCAGATGGATCCTGCACATGGGCCTCCTCCACTCTAGAAGCGCCCCTGGGTGTACTGTACTATAATTATACATGTTTAGTCTGTGGACTTTAGTATAGCTAAGTCCAGGAATCCAGAGTGAGAGACGGTAGCTATCCGAGACGGAGGTGTCTGAGCCAGATAGAGTAGTCATCTGAGAGCAATCAGCCAGGAGTATGGGAGAACAGCCAGGAAGGTACAGAGCTCAGAATGCTAGGTCACAGAGATAAACTTAATAAACTGGCAATGAGTCAATTTGCAGGAAGCTGTTTACATAGGCCAAGAGTTTAATAAAAGAGCATCAGGTACATTATTGTTCATATTATTATTATCTTCTTGTGGTAACACAAGTGGTCTGTTGTGCTGTACACAGGATTTAGCATACAGCAACATGACATAAGTATAGTTACAGATAAGACAGTTATAGATGATTAACAACTTTACATACTGTATGAACATAGCTGCATAAGTACAGGGCATTAGGGGGTAAATGTATAATTTGCCATTATAAGGGAGAAGCAGTATCAGCGCACGTTATGTGCCCTGATACCACTTCTCCCCTATGTATGGCAGCGAAGATGCCGGCTCTGTGACAGGGGGGCTATGCACCCCTATCCATATCGGCGCTGCTATTTAACATAGAGCACGCCGATATGAGGCGGCAATGTGCGATGCTGACTGTTCCGACACCTGCAGCTGCCGATTTCGAAAGCTGGAGATGCAATGCCCTATCTCCACTGCAGGCAGAGCTGTCCATGACTGTGGTAGGTGTTGCCTCCAGACTGCGCAGGGGATCTCGCGTAAGTAGTGAGATCCCACGCATGCGCAGTGGAGCCAGCCGGGCAAGGAGACACAGTGCATCAGCACCAAGATGATGAATAAAGTGCTGAAATAAGCTGGTCTTCTTCTAGTAATTTGTATACAGTTTTTATATGCAGGGCCATCACGAGCTTAATTTTTTGTTAAGCAAATATAGATTTTGGAGCCCCTTGACGGGATAAACTTTTTAAAGGGACAGCACATGCCGAAGGTGCATGCCACAAAAAGGGGTGTGTCCTCACAATGAAGGGTCATAGCCACACAATAGTACCCCCAAGGGTACAGGAAGGCAGGGGTGACAGGGAGATAGTGGGCGACTGGGTAGACAGGGGTAACAGCTAGATAGTAGGTGACTGGGGAGGCAGTGGTGACAGCCAGATAGTAGGTGACTGGGGAGGCAGGGGTGACAGGGAGATAGTGGGTGACTGGGGAGGCAGGGGTGACAGGGACATAGGTGACTGGGGAGGCAGGGGTGACAGGGAGATAGTGGTTGACTGGGGAGGCAGGGGTGACAAGGAGATAGTAGATGAATGGGAGGTAGGGGTATCTGGGAATAGTCAGTGACTGGGGAGGCAGGGGTGACAGGGAGATAATGGGTGACTGGGGAGGCAGTGGTGACAGGGACATAGGTGACTTAGGAGGCAGGGGTGACAGGGAGATAGTGGGTGACTGGGGAGGCAGGGGTGACAAGGAGATAGTAGATGAATGGGAGGCAGGGGTATCTGGGAATAGTCAGTGACTGGGGAGGCAGGAGTGACAGGGAGATAGTAGGTGAATGGGAGACAGGGGTGGCAGTGAGATAGTAGGTGACTGGGAAGGCAGGGGTGATGAGGAGATAATGAGTGACTGGGGAGGCAGGAACACAGTAATGTCACTGTTCTATACTCTATATACTGACCCAACATGCAGCACTATGGCATCCTTGTGTGTAGGAAGATTACGATTTTATCTTAATTATTTGATTATTTTGTTAAATAAAAGGAGTAATCATACATTAATAATTGTAACATAACTATCTGGATTTTTTTTTAAATCACAGAAACGGAAACTGAATCCATTGCGCTGTCATTTTAAAAATATAAATTTTCTCCATGAGCGCAAAACTTCAACAGGAGCAAATCTTATTACCCCTAACAGTTCCCTCTAACAACAGTTTTTTTAATCTTGACTGATGACCTCCTTCAGAATAATGTCAGCAGTCAAGAGATTTTTCAGTGTTCTCATGGCCTGATTCAGTAGCAATCGCAGCTGTAATCAAACTCAACCAGTTTGCAAATGCAAATGTTAAAATCCGCACTTACTAAGCCAAACCCCCATTTGTAACTGCATACTACACTATGGGGGTCATTCCGAGTTGTTCGCTCGCAAGCGGATTTTAGCAGATTTGCTCATGCTAAGCCGCCGCCTACTGGGAGTGAATCTTAGCATCTTAAAATTGCGAACGATGTATTCGCAATATTGCGATTACACACCTCGTAGCAGTTTCTGAGTAGCTTCAGACTTACTCGGCATCTGCGATCATTTCAGTGCTTGTCGTTCCTGGTTTGACGTCACAAACACACCCAGCGTTCGCCCAGACACTCCCCCGTTTCTCCGGCCACTCCTGCGTTTTTTCCGGAAACGGTAGCGTTTTTTCCCACACGCCCATAAAACGGCCTGTTTCCGCCCAGTAACACCCATTTCCTGTCAATCACATTACGATCGCCAGAACGATGAAAAAGCCGTGAGTAAAAATCCTAACTGCATAGCAAATTTACTTGGCGCAGTCGCAGTGCGGACATTGCGCATGCGCATTAAGCGGAAAATCGCTGCGATGCGAAGATTTTTACCGAGCGAACAACTCGGAATGACCCCCTATGTGTACATACTTACACTATAGAACCTACTCAGCTCTTGCAAAGCCAGAATGTGTTCACGCAAATGTGCAACACCACGAAGTACAGTACTGGCAATTCGATGTGTTTGCAAGCTGACAATGTGTATAATATTTGTCCTATTAAAAACACGTTAAAGGTTAAAGAACACAGTACGCAATTGGCGCAAAAAGTACCGCAAGGGTACTCCCTTAACTATACCTTAAGGAATGTACTTATACTGTAAACATTTGTGCAGTGACAATGTGTAGATGTAATGCAGTGTAACCTTGTTAGCTTAAAAGCTGTATGTGCGACTATGACGCTCTGAGAAACCTTTATGCATTTATAATAACCAATCAAATATCGGTCTAAGGTTCTAACGCCTTTAGTGAGAGAATGAACGTTCAAAAAGAATAATACAATACAAGCTATACACTACCAAAATAACATAGAATATCTAACCAAGTTACTACACATAAAATACAATAAAGACACAATTACTTTTAAAAGGGGAAGGAGAGAGAGAATGACTTATAACATTAAATAAGAGACAATATGGTTGCAGATAAAACTACACATGTGAGGAACAATCGCTGCGCAGTTATTCAATGCTGAGAATCTTTGTGGAGAAAATACTTGACCTTACCCATACTGGCTGTCCCTATATACACAACCCTACAATACCGCATGGGACAGAAGCTAGACTCCATTTTGAGAAAACTCCCATGAAGACTGCAACACATGGTTGAAAGGGGGAGGGGAAAACACCCGGCAGCAGCCATTTTAGATTTGCAGGTCCAAACACATGGCACTCTCGCACCACAATCACATAGCAGAAGACACAAGACTCCATTTTATTCCAAAATGTCCAAGCCTCAGAACAATGCATATGTTCTGATTTTACAATTCCAAACCATCTAAATCACCTTTCACAATTTCAATCCAACTTCCTAGAACCATCTTATTCACTTTCACATTCCAAACAACTTCAGTATCTCAATAACCAGAGCATATTCATCACAAGACCAGATCACAATGTAACCACACATCTCAGCCCGCCACTGCCACAAGCACATGCCCAAACGCAACTGCATGGTGGTATTTATGATTAACAAGATATATATTATAACTAACCAGTACAATCTATTTTAAATCACCATAGGCAAACAAATACCACAAATGCTATGCTACAGGTTGTCTAATGTCCCAGCTACCATCACAGATTCCCAGATCTATCACACAAACACCCAACAATCACACAACCAAGTTACAATATCCTATTTAAACCAGAAAGCAATCTGTCTATATTTCCTTATCTAGCCATGTGAATTCAATACTTAGCCTTTGGTGCCTGGTGATGATCCAGCCATGCTTCTGGGAGCTTTGTTCTGAGTGTAGCTTCATTACATCTGTTCTCTGAGGCCACCAGCAAAAACTGACCCCAACCCCCCCAGACAGGAACTATCCTCCTGTGTGTCTGTTCCTAGGGGAGGGGTCTCTCTCTCTCCTTTGTATATGTTAATCAGGTTCAGCCCTGAAAATCTTAGTAAAAGGTTGGCTTGATCATCCATTGTTCTCAACAAAGTGATCTTAGCTTTTATACATATAATCATATCTATCCGCTGCAATGTCCCACAACTTCACAACCAGCATCAAACTAACCCACACATCATTCTGCTTGCTTCAATACCAAACATGATGGGCGCACCTGGTTCTGTTCAGATAATACATATTCATGACATCAATTCATCAGCCAATTCTAAATCTCCATGATGTCTGGTGCTTGACATTATTATAACCATGTACTGTATGAAACAAGCGCCGAATCCATCTCTGTGCCATGTCCGAGCAAATGCGTGTGTTTCCATATATTGCTGTGCTCGCTGCGCATATTTGCAAGTATAGCGACTTAAATGTGTGTGTGGTTTGTATGTTCTCTCTATGTAATATTTTTGACTTTGACAGTCCACCCTTTGGCAGTCACCAATAACTGCCACTTCCTAAAACATTTCAAAAAGAGAAAAATATATGTCATATGTAAATACATTTCTATGTTTGGGTAAGGGAGGAGAGAAGAAGGTGGGAAAAAGGTATGACCTAGTGAGATAGCAGAAGTATGTATGTATGAATCCATGTTTGGGGGGTCATGTATCATCGTGCCGTACGTGTTTTAAATCAAGCTTCGAGGTATTGCGAAGTATACATTTGAATTCCTTCTTATCCCGTGGTACGGGTCTGTGGATGGGCTGTCAAACTTTACCGAGCTCTTTTCGGCTGTGGTTGTAACAAAATGGGGAAGCACATTTTAGTTGATGATACATGAATGGGGGAATATGTGCTTGCTGATATCTGTGCCTGTATTCCCTATCGACTATGTGTATAATTACCTGAGGGTTGTAGAGATGAAGATAAGACATAATTACGGTAAATGCAGTGGTATTCTATGTCAGGTTAATGAACATTCGTCGATTGAGGTCTTGTTCGGTGTCTGTTGAATGCAGTCTTCTTTGTGCTTTTGCCCATTAGGTGCGAGCAAAAAGCTTTGTCAATGTCCATAGATTTACAAAAATGTTGGGCTAGCGTAATTTTAAAATTTCTAGGGAAACTGGGGATCTATGGCAAAGTTCATCAAATCTCTGGGTATAAGGTTGTCAAAACTTCTTCTTTAATCCATCCGTTGTCTGTATACAGGATCATCAAACTCCTCGTCAAAAGTGGGTCTTTTTACCTAGGAGAAACCGGAAAAACAGGTGAAATATAATCGCATTTTCATCACATCATTGTTTCTACCGTTGGGTCATAAATCAAATCCATTGGAATTACAATTTCCCCACTCCTTAGACTCATTACCTCAGGTAGTACTTTTCCAATATAACACAATCCTTCAGAGTTTGGGGCAAGCCGCTCATACGCCTTTCTCCCGCATATGAAATATGCATCATCGGGGAGAACATATGGGACGGAATATGTCATTACCATGTTACACATTTTCCATGTGAAATCTCCTAACCCTAATTCTCCCATCTGTTTAGTACACCTATCAGTTTGTACGATCTGTGCACTGTATCCTAGTGATACCTCTCCAACTCTCGTAATCCTACTTCCTAGGGTATACCTATATCGGAAATATTTTCCACTATCGGCTATGTGGCGTATGAGCTCTGTATCTGTGGGCATTCTATCTGCTCTATGCGAAAAGGTCATGGTTTGGTTACTCCATGACACTTCCCAATTTCCCGGCTTTCGGGGATTGGAGATGTTAAAACATAATAGGGACCTATCCACATGGTATTGGTGGAGCTTCAAACTAGGAGGGCTGGAGATATTAAACCTCCTGTCCACCGGTCTCCCACCACTTAACTCAAGTACCTCCCCTAACGTTAAAGGAAATGGTACTAGCCCTGGTTTGCTATGACCTTGAGGTACTTGAGAGCATACCCAACAATCTGTTTTATTTAACACACTACCCACTAAGGAGTGATAGTCACTCAATGGATGCCGGTCCATATGGATATTAAAACTGGATTGGCATTTCTTAATGCACCCATCCTCAACTACATTGTTACAGAGCCTACAGATACAGTTTTCTTTTCAGCTAACAATGTTTACAAATAACATGGCTGTTAGATCGTTTCCGGTACTCGCCTTTGCTCGGTGCTTGTGTTGCTATTGGAAATTTACACCTCCGTCTTAGTCATTGGAACCTTTCTGGATCCTTTCTCGACCTCACTGGTACTCTCACCGAAACAGACTGCTCGGGTCAACGTCATGGTCAACAGGAAAATCCATATCACAGTCTCTCGGGGCAAGTCCATCTTACAGGAGGAGAAAAGAAGAAATTTGTAATGGGGTACAGAAAATCAGTTTGAGGGGGAGAGAAACTTGTTACGATAATTAGTTCTCTCGTCTTGTTGTTCTTCTTGTTCTGCTGTCTTCTCAAAGGTGCTGTCTCTCAGTCTTCCAAACGAACATTCTGGTGATGCAATATTCCCTCCAAACCAGCGATCTTTCTGTAAGGAGAAAAAATCTTGCATTACCATTTGTCTAACTGATGGGTGACATACCATCTTTAAAACATGAAAGCATGAGTGAGAAGAGAGAGAAAACAACAACAGCAAAAAAAAAAAACAAAGAGAGAGAACAATTTATATGCATGTGTATATTACTTAAATCAACAATAGCCATCAATAGGAAAAGAGAAAAAAAACATTTTTCAAACATATTAAAACATTGTCAGATCATCAGGCTGTCATATCTACATGTCTAATGGTTTCCTTGCGCAGTCCCTCCCCCCCAGCACTTCCATATTCCATTGTCTGTATCTGGCCAGAATACATTGATGCGGATTGGTCATGCTGGGGTTTGGTAGACTTCTGCAAAGACCAAGTATATATGCAATGTTTGAATCCTACCAATATTCGTCAGAGATGGGGAGAGAGAAAAAGAAACATTTCACAGATACATTTACAACGTTTCACCCGGTCATTCCTGTGTCTTCAGGGAATGACCTCCCAATTCATTAACTATTACCTCAGGCTTACCATCAGTCCTAATGATCACCTTTCCTGATTGCACATTATGGGTGTGGCTCAAAATTCTTCCTATATGGTCCCTGTTTATAATTGTGTGTGTTTTAATTTTGCTCATTTCTCTGTTTAGGGGGTCTGACTTTATGTGTGCTATTACAGTTGCTGGCATAATGCCCTTCTCTTTTACAAAGATAACAAACCCGGGTTTGTTCCAAGTGTCAGTGACCTGAGGTTTCCAAGTGAGGTTTCCAAGTGTCAGTGACCTGAGGTTTTGGTTGATTTGCTGCCTCCTCAAACGCTCGGATGCTCATCACCATCAACCGCTTTCCCTGTACCTCCCTGATTCCTTGGATACCATGATTATGTCGTTGTCTAGGGCGTTGATATACCTTCTGTGAATCTTTGATCATACACTTAGATCTTTCCTAGGATCTGGGAAATCAGACATGATTGATCTCAATTCTGTCCGGGACCAGGGATGGCGCATTGCACTGTCCTTGACGGGGATGATTCCCTGATCGTCAGTCTTCCCATTGGGGACTGTGATCACCCTGACAGGACTAAACTCAATTACATCACCTTGTTTTGGTCTTACAATATGGGGTACATTTGTTTGTGCGTGATATAAAACTTTGTACGTACCTGTGGACACGACCTCACCTGACCCTCCATTAGGGGATTTGATTATTGCCTTTACCGATTTGGTCGCGTCCACCTGGATGTCTTGTGTGATGGTTGCTGGGAGAGGTGCCGACATCGTGCTGGGCTCACTTTCTTGTTCGTATTCCTGAGGGAAGTTTGACATGGGGTGCGACTTGCACAGGTTAACATTTGTAATTTTTTACACTTTCATTTTCATAAACATTGTTACATTTTACACTTTCATTCTTAAGACAGTTACTAAGTGCGTTTTTATCGTACAACCTTGTGCCTTTCTCCGCAACCACAATTCTCTCCATTGCCATGTCTCTCCTCCCAAGATGAAAGTCAGATATGTCAGTTACCTCTCTTTGAAATTCACTTTCCTGTTGCCACAGGTCTAAACAATCATAATGTTTGCTCCGTCTCTTTGCTGATTTGATGAGACATATCCTCCTCCTTAAATTTTGCAACACTTCTGGGCTGAAGCTACCTACTCTTGGGAATTTCTCCCCGTCATGTACCGTCATTCTCTCCCATTCATCACATAAAACCTCTGTGTGTGAACCGTATTTTTCACACATCACGTACCTTGCCGACCCGACTGGTCGGTTTACTAAATCAACCCGAACCGAGGTTGATCGCCCCCTGCCTGAACAACTGGCCCCCATAACTCGTAGGTGTTGCTTTTCTTCAGCGAACCCTTACAAAAAACCAAGATGTCCGGGGCAGGCTGGCGGTGAAGTTTACCGAGTACTCCACTCACTTCTCGCCCACGTTGGCCAGTAACACAATCACTGTATCCAGAGCTGTTGTACCCAACCTAGGGCCCCTGTGAACCTTTATTTACTGGGGCGCGTTCCCCAGCAAGTATCGGTTGTTGGATAGTTCCTGAGTGACCAGCGAACTTCCCTTAAAATAAAAAAAAATTACACAAATCACGTTAGAATGTACAAATAGCGTTTATGACCTTCGTACACAAATAGTACCGGTCAGGTTTACTAATGCACACAATTACGTGCGGTACAATCGTTCAGCACATAAGCAACTAATCTTATGTACTGAGCGACCAACGGAATCGAAAATTACGGCTGCGAATTCCTTCAGCCAGAGCTTGTATGGCCTATATGGGTGTTGCACCAACCCTTTTAGGTGTTGTGCCTGTGGACTGTATAGCGGACTTCCTTGTCTGCTGTACCTGAACCTGCTGGTCTGCTATGACCTCCTGGTCTGTTACAGTATGACCTCCTGGTCTGCTACACTCTAATGCTCAAATTGTATGTTTTAACCAGGGATGCCTCCCTAGCCACCATGTACGTCACTTACACGTATGTACCTCACGAGAACTCGACTTTTCTTGTGGTTCAACCTCAAAAATTGTAAAAACAAACACTCACTCACCACATATACACTTTTGTTTCTATTTCTATTTCTGCGCAGAAATTTTCTTTAGACCAGATGTGTTGTGAATTTGGAGAAGGATCTGTTAATCTAAATTTCGGACACTAAAATAGACTTGCGCTACTTACCACGTTGCCACCTTTCCGCCTGTTGCAATAACACTATCGTGTGATTTGAGTTACGTGGGCGTACCCGGACGCTCCGTTGCGTAATATACGCTGCGTGCGTCGGCCTTTGAGTTGCGTACGCGAGTCTCAGCCCTTTGTTAGAGACACGTGCACGCAAAGCAAATATCCACCGTAACACAATGTACACTTTTATCAATGTAGATGATCCTCGATCATCTACCGCGCACCACACCAATCTCTCCTTATACCTTAGGTAGAGTTGCGTGTGGGCTTTTTACAATTATACCCTTAAATATTACTTTTTATCTTTTTAACTACTAATAGCAACAAATCTTTCTTAGCACGTTATCAATGCAAATGGCAAACAGGAAGGTGAGATGTGAAACTTACACAAATGAACATGCAATTCTAAATGAATCTAATAACATATATTGATGTAAGCACACGCATATAGATATTACATATATGATGTAATATATATATATATATATATATTACACAGTGACATCTTCAATTTGACTCCTTCCAGCACTTGCAGGGGGCGTGCAAATGGTGGAAGGTGCAAGCTCTTCCCGTCCAGTGTTGGGAAGGTCAGGCATCGCAACCGACACAATTGGACTCTCCTTGGGGATTTGTGAATTAGAAGAACGCACAGTTCTTTGCTGTGCTTTTGCCAGCTTAAGTTTTTTCATTTTGCTAGCGAGAGGATGAGTGCTTCCATTCTCATGTGAATCTGAACCACTAGCCATGAACATAGGCCAGGGCCTCAGCCGTTCCTTGCCACTCTGTGTCGTAAATGGCATATTGGCAAGTTTACGCTTCTCATCAGACGCTTTCAATTTTGATTTTTGGGTCATTTTACTGAACTTTTGTTTTTTGGATTTTACATGCTCTCTACTATGACATTGGGCATCGGCCTTGGCAGATGACGTTGATGGCATTTCATCATCTCGGCCATGACTAGTGGCAGCAGCTTCAGCACGAGGTGGAAGTGGATCTTGATCTTTCCCTATTTTACCCTCCACATTTTTGTTCTCCATTTTTTAATGTGTGGAATTATATGCCAGTATCAATAGCAATGGCCTACTACTATATATACTGCGCACAACTGAAATGCACCACAGGTATTGATGGATAGTATACTTGACGACACAGAGGTAGGTAGAGCAGTGGCCTTCCGTACCGTACTGCTATATATACTGGTGGTCACTGTCAGCAAACTGCAAAACTAAAATGCACCACAGGTATAGAATCTAGGTGGATAGTATACTTGACGACACAGAGGTAGGTAGAGCAGTGGCCTTCCGTACCGTACTGCTATATATACTGGTGGTCACTGTCAGCAAACTGCAAAACTAAAATGCACCACAGGTATAGAATCTAGATGGATAGTATACTTGACGACACAGAGGTAGGTAGAGCAGTGGCCTTCCGTACCGTACTGCTATATATACTGGTGGTCACTGTCAGCAAACTGCAAAACTAAAATGCACCACAGGTATAGAATCTAGATGGATAGTATACTTGACGATAAAGAGATAGGTAGAGCAGTGGCCTTCCGTACCGTACTGCTATATATACTGGTGGTCACTGTCAGCAAACTGCAAAACTAAAATGCACCACAGGTATAGAATCTAGATGGATAGTATGCTTGACGACACAGAGGTAGGTAGAGCAGTGGCCTTCAGTACCATACTACTATATATACTGGTGGTCACTGTCAGCAAACTGCAAAACTAAAATGCACCACAGGTATAGAATCTAGATGGATAGTATGCTTGACAACACAGAGGTAGGTAGAGCAGTGGCCTTCCGTAACGTACTGCTATATATACTGGTGGTCACTGTCAGCAAAACTCTGCACTGTACTCCTCCTATATAATACTGGTGGTCCCCAGTCCCCACAATAAAGCAGTGTGAGCACAGATATATGCAGCACACTGAGCACAGATATGGAGTGTTTTTCAGGCAGAGAACGGATAAAACTGGTGGTCACTGATCAGCAAAACTCTGCACTGTACTCCTCCTATATAATACAGCTGCTCCCCAGTCCCCACAATTAAGCAATAAGCACAAATATTTGCAGCAACATTAATAAACGGAGAGGACGCCAGCCTTGTCCTCTCCCTAACATTTCCAATGCACGAGTGAAAATGGCGGCGATGCGCGGCTCCTTATATAGAATCCGAATCTCGCGAGAATCCGACAGCGGGATGATGACGTTCGGGCGCGCTCGGGTTAACCGAGCCATACGAGAGAATCCGAGTATGCCTCGGACCCGTGTAAAATGGGTGAAGTTCGGGGGGGTTCTGTTTCCGAGGAACCGAACCCGCTCATCACTAATCTGTATGATATACCGGTTCATACCAGCATACTTCGAGCACTGGAGCAAGATGTAAGTTGCTAAAAGCTTCTTGAAATCACAACTCAAAGGAATAATGGAGCAAACAATCGTTTTACATGTAAGCTGTGTGATTTATGGTAAAGAAACACTTCTCATTTTTATAGTGCGCTGTAGATGTAAGTTTTATTGACAAGAAAAGCTCCAGGAGATATGAGTATGCTCCTGAGACAAGTTATAGAGAAACATGGTGTACTCACTATTTATAATGGGTGCAGTGTGTGCGGTGCACACGGGCTCCTGGGGGTACAGGGGGGCCCACAATGCACACCCTGCACCAATTCATTTAAATATTTACCCTCCGGCGACCAGCGGCACAGCAGCAGTGCTGCAGAAATCACTAGGAAAATGCAGCGGTGAAATTTTTCTGGTGATTCGCACATGCGCAGTAGGAAAATCACTGGAAAAATGGCTGCCGTGCCATTTTCCCAGTGAATTGCGCATGCGCTCTAGGCTCTGGGACAGTGCTAGGGTTCCTAGTGCCCAGAGCTGTACTAGACAGGAGGGGGTCCAGATGGATCCTGCACATGGGCCTCCTCCACTCTAGAAGCGCCCCTGGGTGTACTGTACTATAATTATACATGTTTAGTCTGTGGACTTTAGTATAGCTAAGTCCAGGAATCCAGAGTGAGAGACGGTAGCTATCCGAGACGGAGGTGTCTGAGCCAGATAGAGTAGTCATCTGAGAGCAATCAGCCAGGAGTATGGGAGAACAGCCAGGAAGGTACAGAGCTCAGAATGCTAGGTCACAGAGATAAACTTAATAAACTGGCAATGAGTCAATTTGCAGGAAGCTGTTTACATAGGCCAAGAGTTTAATAAAAGAGCATCAGGTACATTATTGTTCATATTATTATTATCTTCTTGTGGTAACACAAGTGGTCTGTTGTGCTGTACACAGGATTTAGCATACAGCAACATGACATAAGTATAGTTACAGATAAGACAGTTATAGATGATTAACAACTTTACATACTGTATGAACATAGCTGCATAAGTACAGGGCATTAGGGGGTAAATGTATAATTTGCCATTATAAGGGAGAAGCAGTATCAGCGCACGTTATGTGCCCTGATACCACTTCTCCCCTATGTATGGCAGCGAAGATGCCGGCTCTGTGACAGGGGGGCTATGCACCCCTATCCATATCGGCGCTGCTATTTAACATAGAGCACGCCGATATGAGGCGGCAATGTGCGATGCTGACTGTTCCGACACCTGCAGCTGCCGATTTCGAAAGCTGGAGATGCAATGCCCTATCTCCACTGCAGGCAGAGCTGTCCATGACTGTGGTAGGTGTTGCCTCCAGACTGCGCAGGGGATCTCGCGTAAGTAGCGAGATCCCACGCATGCGCAGTGGAGCCAGCCGGGCAAGGAGACACAGTGCATCAGCACCAAGATGATGAATAAAGTGCTGAAATAAGCTGGTCTTCTTCTAGTAATTTGTATACAGTTTTTATATGCAGGGCCATCACGAGCTTAATTTTTTGTTAAGCAAATATAGATTTTGGAGCCCCTTGACGGGATAAACTTTTTAAAGGGACAGCACATGCCGAAGGTGCATGCCACAAAAAGGGGTGTGTCCTCACAATGAAGGGTCATAGCCACACAATAGTACCCCCAAGGGTACAGGAAGGCAGGGGTGACAGGGAGATAGTGGGCGACTGGGTAGACAGGGGTAACAGCTAGATAGTAGGTGACTGGGGAGGCAGTGGTGACAGCCAGATAGTAGGTGACTGGGGAGGCAGGGGTGACAGGGAGATAGTGGGTGACTGGGGAGGCAGGGGTGACAGGGACATAGGTGACTGGGGAGGCAGGGGTGACAGGGAGATAGTGGTTGACTGGGGAGGCAGGGGTGACAAGGAGATAGTAGATGAATGGGAGGCAGGGGTATCTGGGAATAGTCAGTGACTGGGGAGGCAGGGGTGACAGGGAGATAGTGGGTGACTGGGGAGGCAGTGGTGACAGGGACATAGGTGACTTAGGAGGCAGGGGTGACAGGGAGATAGTGGGTGACTGGGGAGGCAGGGGTGACAAGGAGATAGTAGATGAATGGGAGGCAGGGGTATCTGGGAATAGTCAGTGACTGGGGAGGCAGGAGTGACAGGGAGATAGTAGGTGAATGGGAGACAGGGGTGGCAGTGAGATAGTAGGTGACTGGGAAGGCAGGGGTGATGAGGAGATAATGAGTGACTGGGGAGGCAGGAACACAGTAATGTCACTGTTCTATACTCTATATACTGACCCAACATGCAGCACTATGGCATCCTTGTGTGTAGGAAGATTACGATTTTATCTTAATTATTTGATTATTTTGTTAAATAAAAGGAGTAATCATACATTAATAATTGTAACATAACTATCTGGATTTTTTTTTAAATCACAGAAACGGAAACTGAATCCATTGCGCTGTCATTTTAAAAATATAAATTTTCTCCATGAGCGCAAAACTTCAACAGGAGCAAATCTTATTACCCCTAACAGTTCCCTCTAACAACAGTTTTTTTAATCTTGACTGATGACCTCCTTCAGAATAATGTCAGCAGTCAAGAGATTTTTCAGTGTTCTCATGGCCTGATTCAGTAGCAATCGCAGCTGTAATCAAACTCAACCAGTTTGCAAATGCAAATGTTAAAATCCGCACTTACTAAGCCAAACCCCCATTTGTAACTGCATACTACACTATGGGGGTCATTCCGAGTTGTTCGCTCGCAAGCGGATTTTAGCAGATTTGCTCATGCTAAGCCGCCGCCTACTGGGAGTGAATCTTAGCATCTTAAAATTGCGAACGATGTATTCGCAATATTGCGATTACACACCTCGTAGCAGTTTCTGAGTAGCTTCAGACTTACTCGGCATCTGCGATCATTTCAGTGCTTGTCGTTCCTGGTTTGACGTCACAAACACACCCAGCGTTCGCCCAGACACTCCCCCGTTTCTCCGGCCACTCCTGCGTTTTTTCCGGAAACGGTAGCGTTTTTTCCCACACGCCCATAAAACGGCCTGTTTCCGCCCAGTAACACCCATTTCCTGTCAATCACATTACGATCGCCAGAACGATGAAAAAGCCGTGAGTAAAAATCCTAACTGCATAGCAAATTTACTTGGCGCAGTCGCAGTGCGGACATTGCGCATGCGCATTAAGCGGAAAATCGCTGCGATGCGAAGATTTTTACCGAGCGAACAACTCGGAATGACCCCCTATGTGTACATACTTACACTATAGAACCTACTCAGCTCTTGCAAAGCCAGAATGTGTTCACGCAAATGTGCAACACCACGAAGTACAGTACTGGCAATTCGATGTGTTTGCAAGCTGACAATGTGTATAATATTTGTCCTATTAAAAACACGTTAAAGGTTAAAGAACACAGTACGCAATTGGCGCAAAAAGTACCGCAAGGGTACTCCCTTAACTATACCTTAAGGAATGTACTTATACTGTAAACATTTGTGCAGTGACAATGTGTAGATGTAATGCAGTGTAACCTTGTTAGCTTAAAAGCTGTATGTGCGACTATGACGCTCTGAGAAACCTTTATGCATTTATAATAACCAATCAAATATCGGTCTAAGGTTCTAACGCCTTTAGTGAGAGAATGAACGTTCAAAAAGAATAATACAATACAAGCTATACACTACCAAAATAACATAGAATATCTAACCAAGTTACTACACATAAAATACAATAAAGACACAATTACTTTTAAAAGGGGAAGGAGAGAGAGAATGACTTATAACATTAAATAAGAGACAATATGGTTGCAGATAAAACTACACATGTGAGGAACAATCGCTGCGCAGTTATTCAATGCTGAGAATCTTTGTGGAGAAAATACTTGACCTTACCCATACTGGCTGTCCCTATATACACAACCCTACAATACCGCATGGGACAGAAGCTAGACTCCATTTTGAGAAAACTCCCATGAAGACTGCAACACATGGTTGAAAGGGGGAGGGGAAAACACCCGGCAGCAGCCATTTTAGATTTGCAGGTCCAAACACATGGCACTCTCTACTACACCACAATCACATAGCAGAAGACACAAGACTCCATTTTATTCCAAAATGTCCAAGCCTCAGAACAATGCATATGTTCTGATTTTACAATTCCAAACCATCTAAATCACCTTTCACAATTTCAATCCAACTTCCTAGAACCATCTTATTCACTTTCACATTCCAAACAACTTCAGTATCTCAATAACCAGAGCATATTCATCACAAGACCAGATCACAATGTAACCACACATCTCAGCCCGCCACTGCCACAAGCACATGCCCAAACGCAACTGCATGGTGGTATTTATGATTAACAAGATATATATTATAACTAACCAGTACAATCTATTTTAAATCACCATAGGCAAACAAATACCACAAATGCTATGCTACAGGTTGTCTAATGTCCCAGCTACCATCACAGATTCCCAGATCTATCACACAAACACCCAACAATCACACAACCAAGTTACAATATCCTATTTAAACCAGAAAGCAATCTGTCTATATTTCCTTATCTAGCCATGTGAATTCAATACTTAGCCTTTGGTGCCTGGTGATGATCCAGCCATGCTTCTGGGAGCTTTGTTCTGAGTGTAGCTTCATTACATCTGTTCTCTGAGGCCACCAGCAAAAACTGACCCCCAACCCCCCCAGACAGGAACTATCCTCCTGTGTGTCTGTTCCTAGGGGAGGGGTCTCTCTCTCTCCTTTGTATATGTTAATCAGGTTCAGCCCTGAAAATCTTAGTAAAAGGTTGGCTTGATCATCCATTGTTCTCAACAAAGTGATCTTAGCTTTTATACATATAATCATATCTATCCGCTGCAATGTCCCACAACTTCACAACCAGCATCAAACTAACCCACACATCATTCTGCTTGCTTCAATACCAAACATGATGGGCGCACCTGGTTCTGTTCAGATAATACATATTCATGACATCAATTCATCAGCCAATTCTAAATCTCCATGATGTCTGGTGCTTGACATTATTATAACCATGTACTGTATGAAACAAGCGCCGAATCCATCTCTGTGCCATGTCCGAGCAAATGCGTGTGTTTCCATATATTGCTGTGCTCGCTGCGCATATTTGCAAGTATAGCGACTTAAATGTGTGTGTGGTTTGTATGTTCTCTCTATGTAATATTTTTGACTTTGACAAAGCCAAATGACAAGTTTCAGATATCGCTGTTGCTAACGCAATTATCACTCAATTAAACTTTAAAAGTGTGGATGATGAATGAAATAATTGTTTTAAACTGGATCTGATTAACTGCTTTATCATACAATGTGAATGCCTGTGACTGCTAGTGAAAATGTTATGTTACTTTGCTTTTATAATTTTGATTTATTTAATTACATTTTTTGGACCAAAAGTGTGGTTAAGAATGTAAATTATTTAACAACCCACTGTATAAATGTTTCAATCCTTTATTTTATAAATCTATTATTTGGACATCTACTTTGTAACGCAGCTGAAAATGTCATAATTTAAAAAAAACACACATTTTTAAAAGGTCCAAGAAACATAACTTTGTATCACTGCTCATACATAACACATACTATATATATATATATATATATATATATATATATATGTACACATACTGTATACTGAAACCGTGCACTCTCCTTAATAATTTTATTACTTAATACGTTAATACATAACTGGATAAATAATGGGGTTTTAGTTCATGAATTGTGCAATGCATTTAAGCTTGCAGCCCACATCAAAGGACCCCATTTCACTGCAAGTCCTACTCTATCACATTCATTTTCACATAGATTTTTTGGAATCTGGCAACTGCTATCTCAGGAGAAAATGTGCTTACCTGGTTTAAAGCTCACCTGTCAACTGACATATGGCTTTCAAAGCGGGTCAGTTACCAACACACGAAAGGATCAGTGGATGCAGTGGCAGCACTCACATAAAAGTCAAGTAGAAATAATTGTTCAGGAGACCTACATCTTGCATTATATATATATATATATATATATAAGCAACAAAATGATGGCACTCCGAGATGATAAAACCAATCAATGTGTATTAGACTTCGTCAAACGTTTTTGGGGCATTGCACCCCGTCATCAGGACAATACACCAAGCAGTACACACAGAACAATCCTACTTACCCATATACTTATACCCTTTCAGGATCATCTGTTCTCGCTCTCTGTTCAGCTCCCGGAGCTCTCCCGCCGGATACTGCCGTCAGCCACACATCCGGATTCAGAATCACTGTTGCTCTGGTGACATATCCTGTTTGCGTGTCACCCGGCAGCTTCATGCGGTCCAAGTGAATCACTGTGGCTTCCGTGTGCAGGGGCAGCCAGGGGCCTGCACGGATCACTAAGAAACAAAAGATCCAAACCCCAATAAGCACTATAAGAATGTACAAGAGAAGTACAATACATGTATCCTCAAAATGAACACCAACATATGCAGATACAAATACATATATTTTTAACTAAACCTGCATATAGTAACTACATAATTCATAAGCTTACCAATATGCCCCTATTCCATAAAATGCACAACAATATTGGATACTCAAATCAAACTGTTCCAATTGATTTTGTCATTAAGGCCACCTGGTTTGGTGGACCCCAAACTTAGGATGTTTAAAAGACAAGGAATCAAAAAATTACAAGTCATGCATTTACTGCACTTATAACATCCGGGTGGTTTCATATATACATTAGGAGGTATTGTTTTATCTCTATTGGTTATGTCTGGCAGCTGAGAACTCACAGACTAGAGGGATCACATTATCAACCTTCTTTTTCACCAAATGTAACAGATCAGACCTGCTCATACCTAGATCCTTGCTCTTCTGCTGTAACATTACATTCAGATCATAGCCCCGGGCCAAAAACTTAGTTATGAGTTTATCTAGTGCCTCAGGGATTTTGACTGGGTCACTCATGATCCGAGCAATGCGTATCATTTGGGATAAAGGGAATCCCTTTTTCAGTGCCGGTGGATGGTGACCAGATGCTCTCGAATATATTCCTATCTGTAGCTTTACTATATGCCTCTGTTTTTATAATAAGTTGGCCTGCTGTCATTGCAGGTATAAGTAAATTTAATAGGTGAATTACGACCATTCATTTCTGACATCAAGTTGTTAAATAATACTTCTCCTCCAGTATAATAAGAAAATGTAATCGATATAATGAGTGTACATCATAATGTGTCTACTCGTATCTGGATCCTGAAAAAAACATATGAAATTCCTGCAAGAACATATATACATGTGCATATGAGGGGGCTATGGGAGACCCCATTGCAGACCCTTATTGTTGCAAATAAAAGGAGCCATCGAAAAATAAATAGTTCCTCTCAAGGGTTAATTCCAAAAGAGTCAAGAATAAATCATGATCAAACGTGGTAGTTGGAAGATTGTCTATCAGAAACCTCCTCATTGCTATGAGACCACCTTCATGAGGAATTGACGTGTATAAACTAAAGATGTCAAGACAGCATAGCAACGTACCTGCTGGTACTGTCTTGATTTCAATTAACATTATCAGGAAGGAAGTAGTGTCTTTGAGAAAAGTCTCCTGGCGAATAAGTAATGGTTGTAATATGCTGTCCAGAAGCTGTGACACCGGTTGTAATAATGACTCCTGGGCCGATATAATCAGTCTGCCCAGGGGTCTAATAGCATTTTTATGTATTTTTTGTAATGTGTACAGCACCAGCACCTTCGGGTGCTCTACACATAATGACCGTAGAACTTTTAGGGATCTTATTCTCTTGTAAGCTAGTTCCAAGATTCCATAAAAGTTCTTTCTGATATAGCAAAGTAGGATCACCTCTGAGTTTCAAATATACCCCAACTTCATTCAATTGATTAACAATCTTTGCCCTATAATCTTCAATGTTTTGGACCACTATGGCCTCACCCTTTTCAGAAGGCCTAATCACGATGTCATAATATGATTCCAGATTCTTAAGGGCTTTGATCTCTACTTTGGATAGAGTTGGATGTACTTGACAAGGAGTAGCAATATACCTGTTCACTGAGTCATCCAACAGCCTATTAAAGGTCTTCAGTGAGGCGTTGGTAGACACTGGGTCAAAATTTGATCTTGATGTTGATTCCAAAAACCTATTAAAGACACTACCTTATTTCTCTAACGTCCTAGGGGATACTGGGATAGTCTTAGTACCATGGGTTATAGATGGGTCCACTGGAGCCTTGGCACTTTAAAAAATATTCAGAGTGTGCTGGCTCCTCCCCTCTATGCATCCACCTACAGACTCAGTTTATAAAAACATGCCCAATGAGCCGGGTGCATTTTCTGGAGCTCCAGGAGGAGTTTTCCTCAAATGTTTGTTTTAGTTTGCTATTTTCAGGCAGGTCTGGTTGGCAACAGCCTGCCTGTGTCGTTGGACTTAGGGGGGATACCAAACCAACCTCTTGAAGGGTTAATGGGCCACCTTTAGTAGCCATTCAAACCCGTTTGTGTCAACTTGTGTGCATGTTATCAGGCCATAATCTCCAGGGTATGTAAACTTTTGATCAGGGTCATTTGGGTAGTTTCTGTTGTCATTATGATTTAAAAAGAGTAAACACAGTTGTTTGACAATAAATGGCTTCACCCAACCACGAACCATGAGTGAAAGAAAAGTTTGTGAGTTATCAGCAATATTCTCTGACAAATGGCCAGAAAATCACAAATTCTGCTAGGGTATGTAAACTTATGAGCACAACTGTATATACATATATATATATATATATATATATATACACATATAGGTGCCTTGTGAGAGGTTCCTTATTCATTAGCCCTGCTAAACTCTGTTTAAGGTGATAGGGGCTTAGTGTGCTGGTTTCTTCCTTTCTGTCTTCATCCTGCTGCTTGGGTGGGTGAACTTGTGTGTTGGATCCTGTCTTCCACTGTGTGTGTGATTACTGTTAGGTATGACAGGAAGAAAGGTTGTGTGTCAATCCTGCAACACAAAGTTTTCTCAATCCTCTGAGGGGTCACTGGTGTGCACACAATGTAGTGTTCCCTTACAAGGTGGCTGACATCCATTAAAGGGATGATAACAGACATCTCTTCTGAACTGGCTATTGCCAGACAAGAGTGGCAGGAGTTAAAAAAGTATATGGCTGATTTTATGAGTAAGGATTCATTCCGCAGGCCCCTGTACTTATGTCACAGAAACGTGCTTTACCCCAGGTGCTCCAATCTGACTCTAAGAATGAAATTAAAGATTTGGAAGATGGGGAAATGGAGGTGGATATGCGGGATGGTACTCTGTCTCAGGGTGTGGAAGCCCTTATATGTTCTATTAGGGAGGTCCTTAATACCCCTGATAAGGAGACAGAAACAATGGAGGAGTTGTTTTTTTAATGTAAAACCAAATTCTACTGTTATCTTTCGGTCTCAAAGGAGTTAAACACACTCTTTGAAAAGCAGTGGGTTAACCCTGACAAGAAGTTTCAAGTACCTAAGAGGCTGCTTTCATCCTTTCCATTTCCCCACGGTGGATAGGAAGGTTTGGGAAACTCCACCTGCAGTGGATACTTCAGTGTCCAGGCTGTCATGGAAGATGGTACTGCCTGTACTTGGAGCTATCTCCTTAAAAGCACATGGCTCAGTGACCCACAATTGCTTGTGGATGGATTACGAGGTCCATTGTCAAATGGTCTAGTAATATACTGGACTGGTTAGACACTCTGCCTCAAACGGAGATTATCACACTACTGCAATATATTCAGGAATCTGCAAACTTTATGAGTGAAGTAATCAAGGAATTAGGCCTAATTAATGCACGTTCGACAGCTATGGCGGTGTCGGCATGCAGGGCGTTATGGCTGAGACAGTGGTCAGCGGATGATGACTCCAAGAAAGGGGTTGAGAGTCTTCCTTTCACTGGGAAAGGCCTTATTCGGTGAGGAACTGAAGAGGTGGATTTCGCAAGCAACAGCTTGGAAATCCACTTATCTCCCGTCTGCAGCTAGATGTGCTTACCCAGTCCCTTTTCTGCAGTCCTTTTGGATCGCCAGGTTCAAGGGTAAGCCCAGAGGTTCTTCCAATGCAGCTAGGGGTACCAGAGGTAAACCTCGCAAACCAGCAGCTGCTGGTTCACAGAAGCAGAGCTCAGGCTCAGGCCCCTCTAAGCCCTCAGCATGATGGTTGGCCCCCGGATCATAGAGGACTTACAGGTGGGAGGTTGCCTAAAGTATTTCAGCCACATTTGGGCAAATTCATGCCAGGATCCCTGGGCAAAAGACCTCGTTCTCCATGGCTACCATTTGGAATTTCAAAAGCTTCCACCTCACAGATTATTCAGTTCAGGCTTACCAGTTTCACAAGAATCAAAGGTAACCTTACAGGATGCTATTCAAAAATTGTTGCTGACAAAGGTCATTGTACCGATTCCACCTCAATTCCAGAACAGGGGACACTATTCCAGTCTGTTTGTGGTACTGAAACCGGACGGTTTGGTGAGGCCTATACTAAACCTCAAATCATTGAACCCATACTTACGGGTGTTCAAATTCAAGATGGAGTCTCTGAGAGCGGTGGTCTCAGGTCTGGAGGAAGGGGAATTCTTGGTATCCTTGGTCTTATCTACGTTTTGCACTGCAGGACAGTGACTACCAGTTCCAGGCTTTTCACTTCGGCCTCTCAACGGCACCAAGGGTGCTCACGAAAGTGATGGCAGAGATGATTCTGCTGCTTCGAAAACAGGGAGTAAACATCGTTCCCAACCTGGACGTTCTCCTAATAAAGGCTGTGTCCACACAAACATTTGAAAGACAGCATCAACCTTCAAAACACAACTACTCACAGATCATGGTTGAATTTTAAATCTGAGACTTCAGTTCCTGGGAATGATACCAGACACGGTGTCTCAGAAAGTCTTCCTCCCTGCAGACATGCCAAAGGCAATCCAGGCAATAGTTCAGTCTATCCTGAGGCCGAACATGATCTCGGTACATTTGTGTATACGCTTATTGTGAAAAATGGTGGCATCTTACAATGCGATTCCGTATGGACGATTCCATGCATGTCCCTTCCAGCAGGACAAATGTTTGGGATCTCATCTGCATATGCATCAGATGATACGACAGTCACTGAAGGCCAGGATTTCCTTGATGTGGTGGTTGCAGACCTCCCACCTGGTGAAGAGTTGATCCTTCAGAATTCAGGATTGGATTCTGTTAACCACGGATGAGAGCCTCAGAGGTTGGTAAAGCAGTGACACACGGGGCTCAGTTCCAAGGAAGATGGTCAATTCGGGAAGCCACGCTTCCAATCAATATTCTGAATGCAGAGAAATTTACAATGCCCTTCTACAGGCCTCATATCTTCCGCAGAATCAGGCCATTTAAGTACAATCGAACAACGCCACGGCAGTGGCGTACATAAACTGGCAAGAAGGAATAAAAAGCAGAGCTGCGATTAGAGAGATATCCAAGATACTCCTTTGGGTGGAATTCAATGCCAGAGCCATATTAGCCATCTTCATTCCGGGAGTAGACAACTTGTAAGCGGATTTTCTCAGCAGGCACGACCTGCATCCGGGGGAATGGGGTCTCCATCTGCAAGTGCAGTTGACTCATTGGTGAGGCTGCCCACACATCGATCTGGTGGCTTCCCAACTCAACAATAAGTTTCTGAGCTTCTGTTCCAGGATGCGGGATCTGCAGGCTGTAGCAGTGGACACTCTGATGGCACCATTGATTTATCGGTCGGTGTACCTGTTCCCCCCAATTCCTCTAATTCCCAGAGTTCTCAAAGGGATAAGTCAGGAAAGGGTTCAGGCAATTCTGATTATTCCTGATTGGCCTGGTATGCAGATATCCTGGAAATGTCGGTAGAAGGACCCTGGTCTCTACCACTATCGGAAGATCTTCTTCAACAAGGGTCGTTCGTCTATCCTGACTTACCTTGGCTACATTTAACAGCATGGAAGTTGAAATGGAGATTTTAGCCAGGAAAGGGATCCCAGGCAAGGTTGTTCTATGATGATTCAAGCCAGGAAGGTGGTTACGTTGAAAAATTACTATCGCATATGAAATATGTTTCATGGTGTGAAGGTCAAAAGTTTTCAACTATCGATTTTAATCTTGGACGTTTCTTGCGCTTCCTGCAAGCAGGTGTGGACATGGGCCTGCGTCTAGGTTCCCTTAAGGTGCAGATATCGGCTTTGTCCATTTTCTTCTATAAACAATTGGCCAATATTCCGGAAGTTCAGACCTTCTTGAAGGGTGTTCTTCATATCCAACCACCATTTGTCCCTCCTATGGCGCAATGGGATCTCAACTTGGTTCTGACATTTCTCCAATCGGACTGGTTTAAACTACTGCACAAGGTGGATCTGAAGTATCTGACGTAGAAGACTGTCATGTTACTGGCCCTGGCTTTGGCGAGGTGTGTTTTGGAGTTTGGGACCTTATCCTGTAAGAGCCCTTACCTGGTGTTTCATAAGGATCAAGCAGAGCTCAGAACTCTGCAATAATTCTTGCCTTTTTGTTTTATATGATGCCAAAAAAAAAATGTTTGCCCTGCCTCTAAGCAGTCAATTGCACACTGGATTAGGCTTGTAATCCAGCTGGTTTATTCTTCGGTGGCTTTGCCGTTGCCGAAATGTTGGGAGACAAATTTTTTATTGCACAGTATTTCATTATCCAATTAGTTTACGGAGAATAAAATCCCACGTGGGTTCAGGGTACGAAATGTACAGATGATTGGCAGAAAACAACCCTGATTTCGCAAGGAAATGGACTGCCATCCTAAATAAATGTGCCTTTGATTTAATGATTCTCGTAGTTTATTAATCCAACAGGGAATTGAAGAATGCCAGGATAAAGATCACTGCTTTTGAGAGAGACCACAGAACAACATTGGAGGAGGACCCTAGCCAAAATTGGATATACAGATTGGAGACTCAATGTGAGCAACAGAAAAAAGAGCTTTTGAAATATAAATGCAATAAAAATATTGCGGTGGATACATATTATGAGGAAACCGGGTATACAAGTGGTTATATGGAGGCGACACATTGCAAACAAGCCAACATATCAATAGAAGATGTCGACCTTGGCAGAAAAAGACTCCAGGAGAGCAAGGTTACCAGTACAAATCTAGCAGCGATAGTGATTTTCAGTTCTCTGAATCAGAAGAGATATGTTGAGCCAGACCGGCCCCTTAGGGGCAACATCCGAAAGAAGGTACAAGTTCCCTAATGTGCTCCCACCTTCAGGGGCAGGCAGAATTCGAAAAACAAGAAAAGCTGCCACAGTCAACAAGAAGAAGACTTGATTTTTTATTTATCCAATAGAACCCTGACTCCTACGGAAGTTAGGGTATTGAATTTGGGACCAATAAATATAATGAGTTCACCTGGAAGCTTGACCTCCATAAATTCTCACGACAATTGAGACTTATAGAACTTTTCAAGCATAACAATACCAAGAAAGAAGGTAGTGTCTTTGATAGGTTTTTGGAGTCAACATCAAGATCAAATTTTGACCCGGTGTCTACCAACTCCTCACTGAAGACCATTAATAGGCTGTTGGACGTCTCAGTGAACAGGTATATTGCTACTCCTTGTCAAGTGCGTCCAAATGTATCCAAAGTAGAGATCAAAGCAAAAAACAGTACCAGACTGAACCAGCCAGGGGGAGTAGTTCCATAGCAGGGGAGACACTCAGTATGGGGTCCCCCTGCCATCACATTAAACTCCCCCCAAACCAGTCAGCCCAGGGCTGGAATTCCTCGGAAAGTGGGGACCCCGGAAAAATTGAATGGGGTCCCTCTCCCGAGCAACAACCAGCACTGGCCTGAAAGCCCAGTGCTATGCCCCGCACCCCCAGTGGCGGTGGGTGCGGGGTTCATGCCATGCTAATATTGTTCTTTACAGGTGGCCTACAGGTCCCAGCAAGCCTGCCCCAGCATGCCAGCATTTGGAGAACCACAAGTGCCAGCATGCCCGGACATACAGTGACCGCTGGCACTTGTAGTCCTCCTGTAAAGAAAATATTAAAATAAATACACAACACACTTTAAAAAAAAAAGTTTATTGCACAGGGTCTTCACCTGGGTGGCGGTGGCCTTTGGAGCAGCTCTTTTGCATGGCCGCCGCCTTTCCAGGACTTCTGAAGTCTTCTGTCTTCACCTGGGGGGTCGCCGCCTCCCCAGGGCTTCCCAGCGTCTCCTGTCTTCACCTGGGTGGGCGACGGCCTTTGGGCAGCTCATTTGTATGGCCGCCGCCTCCCCAGGTCTTCAAGGCATCTTCGATCTTAACCTGAGGGGCGGCGACCTTTGGGCAGCTCTTTTGCATGGTCGCCGCCTCCCCAGGGCTTCCCAGCGTCTTCTGTTTTCACCTGGGTGGGCGGCGGCCTTTGGGCAACTCTTTTCTAGGGCTTCCAGGCGTCTTCCGTCTTCGGAAGCTTTTGCACGCGCCCTCCCCACCGATAGACTGACAGCCGCCGCCTCACGCTGGCTTCTATAAGCCAGCCCCGAGGGGTGGGGCGATGATGCGGCGAGCCATGATTGGCTCGCGACGATCATCTTAGATTTAAAAAATTACGCTATTGGCTCCATTTTTTAAATTGGAGCCGCTCCGCTGCCGAACGCTGCAAAATGACAGGCAGGGACTGGATCCAAGAGAATCAAGTCCTGCCGTCATGCCAGCCATCCCCACAGGGGCCCACCGCCGCTCTTGCCCGCACCACCGCTGCCGCACATTTGCTGCTCACCCGGTGATGACAGCGGATCCATCACTGGACAGCTGTATCTAGTGACAGATCCACTGTCCAATCACTTCTGGCTGACTGACAGGGGCATGCTTTCATGTGCAGTGAAAGCACGCCCCTGTCACCAAGGCACTTATAACAAGTGCCGCTTTTCATGTTATTTTGAATGGGCTTTTACTGCCCATGGCTTGTCCCAGCCCGCTACCCGCTCCTGCACCTTTCCTATTCTCACTGGGAGGCACCGCCTCCCAAACCCAATTTTAATTTGAGAATGGTTATTGTAATACAAAGCAGATACTTATGATCTTTATTGGTAGGATCAGTAAAAGGAATTTTACTTTTTTAAACAAATCACTTCATTTCATTCACTGCTGTTTTGATATACAGTGTCCTTGCAATTCCCCTCACTATCAGCATGCCATTTACTAGTCAGGCTGCTGAGACCACCCGACGCACGTTTTGCCGCGTTCCGGAACCGTTGCTATGCACAACACTGGGTTTGTTTAGCTTAGTTACCAATGTCATGGAGTGGGAGGAGACAGCAGGGGATGCATTAGGCATGCCCGAACTTGTCTCAGCCCACGTCCTGATGCTGCTGGGTTAATTTTGGTGCCGTTTGAGGCTTACATTTATGTTCTGACAACAGTGCGGTTAGCCCCTGAGGAAGACCTGTCGGTTGAAACAGCTTTCGGGCTGTGTTTGCTGTATTAGCTGTACTTCACCATGCCGTTTGGTTAAGGAATAAATCCTGCTTTTCTTTCATCTACACGTGATTGCTGGCTTGTCTACTTTTTCTGCATCGCAGGAGTAGTGAGTGTTTTATATATATATATTATAATCCTTCCTACACAGCAACACATCTGGGGGCTTATTGTGTTGTGTCCACATAAAAGTGGTTCAATTGACGAAAGCATTCTACTCCAAACTTTAATTCCCTACCAGACCATGTGAGTGACAAGATGGAGGAATACTAACAGGATATCATTGGTGGCGTCGCTCAGATTGTGACCTTATGCTATTTTAAAGGTGGTTGGAATTCCACCATACACGGTACAGTTCCACTCTACAGGGTGATATCAAGGGTGATGGTCACATTATATATACAATATTACACTAGGAGGCGCCTATTCTCACCTTTTGTTTTCCATATATATATATATATATAAAAAAACAGCAGGTGCCGGCTCTCCCATCAGCTATCAATCATGCACCGGGTGTCCGCATGTAAATGGCAATAGATACACAGAGATGTGCGGCACTCCAGGCGTCTTATCAAATAATACGATTAGAGACAGTGATGTGTCAGCAACGTTTCAATGCTTTATGCATTTTCCTCAGGCTTACAAACAATAAAAACTTACTCACCTAAATAGTAGAGACACCTCTGTGCAAGCCGCCATGGAACCGGAAGGTGGACACACCGCCCGCCCCCATGACGCTGACGTTGACGCTGCCAATCGTCATCATAGTGCACCCATCACCATAGCAACAGTACAACAAAACATCGGGTCCTGCACATGATATATTATATCACAAACTTGCATGTATAAGCCGCCTCATGCCCAACCAAATCAAATGGAAAACATGCAAGATAATCATGCAACATGCATCAGTAATAAATACAATTAAGTATTATGGCTAATAGGAGATTACAGAAAGCATATGTATATAATCTCATAATGCAAGGTAATAGTACAGAAAAAATTTCATATACACTGTAAAAAATGCTAGCTGGTAAAATGTTACATAAAACAGTTTAATCCTAACTGCTCATTAAGACCCCGGGGAGACATAGTATCTAGCCGCTGGATCCATTGTGTCTCCATTCTTAACAACTGGAGGCCTCTATTGCCACCTCTAAGGGATGGCTGGGCCTGGTCTATCATCCTATATTTCAAGGATGCCAATGGGTGTCGAGCCGTGGCAAAGTGCCGTGCCACCGGCTGATCACTCTTACTAGAGGTAATGGCTGCTTTGATAGCCGACCTGTGGACTGTCATACGTTCCTTGAACGTTCTCTCCGTTTTACCTATGTATGACAGTCCACAGGGGCAAATCAGCTGGTAGATCACATATTTGGAACTGCACAGAAGCCGGTACTGAATGTGGTAAGTCCGGCCTGTGTGCGGATGTTGGAACGCGCTCCCTGAAATTAAATATTGGCACGTTGTGCAAGTGCACTTATAACAACCTTTCCTATCACCAAATAAAGATGGTTGTTGTGCTACATTGGAAACATCAGTTTTGACCAAATAGTCGCGTAAGTTCTTATTACGCTTATAACTTGGCATCAACCTACAATGCTGAAGCTGGAGTTCAGGATCTGATTGGATAACATGCCAATGCTTTTTGACCGATCCCTGAATGAGTCGGCTGGCTGAGTTAAAATTGTTACCCCAAGGTACGACACTTGATGGATTTTGCACTTTATGTTCATCAAGTAACGTATGTCGATCTATTGACATGGCCTTACTTTGAGCCTGGTCTAATAATTTAGGGCAATAGCCCCGGCTGATAAACTTCTGATACATATCTCCCATCTGTTTGGCTGCTACTGCTGGATCAGACGTAACTCTTTGAACTCGCAAAAATTGCGAGTATGGCAGCCCTCGTTTTAAAGGTAATGGATGACAACTGGAGAAATGCAATAGGTTATTTCTATCTGTAGGTTTGGAATAAATGGAAGTAGAGATCCTATTATCAACTATAGAGATCTGAACATCCAGAAATTGAATACTTTTAGAATCGATGGAATAAGTAAATTTAATAGGATGTATTTTAGCGTTATGTTGATCTATTGTGGCCGTCAATAATTCATGAGGGCCCTGCCATATAATCAGCAGGTCATCAATATACCTGCAAAAGAATTTAATATGGGTGGCTACTTCTACATTAGCGAAAAACACCTCCTCCTCGACACCAAACATAAAAATATTCGAGTACGATGGGGCCACACAGGACCCCATCGCACACCCCCGGCATTGCAAGTAATATTTACCATCATATAGGAAGTAATTTTTTAGTAAGGTCATTTCTAGTAATTTGAGAAACAATGGAATATCTGGACCATCATAATCCGGCTGCCTACTTAGAAAGGACTCAACAGCTGCTAAACCCTCTGCATGTGGGATCACTGTATATAGACTCTGCACATCTATTGTGCAGAGGACTACATCAGAAGGTAATACGGACATGGCTTCCAACCGCCTAAGTAGAGTACTGGTATCCAGCAAATACCTGGGCATACGTTGTATATAAGGCTGTAGGATATCATCAAGAAAAATTGATACCGGTTGAAACAAAGACCCCCTGGCCGAGATTATTGGTCTGCCAGGGGGCCTTTGCAACCTTTTATGTATCTTAGGTGTCGTGTAGAGCAATGGCACTACAGGATGCAACGGAATGAGGGCACTTTTGACCTCTACAGGGAGTAGCCCATCAGACACTGCACCGTCCAGGCACTCAATTAGTTCTTTGGTGAATAGTCCCGTAGGGTCATTAGGCAACTGACGGTAAGTGTCCCCATCACTCAATTGCAGGGAAATCTCTTCTTTATAGTCTCCCAAGTTCTGTATCACTAATGCACCGCCTTTATCGGCAGGTCTAAATATCAGATTTTTATTGGCAGCCAGTGCGGAGAGTGCCTCTCTTTGACCTTTGGTCAGGTTATCACGCACCAAAGGAGGATGTTTAATCAGTGGATCACAGTCTTGTTCGACTAGACGCATAAAAGTCCGAATCGACGCATTATGCGACTGGGGATCAAAGGTGGATTTTGGGAGTAGCTTCTTTAATTTTTCCGGGATCCTAAATTGAACTTCTTCTTTATCCAATCGCGTGGTAGTAGTTGGTTTAGCAAAGAACTCCTTAAGTTTAAGGGTTCTATGTAGCTTGTGTTTCTCGATCTTCCATTGTAATGACTGCAGTTTAGCTAAAGGCACAAAGGACAGGCCCTTACTCAGGACCTGTTTCTCAAAGTCATTGAGCTCATAATCTGAGAGGTTGATTATCGGGCTGACTTGGCTTTGGTTATTTTCGGCGGTTTTGCACCCCTGCCTCTGCCCCTGCCTCTGCCTTTGCCTTCTCCACTGTTGGCCACGTCTGGTATGCAGTCTCCATCTTGATCGTCTCTTAGCTTGGCTCTTGTCTGTGCACCTAAAGGGCCTCTGGCTTGAGATAATTGTGCATGTGTATCTGATTCACTAGCCGTTGAGGTGTATTCATTAGATGAGTCCCCCTGGTGTCGTTTATCCTGACGGCGACGAAAAAAAGGTTTTCGGTTAAAGCTCTGCCGTGGGTTGTCATTCCAACGATAAACGTTGTTGTTCTCATAATCCTGATCAACCTTCATTTTCTTATCCGCTTTAAACTTAATTAAGTCTCTCTTGTAGACCTGCAACTGGTTATTAAGTTTCTCATACCAATTATTAGCTATGTCAGCTTCCAAAGCTTCTTTATGTGCAGTTTCCAGAGTAGATATTTTCTCTTTCACTAAATTCATTTCTTTTGTACTCTGTTCTATAATTAATAGCATGAGATCCATGGAACAACGGTTCATGATCCCAACCCATTTTCTGCAAAAGGTAGGATCATGTCTACCTATTGTAGGTGAGTTAGCAATTCTCAGTCCCCGCGGGATCTTTTTTGCTCTGTAATACTCGCTCAGTGATAAGCAGTGATAGAGGAAATCTATCTCTCTCCGTTTGTATTTAAGCAAATTACGGTAGATAATGTCTAGAGAGCACGCCTCTACTTGATCTTCCAGGGCTGCTGTATATAAGATTTCCTCCGCTTCCGATTCCGAGTACATGTGTGTTACTCCCAAAGGACTGATGCGGGGCATATATCCACTCGTGCCTTCACCATTAGGATTAGCGGTAGTCATGTTGAATAATAGAGACTACAATGCAGTATTCCAATGCACGTGACTGTTAGCTAAATAATAGAAAAAAGTGAAAAAGAAAAAACAAACCAGTGCAGGTATAAAATAACTCACAGCCCGTCCATATGCGACGGCTGTGGAAAACACAAAGGCCCCCAAACCAGGGGTGCCCACTAGAAGATGAGTTCCTGTAGGTGTGTGAAATTGAAGGATCGCTGGTGAGCCTTGCAAAATAGCCTCTCCGCCTGTCTTCGGTGGGGCTAGATTATAGAAAAAACAGCAGGTGCCGGCTCTCCCATCAGCTATCAATCATGCACCGGGTGCCCGCATGTAAATGGCAATAGATACACAGAGATGTGCGGCACTCCAGGCGTCTTATCAAATAATACGATTAGAGACAGTGATATGTCAGCAACGTTTCAATGCTTTATGCATTTTCCTCAGGCTTACAAACAATAAAAACTTACTCACCTAAATAGTAGAGACACCTCTGTGCAAGCCGCCATGGAACCGGAAGGTGGACACACCGCCCGCCCCCATGACGCTGACGTAGACGCTGCCAATCGTCATCATAGTGCACCCATCACCATAGCAACAGTACAACAAAACATCGGGTCCTGCACATGATATATTATATCAGATCAGCCAGCCGACTCATTCAGGGATCGGTCAAAAAGCATTGGCATGTTATCCAATCAGATCCTGAACTCCAGCTTCAGCATTGTAGGTTGATGCCAAGTTATAAGCGTAATAAGAACTTACGCGACTATTTGGTCAAAACTGATGTTTCCAATGTAGCACAACAACCATCTTTATTTGGTGATAGGAAAGGTTGTTATAAGTGCACTTGCACAACGTGCCAATATTTAATTTCAGGGAGCGCGTTCCAACATCCGCACACAGGCCGGACTTACCACATTCGGTACCGGCTTCTGTGCAGTTCCAAATATGTGATCTACCAGCTGATTTGCCCCTGTGGACTGTCATACATAGGTAAAACGGAGAGAACGTTCAAGGAACGTATGACAGTCCACAGGTCGGCTATCAAAGCAGCCATTACCTCTGGTAAGAGTGATCAGCCGGTGGCACGGCACTTTGCCACGGCTCGACACCCATTGGCATCCTTGAAATATAGGATGATAGACCAGGCCCAGCCATCCCTTAGAGGTGGCAATAGAGGCCTCCAGTTGTTAAGAATGGAGACACAATGGATCCAGCGGCTAGATACTATGTCTCCCCGGGGTCTTAATGAGCAGTTAGGATTAAACTGTTTTATGTAACATTTTACCAGCTAGCATTTTTTACAGTGTATATGAAATTTTTTCTGTACTATTACCTTGCATTATGAGATTATATACATATGCTTTCTGTAATCTCCTATTAGCCATAATACTTAATTGTATTTATTACTGATGCATGTTGCATGATTATCTTGCATGTTTTCCATTTGATTTGGTTGGGCATGAGGCGGCTTATACATGCAAGTTTGTGATATAATATATCATGTGCAGGACCCGATGTTTTGTTGTACTGTTGCTATGGTGATGGGTGCACTATGATGACGATTGGCAGCGTCAACGTCAGCGTCATGGGGGCGGGCGGTGTGTCCACCTTCCGGTTCCATGGCGGCTTGCACAGAGGTGTCTCTACTATTTAGGTGAGTAAGTATTTATTGTTTGTAAGCCTGAGGAAAATGCATAAAGCATTGAAACGTTGCTGACACTGTCTCTAATCGTATTATTTGATAAGACGCCTGGAGTGCCACACATCTCTGTGTATCTATATATATATATATATATATATAGCCTGGCACTCCACTATCTTACAATAACTACCCTGGTGCCACCCGTAGAAAAATTATGAATTATGGATAGATGTAAAGAAAACAGGCTGCACATAGATGCCGACATTTCTGGGCCCACAGCCCCTTTGTCAAGGTGTAAACACACACACCTTGACAAAGAGGTAGCGGGCCCCCGAAATGTTGGCATCTATGTGACACCTTTTGAATACAATTTTTTAAATTCAAATCCCGGAGTGCCGCTGTGTTCTTTATTTTACATATATATATATATATATATATATATATATATATATACGTATGTATATATACGTATGTATATATACAGCTGCTGGGTGAGAACCTGCTGTAATCTTGTTAGTCTTGAAAAAGGCTCAGATGGAGCCGAAACGTCGTCACCTTTTGCTGACATGCTGTTAACTGTCTCTATGTGAGACACACCAATAAAGTTTTCATCATCAAGGAAGTGGTGAGTGCCTGTATCTTTTTTCGGATATATATATATATATATATATATACACTGCTCAAAAAAATAAAGGGAACACTAAAATAACACATCCTAGATCTGAATGAATGAAATATTCTTTTTTTTTTTATATATATTTTTTTATTGAAGCACGACATAACAATACAAGAGCAAGGAGGTCACATCAAAGGATTACATAAGTGCCAGATAGTCATCAGAGGTGGTGTGAATCAGACATTATGTGATGTTATCACATTTGCTATAAATAAAGGTTATACATGAAAAACAGTGAAAACGTAAGTGCAGGTAAATAGACAAATTTACATAGTGTACAACAATAACGCATCAAGATGTCAATGCTTCCATCGTTTTCTTTAACTTTTCCTTTCCTAACTAAGGTGACCGTCTCTGGAATATACACCAGAGAGGGTCTGGTCTAACAATAACAAATTATGGATCTAAAAGAACAATAATATCTAACAAAATCAGTTGTTTCTATTTGTCTCCCCGACATATGCGAATACTCTTCATTTCTCATTTCTAGAGTTACTTATCCAAGCTATTGTAGTTCTGCACCAGGAGAGGCAGAGAAAACAACAGATGAACAGGTTAAACAAATGTAGCGGTTTAAATAAGCTGAAACACAAACATAAACAAGACAAAGTTGCAGAGCCAATAGAGGCATTGGAGACAGAAAGCCGTAGTCAAAACAGTGAACACATGTCCGATACCGGTTGGATAATAGAGTAATAGCAAAGAGCAATTTGTTCATGTGACAGCTTCTAGGGGTCCCTGGTGTAAGAATAATGCATGCATAGTGTTGATACCATCAGGGGCAAAAATGAAATGGGAGAGCAATGTCAAAAAGCTAATATTTGTTGAAATACGTTGTGGTCTAAACCCAAGAGTATCTACAGCTCCCGATCCACCAAAGCCCATGCGTAATTTCCTTTCAAATTGGGGAGCGTCTCTACTAGCCACTGCATTCAGGGTACTAACTAAATCCTCCCCCATCGGTTCATGCAATACTGACTCTACAGAGTAGCCTAGGATCTCTATGGGGCGATAAGGACTCTGGTTATGTTGGTGATGGACTGCATGAACCACACCATTTTTTGGGAAAGGGATCTTAGTCTGCTGGGCAGAAAGGTGTGGAGAAGCAATAATCCGGTCCCCCAGCGCACAGGGATCACCATCACCAACCGTTACGATTGCACAACATGCCGGTGACCCCTCTTTAAGAAGAGTATCATCTAATTTTGATGTGATTTATCTATCCATCTGTTAATTGGGGGTAAAAGAATCTCGGCAATGGCTTCCGCCATCTCCGTTGCAAAAGAGGAGTATACAAGTGGCATATTTAAATCTTAAGTAGTTGTCAAGCAATACAGAATAGAATTATCGAATGAAAATAACAAACGTCACATATAGGTCACAACGGAAGAAGAGAAGAAGAGAATAATACCACATAGAATTCGTAGAAGAAGAAAAATAATAAACGTCACAGAGAATTTTTCAGCAGGACTTGTGATCGGCAGCCAAACAGACAAAACAGAAAGTTCCCTTCTGAGACTAAGGTTTCCCAGTGTAGCATCAGCCGGTGCTACGTAGCGTCCGTTAACGTGATAGGTCCCCCAACAGGGATAAGTAGGGGGCAACGATTCTAGGCAGCGATCCAGTTAGTGGAGAGCGAGTTTACATCCCTGCTATAATACAATGGAGGGGCAGAGTCCCGTATTCCTCCAATGGAGAGGCCCAATCATCTCGCGTGTGTATGAGAAGCTCACTGGGGAAGATCTGCAGAGCCCAGCGTCTCCTCAAAAATCGTGCCGTCAGGAGAGGGAGATCAGCAGCGTAGAAATTGTCACCAGCGCAGTATGCACGTCAAGCGCTGTTCCTCCAGCCAGATATTAATATTGGAGCGGTCTTGGCAGGTGCTCCAACATGTCCACTCCAGGCCGTTCCGGGAGATCTGAGCCAGCCACAGCTGTTCCGAACCTCCCGCTATAACCCGTCCTCAGCACCCAGACCTTCGGTGCCGAAGATACAAACAAGTAAACGGGGGCCGGCGAGGCAAGCTTCCGGTGCTTACCCCTTCAGGAGGGCATGTAGCTGCATATACGCGGCTTCCGAGGTCCAGCCGCACCACAAACAAAGTGGGGCTCCCAGGGGCGCAGGATGTCAGGGTGCCACGTCCGTCTCTGCAGTCTCCCGCAGCACCGCACAGCAAACCAGCGGCGGGGAGCGCGCCGTCAATCGCCGAAGCGCAGGCCTTCACGCGGGTCCCGTCTCCACCGTCCCGCGAGCTCTCTCCTCTGCCTCTCCCGCCAGACAGACACCAGAGCCAGGTATAGGCTTCAGGGGGTATCCAACGAGGGTATTGTCAGCCCGTCAGGAGACAGGTCAGGGTGCCGGTTTAGATGTATACAGCAGGTAAGGGAGGGGGCACGTTACTCCCGGCGTCTCAAGCTGACATGAGGGCCATCAGTGTCGGTGGCCGGGCTCCGGTGGTATATAATCGCTCCTTAATGAAAAGGACCTTAAAATGATCCCCACAGTGTGCACTCTGCTGGTAGTCAGGAATTTTATCCAAATTTGCAGGATTAAAGCAGGATTTGCACGGATTCTGTAGCTAGGAATAGGGAGCTCAGTAAAATGCGGCCATACAAGATGCCCCGCCCACCGAAAGGACCGAATGAAATATTCTTATTAAATACTTTGTTCTTTACATAGTTGAATGTGCTGACAACAAAATCACACAAAAATTATCAATGAAAATCAAATTTATTAACCCATGGAGGTCTGGATTTGGAGTCACAGTCAAAATTAAAGTGGAAAAACACACTACAGGCTGATCCAACTTTGATGTAATGTCCTTAAAACAAGTCAAAATGAGGCTCAGTAGTGTGTGTGGCCTCCACATGCCTGTATGACCTCCCTACAATGCCTGGGCATGCTCCTGATGAGGTGGCAGATGGTCTCCTGAGGGATCTCCTCCCAGACCTGGACTAAGGCATCCGCCAACTCCTGGACAGTCTGTGGTGCAACGTGGCGTTGGTGGATGGAGCGAGACATGATGTCCCAGATGTGCTCAATTGGATTCAGGTCTGGGGAATGGGCGGGCCAGTCCATAGCATCAATGCCTTCATCTTGAAGGAACTGCTGACACACTCCAGCCACATGAGGTCTAGCATTGTCTTGCATTAGGAGGAACCCAGGGCCAACCACACCAGCATATGGTCTCACAAGGGGTCTGAGGATCTCAGTTCGGCACCTAATGGCATTCAGGCTACCTCTGGCGAGCACATGGAGGGCTGTGCGGCCCCCCAAAAGAAATGCCACCCCACACCATTACTGACCCACTGCCAAACCGGTCATGCTGGAGGATGTTGCAGGCAGCAGAACATTCTCCTTGGCGTCTCCAGACTCTGTCATGTCTGTCACATGTGCTCAGTGAGAACCTGCTTTCATCTGTGAAGAGCACAGGGCGCCAGTGGCGAATTTGCCAATCTTGGTGTTCTCTGGCAAATGGCAAACGTCCTGCACGGTATTGGGTTGTAAGCACAACCCCCACCTGTGGACGTCGGGCCCTCATACCACCCTCATGGAGTCTGTTTCTGATCGTTTGAGTAGACACATGCACATTTGTGGCTTGCTGGAGGTCATTTTGCAGGGCTCTGGCAGTGCTCCTCCTGTTCCTCCTTGCACAAAGGCGGAGGTAGCGGTCCTGCTGCTGAGTTGTTGCCCTCCTACGGCCTCCTCCACATCTCCTGATGTACTGGCCTGTCTCCTGGTAGCGCCTCCATGCTCTGGACACTACGCTGACAGACACAGCAAACCTTCTTGCCACAGCTCGCATTGATGTGCCATCCTGGATGAGCTGCACTACCTGAGCCATTTGTGTGGGTTGTAAACTCCGTCTCATGCTACCACTAGAGTGAAAGCACCGCCAGCTTTCAAAAGTGACCAAAACATCAGCCATAAAGCATTGAGCTGAGAAGTGGTCTGTGGTCACCACCTGCATAACAACTCCTTTATTGGGGGTGTCTTTCTAATTGCCTATAATTTCCACCTGTTGTCTATTCCATTTGCACAACAGCATGTGAAATTGATAGTCAATCAGTGTTGCTTCCTAAGTGGACAGTTTTATTTCACAGAAGTGTGACTGACTTGGAGTTACATTGTGTTGTTAAAGTGTTCCCTTTATTTTTTTGAGCAGTGTATATATATATATATATATATATATATATATATATATATATAATTTTTTTAGCAAATTTATGATTCATGTCTAAATTTGAATGGCTCTCATTTTGGGTTAACCGTCAAGAAGGAAAATCATAGGGGAGGTGCCCAGTTCTGTCCTATAGCCACAAATTCAAACTTGTTGAATGATTATACTTTCTCTGTAAAGTGCTGTTTCATATTTTATCATAATATAAATAAGAGGTTAACTAATAAATATGAAAAAATTGCTCTGGACTGTTTGACTGTAATTTTAGGTTTTGCAGGGATCACTGTTCCTGTTGCTTTAACTTCTTTTAATATTCAAGAGAATTTTAAAATGTTCTAAAATGTATAGCGTTGTTTATCATATTGAGTGATTGCTGCTAGCTTTAACTCTTATCAGCTTCACTTGAATTTCCATAATACTAAGCCAATTTCTTTTTACAATATCACTGTTTTATCTAAACTGCCAAATACTATAAAATACCAGCATAATCGTACTGTATACAAAGGAAAAATGAGTCCGCACTAGTAAATACAGTAAAGTTTTGGATGATATATAGACCAATATGAGAGCTGACTTGTATGTATAGTGTTAGATGTTTTTGTATGTATTTATTTTTTATGTTAAAAGAAGTGCCCCAGAAAAAAGGTCTTTTGTCTTTTGCCTCAGTCTAAAAATTGTAGTTTAATCCTACTGTATGTCATGCTTTAGAGGAGCTATAAATAGACAGAGAAGAAAAAAATGATGTGTAGAAACAGAGTATCATTTATTTTATGGTATATTATGGGAAATGGTTGCCTAGATTTGCTTTGAATTATAGTGTGACTATATAAACTGTATAAACTGCATGGTTATGAATAAGAAATATGCTTATTTGTAATTTGTATGGTTATGAATAAGGAATATGCCTATATGTAATTTGTATGGTTATGAATAAGGAATATGCCTATATGTAATTTGTATTGTTATGAATAAGGAATATGCCTATATGTAATTTGTATGGTTATGAATAAGGAATATGCCTATATGTACACTTTGGTAATGTATTTTCTAATTTTGTCACCAGGTGGCACCGCTGTTTAATCTTGTTCTCTGTATGTTCCATCTATAGACTGCATATTGTACTAGAATCTAATTTCACTTCTAAAATACATTAATATAACCTTCTATATGTAGTAGTAATTGCTTATTTTTAAACATAACAACATTTAACCCTGTAATTAATTAATGGTTAGTTGACTATACGGTATAATTTATCTTATTCAAATACTGTATTTGTTGCACTGTGTACTTTGTGCACTTTCATTCTGTATACTTAGTGGTCCATGGGGGTGATTTAGATCTGCTTGCTGCTGTGCGTTTTCACACAGCAGGTGAGCAGCGATAGACTGCGCATGCACCGTAATGTGCGTCGCCAAACAACGACAGGCATCGCCGAACAGCCACAGGATGGTGCGAAAAATCCGATCACACGGGTGTTCGCAAGGTGATTGACAGGAAGAGGCCGTTTGTGGGTGGTAACTGACCGTTTACTAGGCGGGTCCGGGAAAATGCAGGCGTTCCCAAGTGCTTCCAGGGAGGGTGTCTGACGTCGGCTCCGGCCCCCGATCAGCCTGCTCTAATCGCACTGTAGGAGTAAAGGGCCCCATACACTATAATGATATTTCTGAGGCTGAAGTCGGATGTAATTTCTCTAGAACTCCCCCGGGACCTTCCCAGGAGTGATTCTATACGATTGGTACTTTTGTGCTATTTTTGCATAAGATATATCGCATGCGATTGATGAAGCCACTGTACATCGCATGGAATATATCATACGGCATCCAGTTGTACCATAAGATATATCTGATGGGCTGGATAAAGGGCTACGGGGGCTGGGAGTGTCCTGAGAGTGCCAGTCAAACTTCCCTGTGATACATCGCATGCGATATATCACATGCACAATGAACACACTTTTTTTATCCGGTTCCATCCAATACCGATATATCATTAGTGCAGCACCAACGACCTAGGAGAGCCTATCTGACAGCCACGGGGACGCGCATCAGATTGGATATGATCTAAAACACATACGATTGTACACAATTTCATACAGTATATCAGACAGATGTATCGGAATTGTATGAAATTGTGTACAATTGTACTAGTGTATAGGGCCCTTAAGTCCTGGGCTGCACACAGACTGCACACACTGGATTTTTGCAGCTCGGCGTACACATGCAATCGCACACTTGCACGGGGCGAATTTACACTCCCCTTTGGCGGCGACTATCTGAATGCAGGACGGCAAAGTTAGCAGCCCAGCGATCTGGTCTGAATTAACCCCCCCCCCATATCCGTGTCTCGAGACTGAGCTCACAAAAGTGTTTTTTCAGATAAGCCTTTTATGTGTTTTTCTTATATGCATGTTTTACACATCTATTCAAATTTTTTATCTGAAACACTACACAATTTATGTCTTGTTTTTGATATGACACTTACGGAGTTTTGCTATGTGATGGGATGAGGATCTTCACCAGGAATTCAGAGATCTACCAAGATGCCAGTTCACATTTCATGTTAGTGTTTGGCGGTATTACACTGTGTACTTGTTTTTTTACTTTCACAGCTCTTATTTCACTGTACAGGAGTACTGGCTGCTGAAGTTGACAGATGAGCATACTTTATATTGTGATTTGGTGCAGATATATTTGGTGACTTTGTGAACACTTCAATTCTCATGCAATATCTAGTTTTGATTCGAATATTATACTGTATATATATATATATATATATATATATATTACTCCAGTAAGGTATAGGTGAGGTGGACTATCTTTTAGGGTATGTCCCGAACATGGGCACCATGTTCAAATCAGACATCTTGAATCTAAGTCAGTTTTTTCAAACGGAAAGTGGGTCATGTAACATGTCAAACAACATCAGAATTTGCTGAAAAGTTTATTGCTGCAAACAGATTTGAAATAACAGTTATGGTTCAAAAGTTACAATACTTTTGTTGTTGCAAGTAACTGATGATGGCTTTGACAAAAGAGGAGAGAATTAAGGTCATTTTGATGTCTGGAAAACAAAGTTTCAGTGTTATAGCTGCAGATTTTAACAACTGCACCCAGAAAGACCTCCAATTTCACATATCACTGACAGGTGCCTAATTTCCAAATTCCGAGAAACTGGGACTGTGGCTGACAAGTCACGGAGTGGTCGTTCAAAAAATGCTACTGACAAGACAACCTCAACAATTGTTTTGTCATCCTTCGTGAAGAGCCCACAATGCAGCACATGATGTTTGACATCAAAATGATCTCAATTCTCTCCTCTTTTGTCAAAGCCATCTTCAGTTACCTGCAGCAAAAAAGTATTGTAACTTTTCAACCATAGCTGCTATTTAAAATCTGTTTGCAGCAATAAACTTATCAGCAAATTCTGATGTTGTTTGACATGTTACACGGCCCCCTTTCAATTTGAAAAAACTTACTTAGATTCAAGATGGCGCCCATGTTCGGGACATACCCTAAATGATAGCCCACCTCACCCATACCTTACTGGAGTGTTCAGTTTTCCCATTTCCCGCACAGTTTTTGAAACAAAAGGGTGTACTGAGACTTTTGAATCACCCTGTATTTTTTTTTTTTTAAATATATTTTATTGAAATTTTCAAACAGATATTGGACAATTCAAATTATTACAATAGGTAAGCCACAGTAAACATAAAGAATGTCCAGTAATAAAACAGACAAAGGGCTAGAAAGTATTGTACATTCATGTCTCACAAAAATCATGAAAAAGGATGTCTTTCCTAGATATCCTTCTGACAGAGTATATTGTACCAGTTATAACAATGTATAAGAAAAAGAAGGTTACTTGTCAGGTGACGGAATGTCGCAACCAAAATACTGGATACTCGTGGGAACAAAGCTAAACAGAACAAGACTAAATCAAAATCGGGGGGGGGGGGGGGGGGGGACGGGGGGGGGGACATCGAACACATAAAAGGGAAAGTGGGGGTGGGAAAGAGGAGGAGAGGGAAAATAAATCAACCTAAGTCCGGTGTCCTATCCTGACAGGTCAGTGGTGTCAGATGAAAACTAAGTAGATACCTTGTCAACCTAGGACGAAGGTCCTGTATCTCTAGAGATTCTCCTAAGTAAGTTCCAAGACGTGTTTTCAAATAATTGAAGAATATGATTCTGCGAATGCTCGTCTAAAGTATTAATGAAATATTCCCATTTCTGATAAAAATTTTCAACTCCATGTTCAATGTCAGGTATAGTATTACGTCTATCGTAATATAATATTTGTAACAATTTGTGTTTGACTTCTGCTATGGAGGGAGTAGAGTGTTGGGTCCAATGGATAAGAATGATCTTTTTTGCAACCGTGACAATTGTGATTAGCAAACGGAGTTTTTCTTTCTTGTTTGGGCCTAAGTCCCAGTTTTTAAAATTTCCGCATAGACATGCGAGTGGGTCAGGGAGAATGATGGTAGAGAACATGGAGTTGATCAGGCAGATTAGTTTATTCCAGAATTTTTTTTTATCTTACCACATTCCCACACACAATGAATAAATGTGGCATGAGACATGGAGCATTTAATACAGGCTCCAGTTTCAATGGACGTCATGTATCTCCTTTGAGCAGGGGAGATATATGCCCTATGTATCATTCTAACATGGACCTCCTGTAAATAAGATGATTGCAAAAATTTCAGAGAAGTTTCATATTGCGAAAGTAGGTCTGATACTAGATTGATACCTGGGACGTCTATGGACCACTTCTGTAGTGAAGATTCCCAATGGGATGAAGCTGAAATGGAAACTAGGGGTTCATACAACATACTAATTTTGTATGGTACAGAGGAGATAAGTTTAAGAAGCGAAGCAAATGTTAACATTACATTATCTGTGTTTGAAGGTGTGGGAAGGGACTGAATATAGTGGCGTGTTTGGAGATACATATAGAAATGATGAGATGGGATAGAGTATCTAGATTGGAGATCGGTGAACGATAATAAGTTGCCACCAGGGTCGAATACCTTTGCTATCGAGGCCAAGCCCTTTTCCTTCCATTGAAGAAAAGAGATATTAGACAAAGAAGGGGGGAAAGCAGGGTTCCCCCACAGTGTCGTGTACGGGGAGTAGCTAGAATTAGTGTGAAATTTCTTATTAACTATAGTCCAGGATCGGTATGTGTCCATAAATAAGGGATTATTTTTAATGACAGTCGGAACATCAGCCAATTTAGAGTGCAACAGGGCATTTGGGGAATAGGGGGAGAATAAGGCAGAATCTAAATTCTTATCTGTATAGGAACTAGTGTCGAGTAACCAGTCACTGATATATCGAAAAAATATAGCATCTGAATATAAAGTCAGATCGGGGAAGCCGAGGCCTCCATGTTTACGGGGTAGTTTTAATTTGGAGTAGGCTATTCGAGGACGCTTCCCTTGCCACAAAAAGGTGGAGAAGTAAGAATTCAAAAGTTGTATATCTTTCTTGAGAAGTCTAATCGGAAGCATCTGCATTACATAAAAGATTTTTGGGAATAGCACACTTTTAATGGCTGCTAATCTGCCTAGGAGGGAGATGGGAAGTGACATCCAGTTGTCCAGATAGCTTTTAATCTTGGCAATGATAGGGGTAAAGTTAAGTTTATAGAGGTCCGATAGGTTTGCCGATAACTGTATACCCAGATACTTAACAGAGGACTGAGAAATATGAAAGGACTGAAGAATAGGAAGTGATTGAAAAAATGAGGGAGGGCCAAGGATAGGGAGAATCACTGATTTATCAAGGTTGACCTTATAGCCAGAAACAGATCCAAAAGAGGAAATTAGATTTAGGGCGGCTGGGAGAGAGGAAGATGGATTGGACAAAAAGAGAACCATGTCATCTGCGTATAATGAAACCTTCAGTTGTTTAGACCGGATAGTAACGCCTTCAATTGACGATGAGTTACGTATTGCAATTGCCAGTGGCTCTATGGCTATAGCAAATAACAGTGGGGATAGAGGGCAACCCTGACGTGTTCCGCGGGAAATAGGAAAGGAAGAGGAAAGAAAGCCATTGCATGAAATTTGTGACTGGGGGGAATGGTATAATGTCCATAGAATGGATATAAAAATGGGGGGGAAACCAAACAAATGCAAAGTGGAGAAAAGATAATTCCAGTCTACTAAATCAAAAGCTTTTTCGGCATCAAAAGAAACAAGCATCTTAGGGAAAGTAGAATTACTAGAAATCGAGTGATGAATCATTGCCAAGATTTTACGGACATTAACAACTGAATGCCTACCTAATATAAAACCCGTCTGGTCCGGATGTATAATTTGGGGTAGATATAGTTTCAGTCTGTCAGCTAGAATCTTAGTAAACAATTTGTAATCATAGTTTAGTAAAGAAATCGGTCTGTAAGAACCTGGGAGGGATAAATCTTTACCCGGCTTAGGGAGTAATTTAATGATTGCCGAATTAAAATAAAGAGGGACAGATTGAGTATTGATTATGTTGTTATAGAACGCCACCAAATTTTCCCCAAACCTAGGTAATAAAATCTTAAATAATTCTGCTGTTAGGCCATCCGGACCAGGGGCCTTCAGGGGTTTAGAATATCGAATTGCTTTTGTGACTTCATCTATGGAGATAGGGTCTTCTAGTATATGTAAAAATTCCTTAGGGAACTGTGGAAGGGAAGGGAACGTCCAAGAATGCGAAGAATCATTGGTAGGTAAGGGAGGAGTATCGTGTTGAGGGTTAGAGTATATTTTTTCGTAAAAAGCTTTCATAACATCAGTGATCTGGTTACTCGAGTTTGTTAAGGAGCCATCTTCACGACGGAGGGGGTGAACTAGCATGTGCGGCTGCGAGCCTCTTAGAAGATTGGAAAGAAGGCATCCTGTCTGGTTACCAAATTTATGGAATTTATAGTTAGTATTGAAAAGTGAACGTTCACTTTTAAGTTTGAAATATTCATCAAAGTGAAGTTTCGCTGTAGTATAAGCTAGTTTATTAGATGGTGAAGGGGCAGTTTTATATGCTTGATAAGACTCAGTCAATTTGGATTGTAAGTCCAAATAAGAAGCGGCTAAACGTTTATTCTCAGCTGCGACATAAGAGATAATGACACCTCGGAGGAATGCCTTACCCGTTTGCCAAAATAAAGAAGGATTTGAGGACTCACAATCCAAATTAGTATGCTTAAAATCCATCCATGCGGCCTCTATTTTCTGGCGAAAAGTTATGGACTGAGACAGATAATTAGGAAATTTCCAGAGTCTAAAGGGACCTTTGTCTATTGTGGTCTGCAGTGTAATCCAGACTAGTGCATGGTCCGATAAACCTATAGGTTCAATGGAAGCATTATGTATTGTAGGAAATAGGGAGGAAGCTAGTAAAATATAATCAATGCGTGAAAGAGTTTGATGTGCCGCCGACAGGCAAGTATAATCCCTGTCGGTCGGATGCATTGCACGCCAAACATCTACCAAGCAGAGTTGTTTAGAAAGGGCTGGGATTCCCAGTTTTGGGAGGCAGGGAGGGGATTTTTGTGTGGTGGATTTGTCTAGTATAGGAGAGGAGATAAGATTAAAATCCCCTAATAAAATGAGGGGGCTAGAGCTATATGGTAATAATCTGGCCAGTATGTTGGAGAAGAAGGATTTCTTATAGATATTCGGAGCATAGATCGTACATAAGACATATGGGGACTTATTGAGTAAAATTTCTACAATCAGATAACGACCTTCAGGATCAATCACTGAAGCAGAGATAGAGATGGGTAAAGACTGTTTGACTAGAATAACTACTCCACGTGATTTGGAATTGTATGGAGCAGCTGCTAATAATTTCCAACCCAGTATCTGCAACTTCAGTGATTCCGAATGAGATAAATGTGTCTCCTGAAGGCAGACAATGTCTAGTTTCAACTTGGAGATATAAGTAAGTATTTTACGTCTCTTAGCAGGGGAGTTGATCCCTCCCACATTCCAAGTACCTAACCGTACTGACATTTACGTGATGGGGGTGTTAAACAAGGACCAGGAAGGAACAACCCGACTCAACCTGTCAATCAAAAAGAAAGAGGGAAGGGGGGAGGGAGAAAAAACAGGAGGAAGGAGACAAACAGACAGACAGGGGAAAAATGACGGATAACATATGCAAAACAGAACAAATAATTCCAACATCCTTAAAAGAAGGATAGGTAATATATAAGTAAACCAATAAAGTATAATGTGCTCGAATAGCCTTATTAAGCATAATATACCATAGATAACTTAATTAAGCAGGCCTCAAACATAGTTATGAGATAACATCATTAGTTGTTAGGACCAAGCATCAACACACGAACATGGATAAAGGCACTACCGTATTCCTACTAATGGTCAGAGAGCCAGAACTGTGAGGAGAAGTAGTGGAGAAATCTATTCTGAACTCCTTGTAGATCAGTGAGCGGTAGAAGGCAGGTCAGTAATGTCTGCTTGAGATGAAGCATTACCAGCTTCCGCCAAGAAGGCTTCAGCATCAGCGGGGGTATTGAAATCTTTGTACGACGTTCCATCGAATAGTCGGAGTCTGGCCGGATACATCAAAGCAAATTTTCGGTGGTCAGCAACCAAACGGGAGCATATGGGAGAGAAGGCTTTACGTGCTCGAGACAGTTCAACTGAAAAGTCTTGGAAGAGGTATAGTTTTGCTGATTCCCATAGGATAGGGTTTTTGTTGCGGGATGCCGACCACAATGTCTGTTTGTGTAGGTAGTTGAGACAGCGAAAAAGGACTACCCGTGGGCGGTTAGTAGTAGAGGACGACTGGTGACCCACTCTGTGAACTCTTTCTATGACAAGGTCACGGCATTCAGCTTCAACCCCCAAAATGGTCGGTAGGGTAGACCGCACAAAGTGGGCTAACGCTGGCCCCTTAACTGATTCTGGAAGACCCACGAGGCGTATGTTATTTCTTCTCGATCGATTCTCCAGGTCGTCCACCTTATTCCAGAGATGATAGTTGTCCTTCTCAAGTTTGGGAACTACATGGGTAAGTTGTGAAACATCCTGAAACAAGGTGCCGACCCTGTGTTCCGTTTCTTCAACACGATGAGTGAGACGGTTTAATTGTGAGGTGATATCTGATACTGCTTGCGACAATAGTGGCCCCATGGTCGCCTTGATTGCCTCCACGACATCATTGTAGGTAACATATGAGTCTGGAGGAGCCACTGATTTTTTGGCAGCTGGAGACATAGCCATGGTGTCTGCGTCAGAAGTTATATTTGCGTCAGCTCTACGTTTCTCCTGGCGTTGTTGAAGAGGCTGCGTAGATGCCAAGGATGTGAGGTATTTTTCCATATAAGCAGTAGCTTGGACCTAAGAGGCTAGTGTCGGAGTTGTATTGGAGCCGAATTAGTCGAATGAGTTGAGGCCTGCGAAGAAGGCTTTCAGCACATTATAAGGGCGTAGTTGCATATCAATACTTGTGGATAATTTTTCCTGTGAATGCATCCCTGGCAGAGTAGATAGGAATCGCAATTCGTGATGTAGCGAAGGACTGCGGTCTGACCAGCAGCACCGCAGGTTCCACTACAATATACTGATGATCACAGGGATTGCAAATGTGATAATCGAAATTATAGAAATAGAAATCTAAATCACAGGAAATGCGGGGGAGGAATGGATGATGATAAGATCCCCAGGTAGCAACAGACCGGGTGTATAGGGGTAATGCAGATATAATAATAAGGGTTATGGAAATGTGTCCAGCCAGTGATATCTGTTCATTCAATGCTAATGCAAGGATTTTAATTATTTATTTATTATTATTGTTATTTTTTTTTTTTTTTTTTTGTAGTGATAACCACCAGCTCTGTCAAGGAGAGAAACCAGCACCAGGAGGGAGAGTGATAAAGGATATGTGATAGAGTTAGAGTTAGGCAGGCTTGATGTTAAATAGCTGGAAAGAGATTGCTGGCTGGATGTAAAATGGCCGCCGCAGCAGCACTGCACTCAGATACTCTCACCTCCTGTGATGTGGTGCAGGGTTAATTTCCCCGTTTTCTAGCGTGATCCGACGGGTCCCTGGAGGGGTGACAGGTGGGGAGAGGCTGTTGGATATACAGGCAGCGGCAGCGGCGCCCGTGGTCTCGTGTCTCCGAGATCTCCGGCGTGGAGCTCGGCCGCCGGGCAGCCGCGGAAATCCAGTCCCCGGCTTGAGTGGAAGCGAAGGCCGCAACCTGCAGAGAGCTCTGGACGCGTCTCCCGGCTCCGCAGCGCTTCGCTGAGCTGATCGGCTGTGGTATGAAGAAGAGGGGTCAGTGCAGGGAGCACTGTTATAAGTCTGTAGTAGGCGTAAGGTTAGGTTTGGAAAGGTGTATGGAGGGAGCAGTACAGGAATGCTGCTGTCCTCTATCCCGGTCAGGCCACGCCCCCGAATCACCCTGTATTTATATATACAGTATATACAGTGCCTTGCTAAAGATTTCACCCCCCTTGGCTTTTTACCTATTTTGTTACATTACAACCTGTAATTTAAAAAAAAAAATGATCTGAATTTTATGTGAGGGATCAGCTCAAAATAGTCTAAGTTGGTAAAGTGAAATGAGACAAATTTATATAAAAAAGAATTTATAAATATTTTTTTTTTAAAATTGGCATGCGCATATGTATTCACCCCCTTTGCTATGAAGCCCCTCAAAAGTTCTGGTGCAACCAATTACCTTCAGAAGTCACATAATTAGTGAAATTAAGTCCACCTGCGTGCAATCGAAGTGTCACATGATCTGTCAGGCCTTTTCTGAAAGGCCCCAGAGGTAGCAACACCACTAAGCAAGATTCATCACACCATGAAGACCAAGGAGCTCTCCAAACAAGTCAGTGACAAAGTTGTTGAGAAGAACTGTATAAGTCAGGGTTGGGTCATGAAAAAATATCCAAATCTTTGATGATCCCCCGGAGCACCATCAAATCGATCATCTTCAAATGGGAAGAACATGGTACCACAACAAACCTGCCAGGAGAGAGCTGGCCACCAAAACTCACAGACCGGGCAAGGAGGGCATTAATGAGGGCGGCACCACAGAGACCAAAGGTAACCCTGAAGGAGAGCTGCAGAGTTCCACAGCAGAAACTGGTGTATCTGCGTATGTGACCACAATAAGCCGTACACTCCTTAGAGCTGGGCTTTATGGAAGAGTGGCCAGAATAAAAGCCATTGCTTAGTGTTAAAAATAAGAAGGCACGTTTTGAGTTTGCCAAAAGGCATGTGGACGACTCCCCAAATGTATGGGGGAAGGTGCTCTGGTCAGATGAGACTAAAATTTAACTTTTTGGCCACCAAGGAAAACGCTATGCCTGGCGTAAACCCAACAGATCCCATCAGACCAAGAACACCATCCCCACAGTGAAACATGGTGGTGGCAGCATTATGCTGTGGGGATGTTTTTCAGCAGCAGGGACTGGTAAGCTGTTTCGAGTCAAGGAAAAGATGGATGGTGCTAAATACAGGGATATTCTTGAGCAAAACCTGTTTCAGTCTGCCTGTGATTTGATACTGGGACGGAGGTTCACCTTCCAGCAGGACAATTACCTGAAGCAAACTGCTAAAGCAACACTCGAGTGGTTTAAGGGGAGACATTTAAATGTGTTGGAATGGCCTAGTCAAAGCCCAGATCTCAATCCAATTGAGAATCTGTGGTCAGATTTGAAAATTGGTGTTCACAATCGGAAACCATCCAATATGAAGGAGTTGGAGCAGTTTTGCCTTGAGGAATGGGCAAAAAGCCAGGTGGCAAGATGTGTCAAGCTCATAGAGACTTATCCAAAGCTACTTGCAGCTGTAATTGCCGCAAAAGGTGGCTCTACAAAGTAATGGCTTTAGGTGGGTGAATAGCTATGCACGCTGAAGTTTTCTGTTATTTTGTCCTATTTGTTGTTTGCGTCACAAAAAAATAAGATTTTAAACCTACCGGTAAATCTTTTTCTCCTAGTCCGTAGAGGATGCTGGGGACTCCGTAAGGACCATGGGGTATAGACGGGCTCCAGGAGACATGGGCACTATTAAGAACTTTAGATGGGTGTGCACTGGCTCCTCCCTCTATGCCCCTCCTCCAGACCTCAGTTAGTGAACTGTGCCCAGAGGAGACGGACAGTACGAGGAAAGGATTTTTGTTAATCTAAGGGCAAGATTCATGCCAGCCCACACCATCCACACCGTATAACATGGAATATACGCCACCAGTTAACAGTATGAACAAAACAGCATCAGCCAAAGACTGATCTCAACTGTAACATAACCCTTATGTAAGCAATAACTATATACAAGCCTTGCAGAAAAAATGTCCGCACTGGGACGGGCGCCCAGCATCCTCCACGGACTAGGAGAAAAAGATTTACCGGTAGGTTTAAAATCTTATTTTCTCTTACATCCTAGAGGATGCTGGGGACTCCATAAGGACCATGGGGATTATACCAAAGCTCCAGACCGGGCGGGAGAGTGCGGATGACTCTGCAGCACCAATTGAGCAAACATAAGGTCCTCATCAGCCAGGGTATCAAACTTGTAGAATTTTGCAAAAGTGTTTGAACCCGACCAAGTCGCCGCTCGGCAAAGCTGTAACGCCGAGAAGCTTTGGGCAGCCGCCCAAGAAGAGCCCACCTTCCTAGTGGAATGGGCCTTTACCGAATTTGGTAACGGCAATCCAGCCGTAGAATGAGCTTGCTGAATCGTGTTACAGATCCAGCGAGCAATAGTCTGCTTAGAAGCAGGAGCGCCAACCTTGTTGGCTGCATACAGGACAAACAGTGCCTCTGTTTTCCTAACCCTAGCCGTCCTGGCTACATAAATTTTTAAGGCCCTGACTACATCAAGGGACTTGGAATCCTCCAAGTCATTCGTAGCCACAGATACCACAATAGGTTGGTTCATGTGAAACAATGAAACCACCTTAGGCAAAAATTGAGGACGAGTCCTTAATTCTGCTCTATCCACATGGAAAATCAGATAGAGGCTCTTGTGCAACAAAGCCGCCAATTCGGACACCCGCCTTGCAGATGCCAAGGCCAACAACATGACCACCTTCCAAGTGAGAAATCTTAACTCAACCGTTTGAAGCGGTTCAAACCAGTGAGATTTTAGGAACTGTAACACCACGTTATGGTCCCATGGTGCCACTGGAGGCACAAAAGGAGGCTGAATGTGCAGCACTCCCTTTACAAAAGTCTGGACTTCCGGGAGAGAAGCCAATTCCTTCTGAAAGAAAATTTATATGGCCGAATCTGTACCTTAATGGAGCCTAATTTTAGGCCCATATCCACTCCTGTCTGTAGAAAGTGGAGAAAACGGCCCAGATGGAAATCTTCCGTAGGAGCATTCTTGGATTCACACCAAGATACATACTTTCTGCAGATACGGTGATAATGTTTCGCCGTCACTTCCTTCCTAGCCTTTATCAGAGTAGGGATGACTTCTTCCGGAATGCCTTTCCCAGCTAGGATTCGGTGTTCAACCGCCATGCCGTCAAACGTAACCGCGGTAAGTCTTGGAACATGCAGGGCCTCTGTTGCAACAGGTCCTCTCTGAGAGGAAGAGGCCACGGATCTTCTGTGAGCATTTCCTGAAGATCTTAATACCAGGCCCTTCGAGGACAATCTGGAACAATGAGTATTGTCTGTACTCTTTTTCGTCTTATGATTCTCAATATCTTTGAGATGAGTAGAAGAGGAGGGAACACATAGACCAACTGAAACACCCATGGTGTCACCAGGGCGTCCACTGCTACTGCCTGAGGGTCCCTTGACCTGGCACAATACCTCCGAAGCTTCTTGTTGAGGCGTGAAGCCATCATGTCTATTTGAGGAAGTCCCCACTGACTTGTTATCTCTGCAAAAACTTCTTGATGAAGTCCCCACTCTCCTGGATGGAGATCGTGTCTGTTGAGGAAGTCTGCTTCCCAGTTGTCCACTCCCGGAATGAAGACTGCTGCCAAAGCGCTTATGTGATTTTCTGCCCAGCGCAGAATCTTGGTGGCTTCTGCCATTGCCACTCTGCTCCTTGTTCCGCCTTGGCGGTTTACATGAGCCACGGCTGTAACGTTGTCTGATTTAATCAGAACCGGTAGGTGGCGAAGAAGATTCTCCGCTTGACGTAGGCCGTTGTATATGGCCCTCAATTCCAGTACATTGATGTGTAGACAAGCCTCCTGACTTGACCATATCCCCTGAAAGTTTCTTCCTTGTGTGACTGCTCCCCAACCTCGGAGGCTCGCGTCCATGGCCACCAGAACCCAGTCTTGAATGCCGAACCTGCGACCCTCTAGAAGATGAGCACTCTGCAGCCACCATAGGAGAGACACCCTGGCCCTGGGGGACAGGCTTATTTTCAGATGAATTTGGAGATGGGACCCGGACCACTTGCCCAGAAGGTCCCACTGAAAAGTCCTTGCATGAAACCTGCCGAAGGGGATGGCCTCGTAAGTCGCCACCATTTTCCCCAGTACTTGAGTGCATTGATGGACCGACACGCTTTTCGGTTTTATCAGGTCTCTGACCATGTTTTGGAGTTCCTGGGCTTTTTCCGTTGGGAGAAAAACCCTATTTAGTTCCGTGTCCAGAATCATGCCTAAGAACGATAGCCGAGTTGTTGAAACCAACTGTGACTTTGGTAGATTTAGAATCCAGCCATGTTGCTGCAGCACTCCCAGGGAGAGCGCCACGCTTTTCAGCAACTGATCTCTCGATCTCGCTTTTATCAGGAGATCGTCCAAGTACGGGATAATTGTAACTCCCTGCCGGCGCAGGAGCACCATCATTTCCGCCATTACCTTGGTGAAAATCCTCGGGGCCGTGGAAAGCCCAAACGGCAACGTCTGAAACTGGTAATGACAGACCTGTACAGCGAATCTCAGGTACGCCTGATGAGGGGGATATATGGGGACATGAAGGTATGCATCCTTTATGTCTAGTGACACCATAAAATCCCCCCCTTCCAGGCTGGAGATTACTGCCCGGAGCGATTCCATCTTGAATTTGAACTTTTTCAAGTACAGGTTTAGGGATTTTAAATTTAGAATGGGTCTGACCGAGCCATCCGGTTTCGGGACCACAAATAGGGTTGAATAGTACCCTTTTCCCTGTTGAACCCGGGGAACCTCGAAAACCACTTGTTGTTGACACAATTTTTGAATTGCCGCTAAAATTATCTCCCTTTCTGGGGAAGAAGCTGGTAAAGCCGATTTGAAAAACCGGCGAGGAGGCACGTCTTCGAATTCCAGCTTGTAACCTTGGGATACAATTTCCATCGCCCAAGGATCCACGTCTGACTGAACCCAGACGTGGCTGAAGAGTCGAAGATGTGCCCCAACTGGCGCAGACTCCCTCAGTGGAGCCCCAGCGTCATGCGGTGGATTTAGTAGAAGCCGGGGAGGACTTCTGCTCCTGGGAACTAGCCGTAGCCAGCAGTTTTTTCCCTCTACCCTTACCTCTTTCGAGGAAGGAAGAGCCCCGACCTCTTCTGGACTTATGCGACCGAAAGGACTGCATCTGATATTGCGTCGTTTTCTTTTGCTGTGGGGAAACATAAGGTAAAAAGGTAGATTTACCGCGGTAGCTGTGGAAACCAGGTCTGCAAGACCTTCCCCAAATAAATCCTCACCTTTGTAAGGTAAAACTTCCATATGCTTCTTTGAGTCGGCATCACCCGTCCATTGGCGGGTCCACAGGGCTCGCCTAGCAGAAATCGCCATGGCGTTGGCTCTTGAACCTAGTAGCCCAAAGTCTCTCTGAGCGTCTCTCATATATAAGACTGCGTCTTTAATATGACCTAAGGTCAATAAAATGGTATCCCTATCTAGGGTATCAATGTCAGCTGACAAGGTATCTGTCCAAGCTGCTACCGCACTACAAACCCAAGCCGATGCTATTGCCGGTCTGAGCAAAGCACCCGTATGTGTATAAATTGATTTTAATGTAGTTTCCTGTCTGCGATCAGCAGGATCCTTGAGGGCTGCTGTGTCAGGAGACGGCAGCGCCACCTTTTTTGACAAGCGCGTTAACGCCTTGTCCACTCTGGGCGAGGATTCCCACCGTAACCTGTCCTGCGCAGAGAAAGGATACGCCATAAGAATTCTTTTGGGAATCTGCAGTTTCTTGTCTGGAGTTTCCCAAGCTTTTTCAAATAACTCGTTCAGCTCATGAGATGGGGGAAAGGTTACCTCAGGTTTCTTTTCCTTAAACATGTGTACCCTCGTGTCAGGGACAGAGGGGTCATCTGTGATGTGTAAAACATCCTTTATTGCAATAATCATGTAATGAATACTTTTAGCCACCCTTGGGTGTAACCTCGCATCATCGTAGTCGACACTGGAGTCAGAATCCGTGTCGGTATCAGTGTCTGCTACTTGGGACAGGGGACATTTCTGAGACCCTGAAGGGCCCTGTGACACAGTCAAAGCCATGGATTCACTCCCTGTTCTATCCCTGGACTCAGCTTTGTCCAATCTCTTATGTAATAAAGACACATTTGCATTTAAAACATTCCACATGTCCAACCAATCCGGTGTCGGCGTTGCCGACGGCGACACCACAATTTGCTCCACCTCCTCCTTAGATGAGCCTTCCGCTTCAGACATGCCGACACACACGTACTGACACCCCCACACACTCAGTGATATATTTATTTATATGGAGACAATTCCCCACTAAGGCCCTTTGGAGAGACAGAGAGAGAGTATGCCAGCACACACCAGCGCCACCTGACTCTGGAAACAGAATTCCCAGTTAAACAGCGCTTTTATACCAACATATGTATATACACTCACTGCGCCAAACTAATGTGCCCCCCCCCCCCTCTTTTGCCCTCTGTCACCGTGTTCAGCAGGGGAGAGTCCGGGGAGCCAGCTTCTCTGCAGTGTGCTGTGGAGAAAATAACGCTGGTTAGTGCTGGAGGATCAAGCCCCGCTCCCTCAGCGGGGGGCTTCGGTCCCGCTCAAATTCACAATCCTGGCGAGGGATTATCTTATATACTGCCTCCCCAGTATATCTCTAAACTTTAGCCAGTCCCAAGAGGTTTAATATTGCTGCCCAGGGCGCCTCCCCCAGCGCCCTGCACCCGTCAGTGCCCGCTGTGTGTGGGAGCAATGGCGCGTTACCTCTGAGAAGATCTGAAGTCTTCAGCCGCCTTTGAAGTCTTCTTTCTTCTGATACTCACCCGGCTTCTATCTTCCGGCTCTGTGAGGGGGACGGCGGCGCGGCTCCGGGACGAACGGCGAGGGTGAGACCTGCGTTCCGACCCTCTGGAGCTAATGGTATCCAGTAGCCTAAGAAGCAGAGCCTATCACTTAAGTAGGTCTGCTTCTCTCCCCTCAGTCCCACGATGCAGGGAGCCTGTTGCCAGCAGTGCTCCCTGAAACTAAAAAACCTAACAAAATTCTTTTCAGAGAAACTCAGGAGAGCTCCCTTGTAATGCACCCAGTCTCCTCTGGGCACAGGATCTAACTGAGGTCTGGAGGAGGGGCATAGAGGGAGGAGCCAGTGCACACCCATCTAAAGTTCTTTATAGTGCCCATATCTCCTGCGGAGCCCGTCTATACCCCATGGTCCTTATGGAGTCCCCAGCATCCTCTAGGACGTAAGAGAAATATATATATATATATATATCTATCTTCAAAGTTGTAGGCATGTTCTGTGAATGAAATGATGCAAACCTTCAAACAATCCATTTTAATTCCAGGTTGTGAGGCAACAAAACATGAAAAATGCAAAAGGGGAAGGGGGGGGGTGAATACTTAAGCAAGGCACTGTATACACACACATATATATATATATATATATATATATATGTGTGTGTGTGTGTATATATATAATATATATATATATGTATATATATTTATATATATATATATATATGTATGTACAGGTATATATTTTATTCAAATACCCTCTCTCATTATTTCTTTGTCTCTCTCTTATGTACATCTGACTACTGTATAATGTACATCTGACTAATACAATAGATTAGTTGGTTGTACGTTGAGTTGGTCCAGGAGTACCGCTGCCGCTGTTGTATCTGGATCATATCAGGAGGGCACCATGGCAAGGTGCTTTTTTCTCTATACCATAGTGCCATGGGTGGTCTTCCTGGGTGTGGTATATAAGTTAGATAGTTAAAAGATAGACAGTCATTAGGTTGACCCCATATGATCGACAGTCAAAAGGTCGTTGCCAGGGGTTTCATGATCTAGGTGTCAAGCTTGTTGCCAGGGATGTAATGCTATGGGTGTCATGCTGATTGCCAGGGGTCTTGTTGCCAGGGCTGTAATGATCTGGCTGTCATGCTTGTTGCCAGGTGTGTAATGTTAGTTGCCAGGTATGTAATGTTAGTTGGCAGGGGTGTAATGTTCGTTGCCAGGGGTCTTGCTACCAGGGGTATAATGGCCCTCATTCCGAGTTGTTCGCTCGTTCTTTTTCATCGCATCGCAGCGATTTTCCGCAAACTGCGCATGCGCAATGTTCGCACTGCGACTGCGCCAAGTAAATTTGCTAAGAAGTTTGGTATTTTATTCACGGCATTACAAGGTTTTTTCTTCGTTCTGGTGATCGTAGTGTGATTGACAGGAAGTGGGTGTTTCTGGGCGGAAACTGGCCGTTTTATGGGTGTGTGTGAAAAAACGCTGCCGTTTCTGGGAAAAACGTGGGAGTGGCTAGAGAAACGGGGGAGTGTCTGGGAGAACGCTGGGTGTGTTTGTGACGTCAAACCAGGAACGACCAGCACTGAACTGATCGCAGTGGCAGAGTAAGTGTCGAGCTACTCAGAAACTGCTTAGAAATTTCTATTCGCAATTTTGAGAATCTTTCGTTCGCAATTTTGTTAAGCTAAGATTCACTCCCAGTAGGCGGCGGCTTAGCGTGTGCAATGCTGCTAAAAGCAGCTTGCGAGCGAACAACTCGGAATGAGGGCCAATGTTTGTTTCCAGGAGTCTTGTTGCCATGGGTGTAATGCTCATTGTCAGGGGTGTAATGTAATGTTTGTTGCCAGGGGTCTTGATTCCAGGGGAGTAATGCTCGTTGTCAGGGGTGTAATGTTCAGTGTCAGGGGTGTAATGTTTGCTGCCAGGGGTGTTATTATTACCAGTGGTATAATGTTTGTTGCCAGGGGTCTTGTTGCCAGGGGATAATGCTCATTGTCAGAGGTGTAAAGTTCATTGTCAGAGGTGTAATGTTTGTTGCCAGGGGTGTAATGCTCATTGTTAAGGGTGTAATGTTCGTTGCCAGAGGTGTAATGCTCATTGTTAAGGGTGTAATGTTCGTTGCCAGAGGTGTAATGCTCATTGTCAGGGGTGTAATGTTCATTGTCAGGGATGTAATGCTTATTGTTAGGGGTGTAATGTTCATTGCCAGGGGTGTAATGCTCGTTGTCAGGGGTGTAATGCTTATTGTCAGGGGTGTAATGGAAGTGGCAGGAGCGCCAGCGCTGAGCTCTCCCAGCACTTCCGGGTAGCTATAGCACTGTGCTGCCTGACAGACACTCAAGCGTCTGTCTCCTCGGCGCAGAGGAGTGCTACGGACCACCGGGGAGAGTCATTTGCGGACTCCTCCCAGCAGCCAGCAGGGGTCGAGTGACCTGGAATGTAGCTATGGGTTGCGAGCAACGGGTTGGTGACCGCTAATCTATACATTGGAACGCAGTCACCCTAACCTGGTTTCTAAGTGCTCTGTTATGGTGTGCTGTTATGGATGTTTTTGGCAGTGCCTTAACTAGACATTTTGATGCCCTGTTCCAGTATGAAAACTTGTGCCCCCTCCCCCATATTTGAAATAGGGATAGCACGCACTGAAGCCCCTTATACACATTACGGTTGTCCTTTATTCACATTACACCACATACCAGACAGCAGAACCCCTTAGACACATGCACAACAGTAGAGCCCCATATAAACATTATGTCATAGTAATGCTTCTCCGCCTCGTTCCTCCTCATCATTATCATCATTCCTCATCCCCTATGTAACTGTTGTTCTCTTTATTCCCTGCTACCATATTACACTGCTGTTCCCTCTATTCCTAATTATTGTGTTGCACTACTGTTCGCTTTTTCCTGCTACTATGTCACTATTGTCCCACTTATTCCCAGCTACCTTGTCACACTGCTGTTCCCGCTATTCCCCATTACTGTGTTGCACTACTCTTCCCTCTTTTCCCTGCTACCATGTCACCCTGCTTTTCTCTCTAATCCCCATTACCACAGTATGTCACACTACTGTTCCATCTATTTTCTGCTACTACATCACAGAACAACCCACCTATGTCTCAGTGCACACCTCTTCCCCACCACCCACCTTACACATAACAGATTTTAGCCCTCAAGTTCAGACCTCACATACCTTCTTGTAACTCTTCCCAAGGTGATGGTGCCTGGGCTCTCTGGGAACTCTGCCAAATAAGAATCCATTAATCCAGGGCCAGCAGGGCTTCCAAGTCCTCTTGCTGCAGTCCTTCTTCCACCCCTGGTGTTATCGGCCCCCTGACAGCAAGCTGATACTCCCCCTCTTTGTCCACCGCCTCATGTCCCCACGTGCCTTCTCTCAACGTATCCAGGGCTGCTTGTCTGGCTGTGATTCCATTCTTTCAGCCAGCTGCTGCTCTGCACACTCCCCAACAGCCCATGCACAACAGCAGTGCCTGCAGCCCAATCAGACAGGGGATTGTATGACGTGGCAGCATCACTGTACCACCAGACAGTCAGGATAAGAGTCAGGAGAAGCAGGCACACAAGATTTATGACATCTCAGATTGCCTACCATATACATCACTGCTTGCACACTAATTATAACTGCAATGGACGTGGAAACAAGCAACAGGGGCTCAAGGAAGTGAGGGTGTTACTGGCAGCGTTTGCATTGCAAGCTACGGGAGCGAGTGGGTGGTGGCTGTTACCAGCTGCAAGCTACAGGGGATTGCGGGAGGATGTTTCTGGTAGTGCCCATTTGGCAAATGTGCTGTATGCCATGCACCATCCTCACCACCATAGTTACAGCTCTGGTTTTTGGCGATGTTGTGTGTTTGTGAAAAAGAAACTTAGGATACAAAATCCCTCCGACTGTGAAGTGAGGAGTGTTATTAGAATATTGAATGTGTATAATGTGATACCTGGCAAAATGTATCTTCAATTAAATCACCTGTATGGTGATGTGAGAAAGTGGTGTGAAATTTTCAGTAATGAACGAATAAACTTGTATGACGAATATTGAAGCAGGGTGCCCATCACTTGTCACAGCTTTGGTGGGAGTTTTCTGATCATCCACCCTGTAGTCAAGACCTTGCTACAAGCAATTTTCACCTTTTCACTAAACTCAAATGTTCCGTTTGCACTGCAGTCAACAACTGCTTCAGTGGACTGGAGGCAGCCAAGTACACGGGGATTCTAATGTTTGTTGACAGATATGATAAATATTTAAATGTATTAGCAAATGCCTACAAGTTGGTAGGTGCATAGTGGATGTGAGCAAGAGGTTAGGCCACACATTGATTCCCAACCAGGTTTTATCAAAGATAACAGGATATAGGTAATAGAAGATAAACAGCAGTCAGTATTATAAGTTATCATTCTCTCCTGGACTAAGGTGGTCTTTCCGAGTTGTTCGTTCGCTAGCTGCTTTTAGCAGCATTGCACACGCTAGGCCGCCGCCCTCTGGGAGTGTATCTTAGCTTAGCAGAATAGCGAATGAAAGATTAGCAGAACTGCTAATAATTCTTTGCAGTTTCTGAGTAGCTCCAGACCTACTCACAGATTGCGATCAGCTCAGTCCGTTTAGTTCCTGGTTTGACGTCACAAACAGGCCCTGCGTTCGGCCAGCCACTCCCCCGTATCTCCAGACACTCCCGCGTTTTTCCCTGACACGCCTACATTTTTTTAGCACACTCCCGGAAAACGCTCAGTTACCACCCAGAAACGCCCCTTTCCTGTCAATCACTCACCGATCAGCAGTGCGACTGAAAAGCGCCACAGAATCCACAGAAAATCTACTAAGTTTTTAGTTAAATAACTAAGCGCATGTGCCCTGCGTGCCTTGCGCATGCGCATTTTGCAACAAATCGCAGCATAGTGAAAATCGGCAATGAGTGAACAACTCGGAATGACCACCTAAATACGGTACAGCCGTACAGTACTGTGATGCTCCAATAACACAGGGATAGGCTTGGGCATATGCAGACTCTCTCATACAGTCAAGTAAACAACATGCACCTGCAATCTAATAAGCCTGACCTTTAAGTCTGGCGACTCAGATATGTGATGTTATTGTGCCTAATGAGTCATGTAAAATAAAACTCATTCAAGAGACAGCTTATACTGTATCATTTCAACATCAACTACCAGTACATGTCAATCAAATGAATGAGGTGATTTTGTGGAGAAATAGACTAAGGTAGTCTATTTTTAAAAATCAAAAACAAACAAAAAATGTATTTCTTATTTTACAGACAGTCTTCATTTTCTTTATTTCCCTTGTGTATATTTTGGAGGAATGGCATTTTTATACCCCTATCTCATTATCAAAGAGGTACCAGTGTACTGTGCCTGCCAGCCTGGAAACTGGATTTTGTCAGGGAAAATCCATGATGGTTTCCCTTTACAAGTGAGAATTAGCTCTGCTGGCCAGTGCTGTGGCTCTTGAAGGAGGTGGCATGATGCCTAACTTTATTCATTTCATCTAGAATAAAATCACCTTGTTGTTTACTTAATTAATAGCTGTGTTGGAACTGTCAGCGGGAGCAGTTGGCAGCTGGCATGAATGATCTGTAATACTGCACTGTATACAAAGGCCTGCAGAGCAAGGTTACAGCACTGGTCTTTCCTTTATAAAACAAAACAAAGCTAGTGTCATTTTACATGTAAAATAGGAATATATACAGCAATATGTTTATAGTGTGGCTTTTTGATGTTATCCACACAAAGAAAAAAATATATACACAGATAATGACAATTGCACCCAGGATACAGAGGCCAAAATGACTCATGCCATTATACCCAGGGGTTAAAGTGGGCCGGAACGGGGTAGAACCGAGTTCCGTAACCTGTATTTGGAGGCGGAACACATTCCGTCTCCGACAGCCCACTTTGGCCGGCCACTTTGAACTTTGTATAGGCAGAGGAACTGCCTAGCGCCACCTGCCTCATGACTAGCGCTGCCCACCTCCTGAGTAGCGCCACCCGCCTCCTCTGACTAGCACCGCCTGCCTCCTGACATGCGCCGCCCGCCTCCTCTGACTAGCGCCGTACTCTTCCACAGTCCCCCTCCGATGGCGCCAGCAGCACTGAAGACTCACAGATGGCTGCCATAACAGGAAGATAGACAGGTGGATCCACGCGGACTCCATTTACTGGAGAGCAAGAAATAAGTAAGAAAGAGGAGGCACATGAGAGAAGACACGCAAAATGTGTGGTAGAGGGGAGGGGGTTGGCACATGCAGGAAGATAAACTGTATGATGAGGGGGTATCAGGTCACAATAAGAGAAGACACGCTGCATGAGTGACACACATGAGGGATAATCTGTGTCAAGGGTGTCAGCTGTGTCAAGGGTACTGTAAGTGATGTCAGGGCTGAGCTGTGTCAGGTACTGTAAGTGATGTCAAGGCTGAACTGTGTCGGGTACTGTAAGTGATATCAGGGGTGAGCTGTGTCAGGGGTACTGTAAGTGAAGTCGGGGGATGAGCTGTGTCAGGGGTACTGTAAGTGATGTCGGGAGGTGAACTGTGTCAGGTACTGTAAGTGATGTCGGGGACTGAGCTGTGTCAGGAGTACATTAAGTGATGTCGGGGGATGAGCTGTGTCAGGGGTACTGTAAGTGATGTCGGGGGATGAGCTGTGTCAGAGGTACAGTAAGTAATGTCGGGGGATGAGCTGTGTCAGGGGTACTGTAAGTGATGTCGTGAGCTGTGTCAGGGGTACTGTAAGTGATGTCGGAGGATGAGCTGTGTCAGAGGTACTGTAAGTGATGTTGAGGGATGAGCGGTGTCAGGGGTACTGTAAGTGATTTTGGGAGGTGAGCTTTGTCAGGTACTGTAAGTGATGTCGGCGGGTGAGCTGTGTCAGGGGTACTGTAAGAGATGTCGGGGGGTGAGCTGTGCCAGGGGTACTGTAAGTGATGTCAAGGGTGAGCTGTGTCAGCGGTACTGTAAGTGTTGTCCGGGAATGAGCTGTGTCAGGGGTACTGTAAGTGATGTCAAGGCTGCACTGTATCGGGTACTGTAAGTGATATCAGGGGTGAGCTATGTCAGGGGTACTGTAAGTGATGTCGGGGGATGAGCTGTGTCAGAGGTACAGTAAGTAATGTCGGGGGATGAGCTGTGTCAGGGGTACTGTAAGTGATGTCGTGAGCTGTGTCAGGGGTACTGTAAGTGATGTCGGAGGATGAGCTGTGTCAGGGGTACTGTAAGTGATGTTGGGGGGTGAGCTGTGTCAGGTACTGTAAGTGATGTCGGCGGGTGAGCTGTGTCAGGGGTACTGTAAGAGATGTCGGGGGGTGAGCTGTGTCAGGGGTACTGTAAGTGATGTCAAGGGTGAGCTGTGTCAGGGGTACTGTAAGTGATGTCCGGGAGTGAGCTGTGTCAGGGGTACTGTAAGTGATGTCAAGGCTGAACTGTGTCGGGTACTGTAAGTGATATCAGGGGTGAGCTGTGTCAGGGGTACTGTAAGTGATATCAGGGGTGAGCTGTGTCAGGGGTACTGTAAGTGATGTCGGGGAATGAGCTGTGTCAGGGGTACATTAAGTGATGTCGGGGGATGAGCTGTGTCAGGGGTACTGTAAGTGATGTCGGGGTATGAGCTGTGTCAGGGGTACTTTAAGTGATGTTGGGGGATGAGCTGTGTCTGGGGTACTGTAAGAGATATTGGGGAATGAGCGGTGTCAGGGGTACTTTAAGTGATGTTGGGGGATGAGCTGTGTCAGGGGTACTGTAAGAGATGTTGGGGGATGAGCGGTGTCAGGGGTACTTTAAGTGATGTTGGGGGGTGAGCTGTGTCAGGTACTGTAAGTGATGTTGATGTCGGCGGGTGAGCTGTGTCAGGGGTACTGTAAGAGATGTCGGGGGGTGAGCTGTGTCAGGGGTACTGTAAGTGATGTCGGGGGTGAGCTGTGTCAGGGGTACTGTAAGTGATGTCGGGGGATGAGCGGTGTCAGGGGTACTTTAAGTGATTTTGGGTGGTGAGCTTTGTCAGGTACTGTAAGTGATGTCGGCGGGTGAGCTGTGTCAGGGGTACTGTAAGAGATGTCGGGGGGTGAGATGTGCCAGGGGTACTGTAAGTGATGTCAAGGGTGAGCTGTGTCAGGGGTACTGTAAGTGATGTCCGGGAATGAGCTGTGTCAGGGGTACAGTAAGTAATGTCGGGGGATGAGCTGTGTCAGGGGTACTGTAAGTGATGTCGTGAGCTGTGTCAGGGGTACTGTAAGTGATGTCGGAGGATGAGCTGTGTCAGGGGTACTGTAAGTGATGTTGGGGGATGAGCGGTGTCAGGGGTACTTTAAGTGATGTTGGGGGGTGAGCTGTGTCAGGTACTGTAAGTGATGTCGGCGGGTGAGCTGTGTCAGGGGTACTGTAAGAGATTTCGGGGGGTGAGCTGTGTCAGGGGTACTGTAAGTGATGTCAAGGGTGAGCTGTGTCAGGGGTACTGTAAGTGATGTCGGGAGGTGAACTGTGTCAGGTACTGTAAGTGATGTCGGGGACTGAGCTGTGTCAGGAGTACATTAAGTGATGTCGGGGGATGAGCTGTGTCAGGGGTACTGTAAGTGATGTCGGGGGATGAGCTGTGTCAGAGATACAGTAAGTAATGTCGGGGGATGAGCTGTGTCAGGGGTACTGTAAGTGATGTCGTGAGCTGTGTCAGGGGTACTGTAAGTGATGTCGGAGGATGAGCTGTGTCAGAGGTACTGTAAGTGATGTTGAGGGATGAGCGGTGTCAGGGGTACTTTAAGTGATTTTGGGAGGTGAGCTTTGTCAGGTACTGTAAGTGATGTCGGCGGGTGAGCTGTGTCAGGGGTACTGTAAGAGATGTCGGGGGGTGAGCTGTGCCAGGGGTACTGTAAGTGATGTCAAGGGTGAGCTGTGTCAGCGGTACTGTAAGTGTTGTCCGGGAATGAGCTGTGTCAGGGGTACTGTAAGTGATGTCAAGGCTGAACTGTATCGGGTACTGTAAGTGATATCAGGGGTGAGCTATGTCAGGGGTACTGTAAGTGATGTCGGGGAATGAGCTGTGTCAGAGGTACTGTAAGTAATGTCGGGGGATTAACTGTGTCAGGGGTACTGTAAGTGATGTCGTGAGCTGTGTCAGGGGTACTGTAAGTGATGTCGGAGGATGAGCTGTGTCAGGGGTACTGTAAGTGATGTTGGGGGGTGAGCTGTGTCAGGTACTGTAAGTGATGTCGGCGGGTGAGCTGTGTCAGGGGTACTGTAAGAGATGTCGGGGGGTGAGCTGTGTCAGGGGTACTGTAAGTGATGTCAAGGGTGAGCTGTGTCAGGGGTACTGTAAGTGATGTCCGGGAGTGAGCTGTGTCAGGGGTACTGTAAGTGATGTCAAGGCTGAACTGTGTCGGGTACTGTAAGTGATATCAGGGGTGAGCTGTGTCAGGGGTACTGTAAGTGATATCAGGGGTGAGCTGTGTCAGGGGTACTGTAAGTGATGTCGGGGAATGAGCTGTGTCAGGGGTACATTAAGTGATGTCGGGGGATGAGCTGTGTCAGGGGTACTGTAAGTGATGTCGGGGTATGAGCTGTGTCAGGGGTACTGTAAGTGATGTTGGGGGATGAGCGGTGTCAGGGGTACTTTAAGTGATGTTGGGGGGTGAGCTGTGTCAGGTACTGTAAGTGATGTCGGCGGGTGAGCTGTGTCAGGGGTACTGTAAGAGATGTCGGGGGGTGAGCTGTGTCAGGGGTACTGTAAGTGATGTTGGGGGATGAGCTGTGTCAGGGGTACTGTAAGAGATATTGGGGGATGAGCGGTGTCAGGGGTACTTTAAGTGATGTTGGGGGATGAGCTGTGTCAGGGGTACTGTAAGAGATGTTGGGGGATGAGCGGTGTCAGGGGTACTTTAAGTGATGTTGGGGGGTGAGCTGTGTCAGGTACTGTAAGTGATGTTGATGTCGGCGGGTGAGCTGTGTCAGGGGTACTGTAAGAGATGTCGGGGGGTGAGCTGTGTCAGGGGTACTGTAAGTGATGTCGGGGGTGAGCTGTGTCAGGGGTACTGTAAGTGATGTCGGGGGATGAGCGGTGTCAGGGGTACTTTAAGTGATTTTGGGTGGTGAGCTTTGTCAGGTACTGTAAGTGAAGTCGGCGGGTGAGCTGTGTCAGGGGTACTGTAAGAGATGTCGGGGGGTGAGATGTGCCAGGGGTACTGTAAGTGATGTCAAGGGTGAGCTGTGTCAGGGGTACTGTAAGTGATGTCCGGGAATGAGCTGTGTCAGGGGTACAGTAAGTAATGTCGGGGGATGAGCTGTGTCAGGGGTACTGTAAGTGATGTCGTGAGCTGTGTCAGGGGTACTGTAAGTGATGTCGGAGGATGAGCTGTGTCAGGGGTACTGTAAGTGATGTTGGGGGATGAGCGGTTTCAGGGGTACTTTAAGTGATGTTGGGGGGTGAGCTGTGTCAGGTACTGTAAGTGATGTCGGCGGGTGAGCTGTGTCAGGGGTACTGTAAGAGATGTCGGGGGGGGTGAGCTGTGTCAGGGGTACTGTAAGTGATGTCAAGGGTGAGCTGTGTCAGGGGTACTGTAAGTGATGTCGGGAGGTGAACTGTGTCAGGTACTGTAAGTGATGTCGGGGACTGAGCTGTGTCAGGAGTACATTAAGTGATGTCGGGGGATGAGCTGTGTCAGGGGTACTGTAAGTGATGTCGGGGGATGAGCTGTGTCAGAGATACAGTAAGTAATGTCGGGGATGAGCTGTGTCAGGGGTACTGTAAGTGATGTCGTGAGCTGTGTCAGGGGTACTGTAAGTGATGTCGGAGGATGAGCTGTGTCAGAGGTACTGTAAGTGATGTTGAGGGATGAGCGGTGTCAGGGGTACTTTAAGTGATTTTGGGAGGTGAGCTTTGTCAGGTACTGTAAGTGATGTCGGCGGGTGAGCTGTGTCAGGGGTACTGTAAGAGATGTCGGGGGGTGAGCTGTGCCAGGGGTACTGTAAGTGATGTCAAGGGTGAGCTGTGTCAGCGGTACTGTAAGTGTTGTCCGGGAATGAGCTGTGTCAGGGGTACTGTAAGTGATGTCAAGGCTGAACTGTATCGGGTACTGTAAGTGATATCAGGGGTGAGCTATGTCAGGGGTACTGTAAGTGATGTCGGGGAATGAGCTGTGTCAGAGGTACAGTAAGTAATGTCGGGGGATTAACTGTGTCAGGGGTACTGTAAGTGATGTCGTGAGCTGTGTCAGGGGTACTGTAAGTGATGTCGGAGGATGAGCTGTGTCAGGGGTACTGTAAGTGATGTTGGGGGGTGAGCTGTGTCAGGTACTGTAAGTGATGTCGGCGGGTGAGCTGTGTCAGGGGTACTTTAAGAGATGTCGGGGGGTGAGCTGTGTCAGGGGTACTGTAAGTGATGTCAAGGGTGAGCTGTGTCAGGGGTACTGTAAGTGATGTCCGGGAGTGAGCTGTGTCAGGGGTACTGTAAGTGATGTCAAGGGTGAGCTGTGTCAGGGGTACTGTAAGTGATATCAGGGGTGAGCTGTGTCAGGGGTACTGTAAGTGATGTCGGGGAATGAGCTGTGTCAGGGGTACATTAAGTGATGTCGGGGGATGAGCTGTGTCAGGGGTACTGTAAGTGATGTCGGGGAATGAGCTGTGTCAGGGGTACATTAAGTGATGTCGGGGGATGAGCTGTGTCAGGGGTACTGTAAGTGATGTCGGGGTATGAGCTGTGTCAGGGGTACTGTAAGTGATGTTGGGGGATGAGCTGTGTCAGGGGTACTGTAAGAGATGTTGGGGGATGAGCGGTGTCAGGGGTACTTTAAGTGATGTTGGGGGATGAGCTGTGTCAGGGGTACTGTAAGAGATGTTGGGGGATGAGCGGTGTCAGGGGTACTTTAAGTGATGTTGGGGGGTGAGCTGTGTCAGGTACTGTAAGTGATGTTGATGTCGGCGGGTGAGCTGTGTCAGGGGTACTGTAAGAGATGTCGGGGGGTGAGCTGTGTCAGGGGTACTGTAAGTGATGTCGGGGGTGAGCTGTGTCAGGGGTACTGTAAGTGATGTCAAGGGTGAGCTGTGTCATGGGTACTGTAAGTTATGTCGGGGGATGAGCGGTGTCAGGGGTACTTTAAGTGATTTTGGGTGGTGAGCTTTGTCAGGTACTGTAAGTGATGTCGGCGGGTGAGCTGTGTCAGGGGTACTGTAAGAGATGTCGGGGGGTGAGATGTGCCAGGGGTACTGTAAGTGATGTCAAGGGTGAGCTGTGTCAGGGGTACTGTAAGTGATGTCCGGGAATGAGCTGTGTCAGGGGTACAGTAAGTAATGTCGGGGTATGAGCTGTGTCAGGGGTACTGTAAGTGATGTCGTGAGCTGTGTCAGGGGTACTGTAAGTGATGTCAGAGGATGAGCTGTGTCAGGGGTACTGTAAGTGATGTTGGGGGATGAGCGGTGTCAGGGGTACTTTAAGTGATGTTGGGGGGTGAGCTGTGTCAGGTACTGTAAGTGATGTCGGCGGGTGAGCTGTGTCAGGGGTACTGTAAGAGATGTCGGGGGGTGAGCTGTGTCAGGGGTACTGTAAGTGATGTCAAGGGTGAGCTGTGTCAGGGGTACTGTAAGTGATGTCAAGGCTGAACTGTGTCGGGTACTGTAAGTGATATCAGGGGTAAGCTGTGTCAGGGGTACTGTAAGTGATATCAGGGGTGAGCTGCGTCAGGGGTACTGTAAGTGATGTCGGGGAATGAGCTGTGTCAGGGGTACATTAAGTGATGTCGGGGGATGAGCTGTGTCAGGGGTACTGTAAGTGATGTCGGGGTATGAGCTGTGTCAGGGGTACTGTAAGTGATGTTGGGGGATGAGCTGTGTCAGGGGTACTGTAAGTGATGTTGGGGGATGAGCGGTGTCAGGGGTACTTTAAGTGATGTTGGGGGTGAGCTGTGTCAGGTACTGTAAGTGATGTTGATGTCGGGGTATGAGCTGTGTCAGGGGTACTGTAAGTGATGTCGGCGGGTGAGCTGTGTCAGGGGTACTGTAAGAGATGTCGGGGGGTGAGCTGTGTCAGGGGTACTGTAAGTGATGTCAAGGGTGAGCTGTGTCAGGGGTACTGTAAGTGATGTCGGGGAATGAGCTGTGTCAGGGGTACATTAAGTGATGTCGGGGGATGAGTTGTGTCAGGGGTACTGTAAGTGATGTCGGGGGATGAGCAGTGTCAGGGGTACTGTAAGTGATGTCGGGGAATGAGCTGTGTCAGGGGTACCTTAAGTGATGTCGGGGGATGAGCTGTGTCAGGGGTACTGTAAGTGATGTCGGGGGATGAGCTGTGTCAGGGGTACTGTAAGTGATGTTGGGGGATGAGCTGTGTCAGGGGTACTGTAAGTGATGTTGGGGGATGAGCGGTGTCAGGGTTACTTTAAGTGATGTTGGGCGGTGAGCTGTGTCAGGTACTGTAAGTGATGTCGGCGGGTGAGCTGTGTCAGGGGTACTGTAAGAGATGTCGGGGAGTGAGCTGTGTCAGGGGTACTGTAAGTGATGTCGGGGGGTGAGCTGTGTCAGGGGTACTGTAAGTGATGTCAAGGGTGAGCTGTGTCAGGGGTACTGTAAGTGATGTCCGGGAATGAGCTGTGTCAGGGGTACAGTAAGTAATGTCGGGGGATGAGCTGTGTCAGGGGTACTGTAAGTGATGTCGTGAGCTGTGTCAGGGGTACTGTAAGTGATGTCGGAGGATGAGCTGTGTCAGGGGTACTGTAAGTGATGTTGGGGGATGAGCGGTGTCAGGGGTACTTTAAGTGATGTTGGGGGGTGAGCTGTGTCAGGTACTGTAAGTGATGTCGGCGGGTGAGCTGTGTCAGGGGTACTGTAAGATATTTCGGGGGGTGAGCTGTGTCAGGGGTACTGTAAGTGATGTCAAGGGTGAGCTGTGTCATGGGTACTGTAAGTGATGTCGGGAGGTGAACTGTGTCAGGTACTGTAAGTGATGTCGGGGACTGAGCTGTGTCAGGAGTACATTAAGTGATGTCGGGGGATGAGCTGTGTCAGGGGTACTGTAAGTGATGTCGGGGGATGAGCTGTGTCAGAGATACAGTAAGTAATGTCGGGGGATGAGCTGTGTCAGGGGTACTGTAAGTGATGTCGTGAGCTGTGTCAGGGGTACTGTAAGTGATGTCGGAGGATGAGCTGTGTCAGAGGTACTGTAAGTGATGTTGAGGGATGAGCGGTGTCAGGGGTACTTTAAGTGATTTTGGGAGGTGAGCTTTGTCAGGTACTGTAAGTGATGTCGGCGGGTGAGCTGTGTCAGGGGTACTGTAAGAGATGTCGGGGGGTGAGCTGTGCCAGGGGTACTGTAAGTGATGTCAAGGGTGAGCTGTGTCAGCGGTACTGTAAGTGTTGTCCGGGAATGAGCTGTGTCAGGGGTACTGTAAGTGATGTCAAGGCTGAACTGTATCGGGTACTGTAAGTGATATCAGGGGTGAGCTATGTCAGGGGTACTGTAAGTGATGTCGGGGAATGAGCTGTGTCAGAGGTACTGTAAGTAATGTCGGGGGATTAACTGTGTCAGGGGTACTGTAAGTGATGTCGTGAGCTGTGTCAGGGGTACTGTAAGTGATGTCGGAGGATGAGCTGTGTCAGGGGTACTGTAAGTGATGTTGGGGGGTGAGCTGTGTCAGGTACTGTAAGTGATGTCGGCGGGTGAGCTGTGTCAGGGGTACTGTAAGAGATGTCGGGGGGTGAGCTGTGTCAGGGGTACTGTAAGTGATGTCAAGGGTGAGCTGTGTCAGGGGTACTGTAAGTGATGTCGTGAGCTGTGTCAGGGGTACTGTAAGTGATGTCGGAGGATGAGCTGTGTCAGGGGTACTGTAAGTGATGTTGGGGGATGAGCGGTGTCAGGGGTACTTTAAGTGATGTTGGGGGGTGAGCTGTGTCAGGTACTGTAAGTGATGTCGGCGGGTGAGCTGTGTCAGGGGTACTGTAAGAGATTTCGGGGGGTGAGCTGTGTCAGGGGTACTGTAAGTGATGTCAAGGGTGAGCTGTGTCATGGGTACTGTAAGTGATGTCGGGAGGTGAACTGTGTCAGGTACTGTAAGTGATGTCGGGGACTGAGCTGTGTCAGGAGTACATTAAGTGATGTCGGGGGATGAGCTGTGTCAGGGGTACTGTAAGTGATGTCGGGGGATGAGCTGTGTCAGAGATACAGTAAGTAATGTCGGGGGATGAGCTGTGTCAGGGGTACTGTAAGTGATGTCGTGAGCTGTGTCAGGGGTACTGTAAGTGATGTCGGAGGATGAGCTGTGTCAGAGGTACTGTAAGTGATGTTGAGGGATGAGCGGTGTCAGGGGTACTTTAAGTGATTTTGGGAGGTGAGCTTTGTCAGGTACTGTAAGTGATGTCGGCGGGTGAGCTGTGTCAGGGGTACTGTAAGAGATGTCGGGGGGTGAGCTGTGCCAGGGGTACTGTAAGTGATGTCAAGGGTGAGCTGTGTCAGCGGTACTGTAAGTGTTGTCCGGGAATGAGCTGTGTCAGGGGTACTGTAAGTGATGTCAAGGCTGAACTGTATCGGGTACTGTAAGTGATATCAGGGGTGAGCTATGTCAGGGGTACTGTAAGTGATGTCGGGGAATGAGCTGTGTCAGAGGTACTGTAAGTAATGTCGGGGGATTAACTGTGTCAGGGGTACTGTAAGTGATGTCGTGAGCTGTGTCAGGGGTACTGTAAGTGATGTCGGAGGATGAGCTGTGTCAGGGGTACTGTAAGTGATGTTGGGGGGTGAGCTGTGTCAGGTACTGTAAGTGATGTCGGCGGGTGAGCTGTGTCAGGGGTACTGTAAGAGATGTCGGGGGGTGAGCTGTGTCAGGGGTACTGTAAGTGATGTCAAGGGTGAGCTGTGTCAGGGGTACTGTAAGTGATGTCCGGGAGTGAGCTGTGTCAGGGGTACTGTAAGTGATGTCAAGGCTGAACTGTGTCGGGTACTGTAAGTGATATCAGGGGTGAGCTGTGTCAGGGGTACTGTAAGTGATATCAGGGGTGAGCTGTGTCAGGGGTACTGTAAGTGATGTCGGGGAATGAGCTGTGTCAGGGGTACATTAAGTGATGTCGGGGGATGAGCTGTGTCAGGGGTACTGTAAGTGATGTCGGGGTATGAGCTGTGTCAGGGGTACTGTAAGTGATGTTGGGGGATGAGCGGTGTCAGGGGTACTTTAAGTGATGTTGGGGGGTGAGCTGTGTCAGGTACTGTAAGTGATGTCGGCGGGTGAGCTGTGTCAGGGGTACTGTAAGAGATGTCGGGGGGTGAGCTGTGTCAGGGGTACTGTAAGTGATGTTGGGGGATGAGCTGTGTCAGGGGTACTGTAAGAGATATTGGGGGATGAGCGGTGTCAGGGGTACTTTAAGTGATGTTGGGGGATGAGCTGTGTCAGGGGTACTGTAAGAGATGTTGGGGGATGAGCGGTGTCAGGGGTACTTTAAGTGATTTTGGGTGGTGAGCTTTGTCAGGTACTGTAAGTGATGTCGGCGGGTGAGCTGTGTCAGGGGTACTGTAAGAGATGTCGGGGAGTGAGCTGTGTCAGGGGTACTGTAAGTGATGTTGGGGGGTGAGCTGTGTCAGGTACTGTAAGTGATGTTGATGTCGGCGGGTGAGCTGTGTCAGGGGTACTGTAAGAGATGTCGGGGGGTGAGCTGTGTCAAGGGTACTGTAAGTGATGTCGGGGGTGAGCTGTGTCAGGGGTACTGTAAGTGATGTCGGGGGATGAGCGGTGTCAGGGGTACTTTAAGTGATTTTGGGTGGTGAGCTTTGTCAGGTACTGTAAGTGATGTCGGCGGGTGAGCTGTGTCAGGGGTACTGTAAGAGATGTCGGGGGGTGAGATGTGCCAGGGGTACTGTAAGTGATGTCAAGGGTGAGCTGTGTCAGGGGTACTGTAAGTGATGTCCGGGAATGAGCTGTGTCAGGGGTACAGTAAGTAATGTCGGGGGATGAGCTGTGTCAGGGGTACTGTAAGTGATGTCGTGAGCTGTGTCAGGGGTACTGTAAGTGATGTCGGAGGATGAGCTGTGTCAGGGGTACTGTAAGTGATGTTGGGGGATGAGCGGTTTCAGGGGTACTTTAAGTGATGTTGGGGGGTGAGCTGTGTCAGGTACTGTAAGTGATGTCGGCGGGTGAGCTGTGTCAGGGGTACTGTAAGAGATTTCGGGGGGTGAGCTGTGTCAGGGGTACTGTAAGTGATGTCAAGGGTGAGCTGTGTCAGGGGTACTGTAAGTGATGTCGGGAGGTGAACTGTGTCAGGTACTGTAAGTGATGTCGGGGACTGAGCTGTGTCAGGAGTACATTAAGTGATGTCGGGGGATGAGCTGTGTCAGGGGTACTGTAAGTGATGTCGGGGGATGAGCTGTGTCAGAGATACAGTAAGTAATGTCGGGGATGAGCTGTGTCAGGGGTACTGTAAGTGATGTCGTGAGCTGTGTCAGGGGTACTGTAAGTGATGTCGGAGGATGAGCTGTGTCAGAGGTACTGTAAGTGATGTTGAGGGATGAGCGGTGTCAGGGGTACTTTAAGTGATTTTGGGAGGTGAACTTTGTCAAGTACTGTAAGTGATGTCGGCGGGTGAGCTGTGTCAGGGGTACTGTAAGAGATGTCGGGGGGTGAGCTGTGCCAGGGGTACTGTAAGTGATGTCAAGGGTGAGCTGTGTCAGCGGTACTGTAAGTGTTGTCCGGGAAAGAGCTGTGTCAGGGGTACTGTAAGTGATGTCAAGGCTGAACTGTATCGGGTACTGTAAGTGATATCAGGGGTGAGCTATGTCAGGGGTACTGTAAGTGATGTCGGGGAATGAGCTGTGTCAGAGGTACAGTAAGTAATGTCGGGGGATTAACTGTGTCAGGGGTACTGTAAGTGATGTCGTGAGCTGTGTCAGGGGTACTGTAAGTGATGTCGGAGGATGAGCTGTGTCAGGGGTACTGTAAGTGATGTTGGGGGGTGAGCTGTGTCAGGTACTGTAAGTGATGTCGGCGGGTGAGCTGTGTCAGGGGTACTGTAAGAGATGTCAGGGGGTGAGCTGTGTCAGGGGTACTGTAAGTGATGTCAAGGGTGAGCTGTGTCAGGGGTACTGTAAGTGATGTCCGGGAGTGAGCTGTGTCAGGGGTACTGTAAGTGATGTCAAGGCTGAACTGTGTCGGGTACTGTAAGTGATATCAGGGGTGAGCTGTGTCAGGGGTACTGTAAGTGATATCAGGGGTGAGCTGTGTCAGGGGTACTGTAAGTGATGTCGGGGAATGAGCTGTGTCAGGGGTACATTAAGTGATGTCGGGGGATGAGCTGTGTCAGGGGTACTGTAAGTGATGTCGGGGTATGAGCTGTGTCAGGGGTACTGTAAGTGATGTTGGGGGATGAGCTGTGTCAGGGGTACTGTAAGAGATGTTGGGGGATGAGCGGTGTCAGGGGTACTTTAAGTGATGTTGGGGGATGAGCTGTGTCAGGGGTACTGTAAGAGATGTTGGGGGATGAGCGGTGTCAGGGGTACTTTAAGTGATGTTGGGGGGTGAGCTGTGTCAGGTACTGTAAGTGATGTTGATGTCGGCGGGTGAGCTGTGTCAGGGGTACTGTAAGAGATGTCGGGGGGTGAGCTGTGTCAGGGGTACTGTAAGTGATGTCGGGGGTGAGCTGTGTCAGGGGTACTGTAAGTGATGTCAAGGGTGAGCTGTGTCATGGGTACTGTAAGTTATGTCGGGGGATGAGCGGTGTCAGGGGTACTTTAAGTGATTTTGGGTGGTGAGCTTTGTCAGGTACTGTAAGTGATGTCGGCGGGTGAGCTGTGTCAGGGGTACTGTAAGAGATGTCGGGGGGTGAGATGTGCCAGGGGTACTGTAAGTGATGTCAAGGGTGAGCTGTGTCAGGGGTACTGTAAGTGATGTCCGGGAATGAGCTGTGTCAGGGGTACAGTAAGTAATGTCGGGGTATGAGCTGTGTCAGGGGTACTGTAAGTGATGTCGTGAGCTGTGTCAGGGGTACTGTAAGTGATGTCGGAGGATGAGCTGTGTCAGGGGTACTGTAAGTGATGTTGGGGGATGAGCGGTGTCAGGGGTACTTTAAGTGATGTTGGGGGGTGAGCTGTGTCAGGTACTGTAAGTGATGTCGGCGGGTGAGCTGTGTCAGGGGTACTGTAAGAGATGTCGGGGGGTGAGCTGTGTCAGGGGTACTGTAAGTGATGTCAAGGGTGAGCTGTGTCAGGGGTACTGTAAGTGATGTCCGGGAATGAGCTGTGTCTGGGGTACTGTAAGTGATGTCAAGGCTGAACTGTGTCGGGTACTGTAAGTGATATCAGGGGTAAGCTGTGTCAGGGGTACTGTAAGTGATATCAGGGGTGAGCTGCGTCAGGGGTACTGTAAGTGATGTCGGGGAATGAGCTGTGTCAGGGGTACATTAAGTGATGTCGGGGGATGAGCTGTGTCAGGGGTACTGTAAGTGATGTCGGGGTATGAGCTGTGTCAGGGGTACTGTAAGTGATGTTGGGGGATGAGCTGTGTCAGGGGTACTGTAAGTGATGTTGGGGGATGAGCGGTGTCAGGGGTACTTTAAGTGATGTTGGGGGGTGAGCTGTGTCAGGTACTGTAAGTGATGTTGATGTCGGGGTATGAGCTGTGTCAGGGGTACTGTAAGTGATGTCGGCGGGTGAGCTGTGTCAGGGGTACTGTAAGAGATGTCGGGGGGTGAGCTGTGTCAGGGGTACTGTAAGTGATGTCAAGGGTGAGCTGTGTCAGGGGTACTGTAAGTGATGTCGGGGAATGAGCTGTGTCAGGGGTACATTAAGTGATGTCGGGGGATGAGTTGTGTCAGGGGTACTGTAAGTGATGTCGGGGGATGAGCAGTGTCAGGGGTACTGTAAGTGATGTTGGGGGATGAGCTGTGTCAGGGGTACTGTAAGTGATGTCAAGGCTGAACTGCGTCGGGTACTGTAAGTGATATCAGGGGTGAGCTGTGTCAGGGGTACTGTAAGTGATATCAGGGGTAAGCTGTGTCAGGGGTACTGTAAGTGATGTCGGGGAATGAGCTGTGTCAGGGGTACCTTAAGTGATGTCGGGGGATGAGCTGTGTCAGGGGTACTGTAAGTGATGTCGGGGGATGAGCTGTGTCAGGGGTACTGTAAGTGATGTTGGGGGATGAGCTGTGTCAGGGGTACTGTAAGTGATGTTGGGGGATGAGCGGTGTCAGGGGTACTTTAAGTGATGTTGGGCGGTGAGCTGTGTCAGGTACTGTAAGTGATGTCGGCGGGTGAGCTGTGTCAGGGGTACTGTAAGAGATGTCGGGGAGTGAGCTGTGTCAGGGGTACTGTAAGTGATGTCGGGGGGTGAGCTGTGTCAGGGGTACTGTAAGTGATGTCAAGGGTGAGCTGTGTCAGGGGTACTGTAAGTGATGTCCGGGAATGAGCTGTGTCAGGGGTACTGTAAGTGATGTCGGGGGGTGAGCTGTGTCAGGTACATTAAGTGATGTCGGGGAATGAGCTGTGTCAGGGGTACATTAAGTGATGTCGGAGGATGAGCTGTGTCAGGGGTACTGTAAGTGATGTTGGGGGATGAGCGGTGTCAGGGGTACTTTAAGTGATGTTGGGGGTTGAGCTGTGTCAGGTACTGTAAGTGATGTCAGCGGGTGAGCTGTGTCAGGGGTAATGTGACTGATGTCAAGGGTGAGCTGTGTCAGGGGTACTGTAAGTGATGTCGGGTGATGAGCTGTGTCAGAGGTACTGTAAGTGATGTTGGGGGTGAGCTGTGTCAGGGGTACTGTAAGTGATGTCCGGGAATGAGCTGTGTCAGGGGTACTGTAAGTGATGTCCGGGAATGAGCTGTGTCAGGGGTACTGTAAGTGATGTCTGGGGTGAGCTGTGTCAGGGGTACTGTAAGTGATGTTGGGGTGAGCTGTGTCAGGGGTACTGTAAGTGATGTCGGGGAATGAGCTGTGTCAGGGGTACATTAAGTGATGTCGGGGTATGAGCTGTGTCAGGGGTATTGTAAGTGATGTCAGGGGGTGAGCTGTGTAAGGTACTGTAAGTGATGTCGGTGAATTAGCTGTGTCAGGGGTACATTAAGTGATGTCGGGGGATGAGCTGTGTCAGGGGTACTGTAAGTGATGTTGAGTGATGAGCTGTATCAGGGGTACTGTAAGTGATGTCGGGGGATGAGCTGTGTCATGGGTACTGTAAGTGATGTCCGGGAATGAGCTGTGTCAGGAGTACTGTAAGTGATGTCGGGTGATGAGCTGTGTCAGGGGTACTGTAAGTGATGTCGGGGGATGAGCTGTGTCAGGGGTACTGTAAGTGATGTCGGGGGATGAGTTGTGTCAGGGGTACTGTAAGTGATGTCAGGGGGTGAGCTGTGTCAGGTACTGTAAGTGATGTCGGGGAATGAGCTGTGTCAGGGGTACATTAAGTGATGTCGGGGGATGAGCTGTGTCAGGGGTACTGTAAGTGATGTCTGGTGATGAGCTGTGTCAGGGGTACTATAAGTGATGTGAGGGGATGAGCTGTGTCAGGGGCACTGTAAGTGATGTCGGGGGATGAGCTGTGTCAGGGGTACTGTAAGTGATGTTGGGGGATGAGCTGTGTCAGGGGTACTGTAAGTGATGTCGGCAGGTGAGCTGTGTCAGGGGTACTGTAAGTGATGTCAGGGGTGAGCTGTGTCGGGTACTGTAAGTGACGTTGGGTGGTGAGCTGTGTCAGGGGTACTGTAAGTGATGTCGGGGGATGAGCTGTGTCAGGGGTACTGTAAGTGATGTCGGGGGATGAGCTGTGTCAGGAGTACATTAAGTGATGTTGGGGGGTGAGCTGTTTCAGGGGTACTGTAAGTGATGTCGGGGGATGAGCTGTGTCAGGGGTACTGTAAGTGATGTCGGGGGATGAGCT